>NC_048227.1:75096272-75420841 GCF_002007445.2 Ailuropoda melanoleuca
TTTCAACTTAACTATTCCAAGGTATGACTGTTCAAGTGGATATCACCTATTTCACAACATCTCCCAGGAACCCACCTCAGGGACTCAATTACCCAAACCCAGAAATTTCCTAATATAGCTACAAGTACCCAAAAATGTCAGTCTTCTACTGGATTTAAATTGTGGGAGTTTTCTATTCTTGACATTTTTTTTTTCCTATCCCTCTCCGAAAAAAAAAAAAATTAAATAAGTTTTAGTAAAGAAAATCAAACAGAACAGCATGAGGCATGAAAGGCCAGGTTACTTCCCCCCATATGGAACCACCGGTAGTTTCTATCTTCCTGTTGTCTCTTCCTCTTCAATATTCATTTGGGATCAGCAGCAGTGTTCAAAAACAACTGTGTCCAAAATGGGAAAAGGAGGGGCAAGTGGGGAAATGGAAAACAGACTTCTCTAATGGCTCAGCATCCCACCATCTCCAGGCAGCCTTCTGCTCAGGTTCTGTCAGATATACCACAGGCACCCTATTACTTTGTAATCAGAGGATTGTTACTTGTTATTTACTATTTGGCTTGTACCCTCTGAAAAGTTTATAAGGGTTTATTAGACTGCTGGGGAACACGCATTCTGTTTATCCTGCAGTAAATTTAATCTTCTGAAGTGTGCCACCACTGAGCGAAGAAGACAGAACAATGCCCGGTATTTACTGGGGCTGGACTCCCAGCAGCAGCACACCCACCTTTTCAAATCACTTTGCTCACAATTGTTCTTGGGGGTTTCCCTGAAGAAGGCTCGAGGAGAAGCAGTTATTAGGAAACAGGAATCCTGTGCAATGGAACGGGCGCGGAGCCTCAGCCCGACAGTCCGCCCAAAACTGTGCACACTGTTGGGAACAGAAACAACACCCCCTACACATGGGTGTGTTTTTTCCCTCTTCTTTCTTTCTTTTTTTTTCCCCCTGACAAATGCTACTGAGTATTTATAAAATTCAACTGCAGCTTTTCCTCAGAGCAGGGAAAAAGCAAATTTTGGAGGAAGCTCACCTTCTCCACACTGCTCATTGCCTGGAAATAGATGTTGTATCCTTTGCGTGGAGCCAAAGGAGGGTTCCAAAAGCCCTGATAGGTCCTATTGTCACCCACTGTGAATGGGGCAGGTTCCGGCAGATTCCCTGGGGGCAGTTCTGCAGCAAAGTAGTATGGCGCACCCCCGCTCAGGGCATTTTGGTATGTAACAGGGACCTGGTAGCATTCCATTGCTCCAGCTTCTCTCTTGGCTCGGTGTGGGTGCAACTCCTCCACAACAATCTGATAGGCACTTTTTGGTAAAAGAGAAAAAAAAAAAAAGCACACATTTAGAGATGCTACATACGAAGATTCTCAAAAAAAAAAAAAAAAAAAGGGGTATTTAATATTAACATGCAACATTTCAAAGTCTCGAAAGTCAGTCTTAACCCACTGCATGCTTTTTTCCCAGCTATCTTGCAACAAAATAGAATTTCGCGTGGATTCCCCTTCCCCCCCAACTCAATGTAGGTACTAAGAAACCGGAAAAAAGTAAGAAAAATCACCACAGAACTCTATGCATTTTTTAATGTTGAGAAACGAGCCCGCCATAATAAGAGATCTGACATTAACGAGAGACACGTAATAGATTAAGTTCTTTGTCTGATATTTTTAAATGTTTAAAGTTAACATTTTCCTTTGAGATGATAGTACGGAAGGCCCCGCTCTGAGGCCCAACAGAATGAGTGCCTCAGGGTGGGGCTCCAAACACCAGTGTGGGGCTGTCATCCCATTAGAGACAGAATGCGCTGACAGGCTTCTTCACCTCTTGACCTTGCCCTGGCATCAACACTGGCTCAGAGCTATGCAGATCGAAAGCGCAAGTGGCATGCGGCAATGCGGGCACAGATGGACAGAAATCTGTCCTCGCCACTGAAATAGACTGCTTCCCTCTTCTAGCGTTGTTAATAATAAAATGTTACAAATTGTAGAAACAGATGGCATTTGCCCTATTAAAGCTCAAACCTAAACCTTCTAATACCTTTCTTAAAGGTCTTAAAACTTCTCTACAATACCTGTTATTTTACAGAGGAAGGGAAAGGAAACATAACGCAACTTTAAAATAAAGGTCTGCCTAACCACTCATCGTTTTTTTTTGTTTGTTTGTTTGTTTTTTTGTTTTTAAATCAATATTCTTTCTTTGTAGTATATTCTTCAGGCAAATTTTTCTTAGGTAATGTACACCTGAGAAAGTTGGCATTACTAATATATTTTATATGTGTTAGTGAATTTAAAATCCCTGAAATTCAAGAAAAAATGCATTGTGGTCGCTTATATAAATTGAATAGAAATAAGCTGTATGTAGGGCTGTCTCTAGGCAAATATGCTCATTCTATATAAGGACAACAGTCACTGAATGACTCTCCAGCAGGAATAGAATCTTTTCTTTAATGAACTTCTATAAAGAGAAAGAGGAGGGAGAGAGACAGAGAGAAGAGAGACACAGATGGACATACCAAAAGAGAGACAGAGAGAGAAAAACTGAATTTGCATTTATGATAATTAAAAATAAAATTTTATATCGGTTTAGAATCTGGTCTAAAATTCTAACTTAATATAAACTCTTTTATATCTACACAGAAGACCTTCATAGATTAAAAGAAAGAAGCTTTATAAAGGTTTTCTTTACTTCCTACTATCTCAAGTTCCCATTTTCCATTAAAATATTGCTAAGAACTTCTTTTCCTTTAGAAATAGGACAGAAATTGTATTAATGTCAGAAATCTAGATTTGGGCAAGCAACTCAGGCAGAAGCCTGTGTTATCTGAAATCATGTCTAGTCCATCATTCTCTATACTTCTGCCAAGTTGGGTCTCTAAGCTCCCAGGAATGCTATTGACAAGATACACACTCTCTGAGGGGTCCATGGAGCAGGTGCTTGTCAATTTTAAAATGAAATAGGGGTGCCCGGGTGGCTCAGTTGGTGGGGCTTCCAACTCTTGGGTTATGGGATTGAGCCCCACATCAGGTTCCATGCTGGGCGGGGAGTCTGCTTGAAAGATTCTCTCCCTCTTCCTCTCCCTCTGCTCATGCTGACTCTCTCCCTCTTTCTCTATCTCTCTAAAAATAAACACATAAATCTTTAAAAAAGTAAAATAAAATAAAATACAGGAAATACATAAGCACAGCCCTTGCAGAGAAAGAGGAATCATGGCTGACATATGCTATGTTAAGCAAACCCAATCTTTTTTTCTGTTTATGTTCAACTTAGAATCCATATTTGTATCTCACAGCTGCATATCCTGTGCACACATACTCTTAGGCAGACAAGGGTACGCATGCACACTCCCCAAACAAGTCTAACATCGTATTCTTGTCCTATTGGGCAATAATGATAATTACTCATACTTGTTAATCATTTAACGTAATCCTTAAAAATAAATTCTTCATCCATTATCCCTATCTCTAGAAAAATCCAGAAAACCGAGTAAATAGTCTTAACTAATTCTGTTACATTGACATAGGTTGTACATTCCAAATTAAGGAACTTTGTACAAGACAGCTTGTCTCTCCACATCTATTAAGAGCAAAGCAAACTGACGATGCTGGAAAGGATTAAAAGAAGAAAGGTGCAATCTGATCTTGGGAAAAGATCTCACTGAATTTGAGATGACACTCTAAACTAAAAATTATAAAATTCATTTTTTTTAAAGAAATTATTTTCTCTTCATTGATCAATCTGTGTGAGCAGGCTGTTGTCCAACCACACCCTTCTTTTATAAAGTCTGTTTTTTTCCTTGCTACTTTCTTATTTATCAATACGAATTAACTAAAGGACAGAAAATAAGGAATGAGAAATCAAATTAGAAGTGATTTGACTGATTACATGAAATGGGCCCGTGCTTTTCCATCCTTGTGGTTGTCTAATTACCGAAGGGTACTTAACTCTAGCTGGATCTAAATATTGTTTGAGCTTAGCACTCTAGCAATTTAAAATATCCCAAGGCCACCTAAATAGCTGTATTCACTCTGCCCATATTTCATATTTCCTCATTCCCTTTAATTAAAGTTTTAAAACATTTCTATTATTAAGTTAAAATCAGAGGGGAGGGGAGTGGGGGAATGGGATAGGCTGGTGATGGGAAGTAAGGAGGGCACGTATTGCATGGTGCACTGGGTGTTATACGCAACTAATGAATCATCGAACTTTACATCAAAAACCAGGGATGTACTGTATGGTGACTAACATAATATAATAAAAAAATACTAAAAAAATCAACATACTGGCATCATGAATCTTCACTCGATGCTGAAAATATGATTTCCTTATGTTAAAAAACTAAAATGATTTCACTTTATTATACTTTGATTTGATTAGACATTGGTATATAGTCATTTTTAGTTATTTGGGAGGCCAAAGGATGACTTCTCATCCTACAATTTTCCTTCAGTTACAAGACTGTAAAAAAATATAAAAGGGGATTTTGCCATTAGCTCAAAAAGTGATTATATGAGATATATGGTAGACAGCCTGCTCGGTTTCATGCTTAAAATTGTTGAAGCTTGAAACCAAAATTACCTACAATAGCCTACTATGTTTTTTTGTTTGTTTGTTTTTTAACCCATTAGTAAGTAAAATCTGTGAGAATTTAGTATTAGTTTTAGGTTGTGCAACTTCTTAGTGATAGCAAATAATGAATTATACAATTGTACACTCTCACTTTGTATCTAAAATATCTCCTTAAAGCTTCGGGAGAAATTTCCTAGCTCCAGCGTTTGGCTATTTTTCTTATGAACAGACTTCCCAAGATCTCACAGCCACTGTTGCTCATATGGCCCTAATGCAAACATTTTCAGGATCCACAGAATAAAGGTTTAAAAATAATTTTGGTGACCATAATATTCCCTGTGCTTCTTCTCTTTACTCCTTAAACACACAAGCCATGTCCCTCTTATTTCTTTAAGAGGAAGGATCAGTTTCTGAATCAACAAAGCTCAAAATCCTGGCATTAACTTTAATAAGTTCTATTTTTAACCATGTTCTACCTCCCTTGTTAGAGACCAGTTCTTTTCATTCCCACTACTTCCATCATTAGGGGGGTATTTACAACTTTACGTTCATATTCTGGTTTAGTTTTTTTGCCCCCATTTTTTTCCTTCAAGTACTCCAGGCACCCATCTATCCATCCACCAACCCATCCATCCAAACTTCTATCCATCCATTTACCCATTCACCCATCACTCCATCCATTCAGTCTAAAGGCCATGAACTGTTCACGGAGAATGCAAAGAGAACCATTTTTCAAACTGTTGATACTTTCTTAAACCACTGCTTTGAGTGTTAACTACTCTTCTCTAACTTTTCACTTTGTCGAAACTACGTGGAGCCCTCCCATTGTCAAAATCTATACTTTTTACACTAGGCTTAATATTTTATCACATCTCTTAGCTTATCCCTCCACTCATGCTCTCACTACCTCCTGATGCATATTCTCCATTTCAAACTTGAATGACCACTGTTACTAAACATACCAACATCCTGTCCAAGAGTTTCTAGCTTTTCTACTTCTGCTATAAAACCTTCTCTGACTGGTTCACTTAGTGTTACTCTGTCTTTTAAAGCCAGTGGAGGTCATTCTAAAGGTGGAGGTAGGCAACGGAGGGATGAAATGGGGATAGAAGTTGAGAGTTGGGACGCCTGGGTGGCACGGTCGTTAAGCGTCTGCCTTCGGCTCACGGCGTGATTCCAGCGTTCTGGGATCGAGCCCCACATCAGGCTTCTCTGCTGGGAGCCTGCTTCTTCCTCTCCCACTCCCCCTGCTTGTTCCCTCTCTCGCTGGCTGTCTCTATCTCTGTCAAATAAATAAATAAAATCTTAAAAAAAAAAAAAAGAAGTTGAGAGTCAAGTGGGATGCCTTTTCAATTTAGTCCTCAATCCACCCACAAATTATGACACAGAGTCATTGAGGAAAACCGTCGGAGGTATTTCTCAGGAATTCTGGGTTTGAAAAAGGCCCCAAACCACTGTCTTATAATATTTATTGTGTTAATCACTGACATGCTACATTACAAATATTATCTGGTATTTAGCTAAAGATAGTGGCTACTATATTTTTAACTCTAGTGCCCATTCATTCACTCGTCAAGTATCTATTGAGTGCCTATTATATGCCATGTACTATTTTAAGTGCTGAGGTTAGGGTAATAAACACAGTAGTGAAAGTCTCTTCTCTCATGAAGTTTACATTCTAGTGGGAAATACAAAGAAGCGAATGAAAAAAATACACACAATATGTCAAGACGAGGTAAGTGCTCTAAAGAAAACTAAAGCAGGATAAAGGAAATAAGGAGTAATAGGATTGAACACGTCTATTTTACAAGCAGTGGTCAAGAAAGACCCGTGTGATAAAGTGCCCTTTAAGGAGAAACCTGAAGGGAAGTTTTCAGCTATGTGGGCGCTTCTATCAGTTATCTCCTGCAAAATAAATTACCCTAGAACTGTGGCTCCAAACAAGAAACATTTAATACTGCACAGTTTTTGTGGGTTAGAACTTTGGGAGTGGCTTAGCCAGATGATTCTGGCCCAGGATTTCTCATAAGGTCACAGTCAAGTTATTAGCTGGGGCTGTAGTCATCTAAAGGGCTAGAGATAACTGCACTACTAGGTATTTATACAAAGGATACAAACACAGTGATTCAAAGGGGCATGTGCACTCCAATGTTTATAGCAGCAATGTCCATAATAGCCAAACTATGGAAAGAGCCCAATGTCCACTGACAGATGAATGGATCAAGGAGATGTGGTGTGTGTGTGTGTGTGTGTGTGTGCGCGCGTGCGCGCATTTATAATGGAATATTACTCGGTCATCAAAAAATGAAATCTTACCATTTGCAATGATGTGGATGGAACTAGATGGTATTATGCTAAGTGAAATAAGTCAATCAGAGAAAGATAATTATCATATGATTTCACTCATATGTAGATTAAGAAACAACACAGATGAACAAAGGGGAACCTTGGGAAAAATAAAAGACGATGAAATCAGAGAAGGAGACAAACTGTAAGAGACTCTTGACCATAGGAAACAAACTGAGGGTTGCTGGAGGGGAGGGGCTAAGGATGGGGTAATAGAGCAACGGACAGTAAGGAGGGCATGTGATGTAATGAGCACTGGGTGTTCTATGCAACTGATGAATCACTAAAGTCTACCTCTGAAATTAATAATACACTATATGTTAATTAACTGATTTTAAATAAAATTAAAAAATAAAGGGCTGGAGAGAAAATTTAATAGAACGTTAAGACTCCCTCTCATTTTCTGTTAGAAAAAAAAATCTACCTACTATGGTTCTGTAGAACAAATGAAAAGATTTTACTGGGATCAGGCAGCTTGTAGATAAAGATAAAAAGATGGCAAAATAGGGCAAAAAAGATGATTTCCATCTTTGTTTAAATTTCAAAGCATTTTTATCTGGAGTTCAAAAAAGTTCTATGCCATGGCAGCAGTTAGACATATCAGGTGGAACTATCTGATCTCTTTAAATTGCTGAGATGAAATAGGATATTCTGCAAATGGACGAGGGTGCAAGTCCTGATGTTACACATTGCGTATAAGTGAACAACTGACGTAGGGAGTAACTCTAACATACAGTGTTTGGGGGCACCTGGGTGGCACAGCGGTTAAGCGTCTGCCTTCAGCTCAGGGCGTGATCCTGGCGTTATGGGATCGAGCCCCACATCAGGCTCCTCTGCTGTGAGCCTGCTTCTTCCTCTCCCACTCCCCCTGCTTGTGTTCCCTCTCTCACTGGCTGTCTCTATCTCTGTCGAATAAATAAATAAAATCTTTAAAAAAAAACATACAGTGTTTGAACTCCAACTAATACAGATACACATATAAATGTTAATCTGTGTTTCTGTTTAAACTATCACTGAGCATCAGACAATTTCTTTACTTAAAAAACTGTGGAAGAAATGGCACTTTTTAAAAGTTTTTACTTAAATTAAAGTTAGTTGACATACAGTGTAATAGTAGTTTCAGGTAGACAATCTAGTGATTCGACACTTCCATACAATCCCCAGTGCTCATCACAAGAGCCCTCCTTAAGCCCCATCACCTATTTCACCCATCCCCTCCCCTTTCTGGAGACCATCAGATTGTTCTCTATAGTTGAGTCTGTTTCTTGGTTTGCCTCTCTCTCTTTTTATTCCCTTTGCTCGTTTCTTTTGTTTCTTAAATTCCACATATGAGTGAAATCATATGGTATTTGTCTTTCTCTGACTGACTTAATTTTTTTAAAATATTTTTATTTATTTGAGAAAGAGAGAGTGAGAACACGAGTGGGGGGAGGGGCAGAGGGAGAAGCAGGCTCCTGCTGAGCAGGGAGTAGAACACTGGCTTGATCCTGGGATCCTGAGATCATGACCTGAGCCGAAGGCAGATGCATAACCGACTGAGCCACCCCAGCGCCCCATATGACTAACTAATTTCGCTTAGTATAATGTTCTCTAACTCCATCCACGCTGTTCCAAGTGGCAAGATTTCATTTGTTTTTATGGCGGAGTAATAGTCCATGTGTATGTGTGTGTGTGTGTGTGTGTGTGTGTGTGTGTGTGTATCTGTATTCTTTGGGTAAATACCTAGTAGTGCAATTCCTGCATAGTGGGGTAGTTCTATTTTTAACTTTTTGAGGAAACTCCATAGTGTTTTTCAGAGTTGCTGCAAGGAAATGGTGGTTTTGACTGCATTTCATGACTATCTCCTAATTACCTAAGAATACGTGGTAGTTAATGTTTTAAAATGTAAAATTAGGTTTTACCTACAAAATAAACATTTAGTTACCCTAGAATAGGTAGCTTCCTGGCAGCGTAAAATAGACACAGCTTATTTTTGGTAAATGCCGCAGTTAAATACACATTCATTTGTTATATCTTACAATAAACTGAGTTCACCATTGAAGGACTCTACCTTGTGTTTTTGCAATATGCTGCTGCTATGTTCATTATTTGAAAACACAGCTACATTGGGTCAATCTTTTAATAAGTGGGACATTCTACGCACTATAATTTATATCTACTCAGGCTAGAATTTGAATCCATCTATGAAAAATGGAAAATGTTTTTTAAAAAGGTAAAATAAATTATGCATCCTAGGTAATTGGTTCCGGATGTGGGTAATATTCATTCTGAATCATACTAATGATTGTCAAGTGATGCCAGTTTTAGAGAGAGATCTTAAAAAGTTGGTAAGGAGAGTCAAAGACCTAGGTAAGGCAGACAACAACTTTCAGCCTTTAGAATAATTATATATTCAAAAATCAATTTTGCCAAAAAACCCACACTTGTCAGAATTGCACTGCACATGTTTATATTAGCATGTAGACACTTTAAGTCCAGTCTTAAAGGAGAACAGAAGAACAAAGTGGTCGGTGAAACCGAGTGCTGCGTTATTCAGAACAGGATTTTTTAGTGGGGTACATTATTTGCTCTGGGTACATCATGATACATTAGAACAAAATATAAAAAATATATAACATATATTATAATTTCTAATATACAAAAGAACTCATTCCAAAGAGAGAGTATGCCTTCTTTTTGATTTGGGACAGCAATCCAATACAACAAATAAAAATATGTGTTATTTCTTAATAACCTCAAAAAATATCTTGAATTCTTAGATGACTTTGCTTTGCTACCACTTCTAGAATAAAAACTATTATCTCTCACCTAAAGTCTCCGTTTCCTTCAGCTTCTCATCGAGCTTTATCCCTCCTACCTGTGTAAAGCCTTGTGGAAGAGTCACAGCCTCACGCGCATTCCCACTGCTTCTGCCTTAACGTGGCCCACTAGCAGTTCTTGTTGGGATCATTCTGCTTTCAGTCTGGCTTACTCCCAGTGCATTCTCTATGTTTCTATCAGAGTGATCTTTCCAAGAACATAAAATTGCTCAGCATAGTTTCCGCTTACATTCAATCTGTGGCCACCTTCAGTGTTTGGACTCGCACTGAACAGCCTCTCCCTCCGGCCCCTGCTTATTTCTCCAACCTCTTTTCTCCCACAATACCCTTTCCTCTCAATGATCTGAACTACTAGCAATTCTGGAATGCACCACACTGCCAATCATATGTGGTGCATGGCCATTCGCTTTGCAATTACTGGAGACGACCATTGCGTCTTCTCTTCTCAGCAACCTCTCCCGTCTTTTCAAAGCGACCCTTGGCTGAGCTCATTCTTATATCTCCTTCAAAACTCAGCTCTAGTACCACATGCTCTAACTGCTGTCATTTCACTTCTCATACTGCATTATCATCCATTGATTTATGAGTCTGCCATTCCCAGTCGAGGGCACGTATTAAATCGCCTTATGTAGATTTCTACTCAAGTATCCAGTTCAGCCCTTGGCGCATATTGAATGTCATTGGAATCAATAAATTTACAGAAACCATTGGTAACTTTGGCTTTCTTGATAACACTAAACTGAACTCAATGTATAGACTCTTTCTAACAAGGTGCTATGATGGGGCTTCAGGAATTGGAGTTTGTTTGACATTAGGAAGACCAGAGCAGAACGACTTAGATATTTCCACTGGACTTGGGACAAATGGATGGTAAAGTGCAGTCTGGCAGAGGCTATTAACATGGATCTCAGGAGGTTTAGCTAGGTGGTAAATAGGTCTGGCTTTCATTGGGAGGGAAGAAGATAGGCCACATACGGAGTGGAATGGCAATAAGCATTAGCAGATAAGAGGTTCTAATAGGCCGACATAAATATGAATCTGTCTGAAAGGTAAAACAGCTTCAAGAATTTGAAGAAATGATGGGCACCCAATCAAAGATTTGAAGTATCAGACATAAATACAGTGCTATGAAAACTGAGTACATCAATCTGGGTCCTCATCTTCAAAGAAGTTAGACACTGGACAAGATTAGCCTTAAGATAAGGTTTCAGTTCCTGGCAGCAATATCAAAGGTAGGAATGTGGTAAGAAGAAAGAAGACATAACTACCTCCTGGAAGATTCAAAAAGCAAAGGAATCAGGGCTCATCTGAGTCCAAACTGCCCAACAAGACCAATCTGGTCCAGCCACCTGGTCCCTACCTATGGCTATTCCCAGATAGCTGGGCAAGTCATTGCAAAAAAAAATAAAGATGGACAAGATGGGATTAGAATATTAGTTGAAAAGCAGATTTTTTTTTCCTATTAGTAACAGTCTTTAAAAATCGTTGTTTATATATCATTTAATTATTTCTTCTTATGGTATTCCTGGTTGTAAATTAATTTTCGAGCACTAATCTCCTGTGATGTAAAATTTGGAGTTCTCAGCCACTGGAATCAATTCCAGAGTAGGTGAAACGTCTTCCCAACAAATACAAAGAAGTACATTTTTGTGTCAAAGAAAGAGGTTATAGGAATATTAAGGATGATTTTTGTATAACCACTAGTTCAGACTATAAGAATTTTTGGAAATTAGAAATTTTGTAATAAGTAAATGTAAATGAAGCAAAAGAAAGGCTTTTGATTTCAAAACATGTTATTGATAACATACTCACTAATTCAACAAAGTTCCTCAACACCAATTGGAAGCAAAGAATTTACAAGCTATAGACTCCCTGATTGTCTGGGCACAGGCTATGTGCTCTGCTGTGATCATTTTGTCTTTGATCTACAAACAGAGTTTAGCACAGTGCCAGGCACATAATACACAGTCAGTTAACATCTGTGTCATAAAATGATTAAATGACTAAAGAGCTAGTGGAAGTTACATCGTGTAGCATGAGGGTCAATAATAACTATACACTGTGTGTGCAACTTACATTAAGTAAAGCTGAATTCACTCAAATATGTAACTCTTACAAGATAAATGCAGGTACCTGGTAGCTCATTTAAACAGCAGTAACAGAACTGAACACCTAGAAAGTAAATTTCGTCACAGGTAGGAACATGTGAATGACCCTGATTACTTGTCAATAGAGGAAGATGTTGAATGCAGAAATTTTCTCTTTCTCCTCTGGATCAGCAATCAGACTCACTCACAGATCACTGATGCATGAATAGCACTATATACGTACTTCCCATTTTCAAGGAGCCCGTGATTCCTAAGTGTTTATATTACAAGTGTATTCAGTGATCTCTCTCGTTCTCCAGTATGGCTTTCCCAAGATTTTTAGTGAGACAGAATAGAAAGGAGTTTTCTTTATGGACTCAGGTTCTTTTATTAATTTTTTTATTATTAATTTTTTTAAATTTAAAAAAGCCTCCCTTTCCTATGATATAGGCCTGTTTGAGTGGTTCATATATACTCAGAAGGTAAAATGTATTTATTTCTTACACAGAACAAAGATTAATTTTATTTTCTTAATGAATGTGTAAACAACTTGAGTTGAATCAATTCTGAAGTATCTGCACTGATTTCTGTGCCTTGATATACTTCTCAAGGGAAGTATAAAAATAAAATCTACAAGCTTCACGTGGAAACTTGGTTACGTTTTGGACATTTATCTAATTACAAAAACGAAGAATTAAAATCATTGGAATAATTCAAATCAATTCTTGAAAACAACATGGCTCATAATCTGCAAGATGAGGGTAATATGGGAGATTTTAATATCAGATAGAAAAAGGAAATGGCAAATTGAATTTTAATATTTACTATGGAATTCCTGAGAAGCAACAATTTAGGAATTAAAAGGTCATATAAGCTGCATTCATTATAACTAATCTCCTTTTATTTCCTCAAAGCTTCCTATTTTTCAAGCACTCATATGAAATTATTCATAACAGATTTAATGCATTGGATAGGAGTTATTTTCCCCATCTATTTCTGACAAATACCTTCAAAGCTCATATCCCATAGATATTGACAGAGGAAGTGGAATGAAATGGAACTAGAAGAAAATAAAAATCAAAGAGCAAGGCTCTTAAATCAAAGAATACAGAGAATGGTTCAGTTCATGAATATCTCAAAAACCCCCTTCAAATCTTATTCTTAAAAGTCTATCTGTAGGCTTTGTCCAAATGAAAAACAAACAAAACAAAAACAAAACAAAAATAAAACCTTTCTGGGGTGCCTGGGTGGCACAGCGGTTAAGCGTCTGCCTTTGGCTCAGGGCGTGATCCTGGCGTTATGGGATCGAGCCCCACATCGGGATCCTCCGCTATGAGCCTGCTTCTTCCTCTCCCACTCCCCCTGCTTGTGTTCCCTCTCTCGCTGGCTGTCTCTATCTCTGTCAAATAAACAAATAAAATCTTAAAAAAAAATAATAAAACCTTTCTGACCGTCATCGTCAAATGAACGTCTTAGAAATTAACCATTTTATCGACCGTTAAGCAACTATGAGAAGACACCTCTCCTACTGCTGTTTTTCCCTATTACTATTATTTTCCCCCTCTTACCTGATTGGTGCCCCTTTGGCCTGTGCTGGTCTCAACAATACAGTTATTGTGGTGGCCGTTTCATTGAGAGACGCATCGACTCCTTCGTAGTCAGGTAAAGTTGGAGCTGGTAAGTGATTAATGAAAAAAGAAAAAGGTTTCTGTCAATTAGCAGAATTATATCGCAGTTCAGGATGAGTAAATGATCCGGAATGGGGGAAAACCAGTTTCATATTCAATTTTGTAAAATGTACCTCCGTTTGTAGAATAACATATATTACTGAACGTTAACCCTGGGAACTTAAACCAGCAGAAGATATGAAGCCACGATTTGTTGTTGAAATTTAAATTATCATCTGGCGACTTGGACACACATATAGTGTGTGTGCTTTGGCTTTTGGTTTCCTGAGACCTTGAAACCAGCATTGATGGGATGGGAGGTGAACAGTGCTGACTCAGGGGAGTCCTGGTTATGGATGTGCACATGGAGATGTGGAGGCAGAAAGGGCAGGAAGTGACCCAGAGGCTGCCTGGTAAGGTGGTGCTGTGTACGATATAAAGGTTGTGGAACATGTTAGTTTCTGGTGTTAGTATCTGGACTGTAGCCACAATAGAAACATACCGAGGAAGTGTGGTGAATGGGAATGGGAACTGCAGTTTTTGTTTAGCATGAACTAGTACATTAGTTGTCAGATTCTTGAAAAGTAGAAACTCATAAGTTTTCAAAATATTTGATAATGGTTGGGGTGGGGGAGAGGGCTCCCTAATTTTGAACTGGGTGAAAAAATAACCTCAAATGGCTCTTGGATATTTTTATGTAGAAAGATATTTTAGGGAGGACATGACCAGTGAAACGTGTGCATTATCAGAGAAACTGAGGAAAAATGGCATCTACTATGAATTTCAAAGTATTTCATTCATTCATTGAATATTTCTTGAATATATACAACGTATCAAATTTTGTTAAGTGCTATGAGTATAAAGACAAAACATGGTCTCTGACATTTACAGAATTAAAAGTAGAGATTCACATTTTATCAAGAGAGAATTTTTTCTTTTTAAAGATTTATTTATTTATTTATTTGAGAGAGCATGAGTGGGGGGAGGAGCAGAGGGAGAGGGAGAAGAAGAAGGAGACTCCATGCTGAGCAGGGAGCCTAAACCAAGGACTGAGATCACAACCCAAGCCAAAGGCAGACATCCAACTGACCGAGCCACCCAGGAGCCCCACGAGTCAGAATCTTAAACAACAACAAAAAATTATAGCCAAATTTTAGGTGACTTAAAGAGGAGTCAGTTCATTTGCTAAAAGAGTGGTTCTCAAACTAGTGAAGTCAGAAGCCCATGAAGGCTTCTTAAAACCCAGATTGCTGCTCTTTTCCCCTTGAGTTTCTAATTCAATAGGTCCAGGGAGGAGCCTCATAATGTGCCTTTCTAGAAAGTTTTCTGGTGATGATGATGCTGTGGGTCTGTGGACTACACTTGGGAGAGCCACTAGTCTAAACCAGGGTTGGGAGATAGAAAAATGAAACAGAGACAACTTAAAGGTTTAGACAATGCTTGAGCTGAATGCTAAAAGGGCAGTAAAAACTCATCAGGACAAGTATCCAATAAAATGCAAGAGATGGGAAACAGAATGTTTGAAGACATCATCACATGAAAGGAGACTTTGTGTTATGACAGCTACAAGCAGTGCTAGGCCTGGAACTTTGGGTTCACCAGTAGGAGTGGTGGGTAGAAGGAACTATAAAATTAAGGGGCACAAATGCTAATCATGCATGGATGTTTGGGCTTTATCCTACTAAATGCAATATGTTAGATTTTGAAAAAACTTAGGAAAGAAATATATGTTGTACAAAGATCAATAGAAAAATATATTGAAGCAAGGTAAGTCTGAAGTCAAAGACAGTGCTTGGAAAGATATTTCAATGATCTGTTTAAAATATGGTCTAGAGGAAAAGGAACAAACAATGACATCAGAAAGAGATAAATTATCTGAAGAGTTATTTAAGAAGTAGAATCAACAGATTAAATATGTACAATGTTATATACATGTGGATTATATATGTAATATATGTATTAAAACATACACACATACTAAGCCTCCATGCAACATGCCTCCAATAACTTGATTTCACTTTTATTTAAATTGTTTTCAAAATGCTGAGGGATATAATTTCTGCACTCAAAGGACAAATAACAATAAATTACCTTAAAATTTCAAGTGATGCTGAGAACCATGCTAACCATAAATTTTATTAGCCTTAGCTTGATTACTACATGTTCTGAAGATATAGTGATTGCAATCAAGTTTTTGAAGTCCAAATCAAGTACCCATATATATAGGTTGATTCAAGTAAAACTGCAGTTAAATAATTCAAAGAAAATGTTAGATGGGTGTTCTGGTCTTTAATTATAAATTTTTTATTCAATAAAAAAATGCCTTGTCTAAACAATAATAAAATACGGTTCTTGATAATGCCCATTTGTTCAATGTTCTCAGTTTTATAAGTTCATGTCATTCTGTAACTATCTCCACTGAAGGATCATATTCAAATTCAGCACTATGGCTCATTCTAGAGGGCAGGAAACATGTTTCACTGTACAATGATATCACCAGGTCATATTTTCTAGTGATTCAATAAATATTTAAATGGGTGATTTAGAATTGTTCCATTAGGAAGTGAACTGGCAATTTTAATACATTGCTATTTTCTAACATAATGGATGATATTTTAAAATTCTTTTTTGTTAGAATAAGATAAATCAAATAGCTCATATTGGAATAACTAATATTTTTCATGATATACATTTTTAAGGTTTTATATTCAAAACGTTTCCAAATAGAAATGTTACATCTATAATATATATTTACTTTAGTAATCTTAAATAACTAAGATAAAACATTACATAAGCTAGAGTAGAATTAGGGCATATGACAATGCTAATTACTGGCAAAATTTAATCAGGTTTAACTGATGACCAAATGAGAAATTATATCTGTAAATAACCTAGTCAATTACAAACTGAAATTGTGAGCATAAAATAATGTGAAATTTAACTGTATTTGTTTATCAACTTAAGTTCTCCTGTACCTTACCATTCTGAAATTTAGATGAATTTACATGAGATTTCTAAGAGAAAGAATTACTCATATTTGCTTAAAGACATCAGAATGTCAGGGAAAATGGAAAGGAGAGACAAGGTCTGTGGCATTATAACAGTGGATCAAAGATCTACTATCATTCTTTTGATAAAATCCACTTACAGTAGATATGTGATACCATAATAATTACCAACTCCTCAAAGGTATAATCAGTCTGTTAGCATTCATAATTAATTTTAACTATTTCTAATTAAGAGAAAATGACATTTTTTAAAGGGACCACTGTCAATTAAAAGTGACTGAGATGTTTTTGGGTTTGGACATATAACCAGTTATAATCTTTATTCACATAATTCTTTGTTTCAAATTTTTATTTAAATTCTAACTAGTGACCATATAGTGTAATATTGGTTTCAGGAGTAGTATATTCTTTTTTTTTTTTTTTTTTTAACGATTTTATTTATTATTTGACAGAGAGACAGCCAGCGAGAGAGGGAACACAAGCAGGGGGAGTGGGAGCGGAAGAAGCAGGCTCCCAGCAGAGCAGGGAGCCCGATGTGGGGCTCGATCCCAGGACCCTGGGATCACGCCCTGAGCCGAAGGCAGATGCTCAACAACTGAGCCACCCAGGCGCCCCAGGAGTAGTATTCATATCATTCTTTGATGAACTTTCAATCAGGAATAGCTAGCTATATTAAAGATTTAATAAGTGAGATGACTACTCTGAGCGCATATATGATTCTCTAGGACATGTTATTACAAACCAATCTTGTTTGCACTTTATTCCTTTGCATACCTGAGATATTGGTGGTCACATTGATGGCTGTGGCTGGCCCAAAGCCTTTGACTGTGCTGGCTCTTATGAAAAACTGGTAGGTGGTTCCAGGATGCAGATGCATAAAGACATGGTGGGTGCTGTTCCATAAGTTTGATACAGTCTGGGGAGGTCCAGCCACTGGAACTGCAGGGTCAAATGATCTTATGCTGCTGTAACTGACCTGTTTTAACAAATATATTTACTATTACATATCCAATATAAATCATGATATAATCTAAATAAACCTCTTTTAAATAAGGTAGTATTCAAGGGTATCTCTGTAGTGTGAATCACACTTTTCTTAAACTTCTTTTCCTTCTCATTTGGATATGGTTATTTCGCAGTCATTCTATATCTAACGTCTGTCTGTCTATGCATCCAGCCAGCCAGCCATAGATATACCTAGAGGTAAAATATCTGACTGGACCAACATGCATTTATTTTCTTTCATCAAAGATGAATTAATTTACTTAAATATGGTTACACATACATACACAATCTTATGGTTATGTATTTTAATGTATATGAAAACAGAAAGTGTTCAACAAATGTTTGTTGTAAGTAACATCATCCCATACTTTGTCCGAGTTACATAACAGATTTCATGTAAAAAGCACTCAAGCGTGGTAATATAGTCACAGTTTATAAGACTGCTCTAGTGATTCCCATTCCCATCATGCACTCTGTAGCCACTAGAAATTTAAACATTTTATGTTCTAATCAACACTGGCTATCCAGGAACAGAACTACACATTTGTGCAATTATAATGACCTTTTCTTCTTTTAGCTTCTCCTCTTTAAAAATATGATAATGATTTATAATCAAAATTGAGATGAAGCTCTGGAATAGTCAAGTTTATAATATATTTTGCTGTTTTGGTAGTAATCCTTTATTCTGACACAACTGACATTCAGTGGCCTCCCCTAATTGAAACAGAAAATATGAGTATCTTAATTCTATAAAAATTCATTCTTTACAACCATCAGTAAGTCTGTTTGAAAAGGCCCATCCTGCTTTCCTAAAACAACAACAAAAACATACATTTATTTTAAGAATTAGAAAATTCTAAGTGCCATCCAATATTTGTTTTGAAGCTCAATTCTGGGATCAAGGAATTTGTAAACTAAAACAGAGGAGTCCTAAAAATGATTTTGATCCCTTAACCCTCACTTACTCATTTTTCATTATTTCTCTCTAACTTTTTCCTTTTACGCTCCCTTCAACCCACATTTCAATTAACTTCCTTATTCTCCCAATACCTCATACTGAGTGATGATTCCATTTGGATCCAAAGGTTCTTTCCAGTTCAAGAAGATCTTATTTTCAAAGGATGTTCCTTGAAGAGAATTGACTGGTACAGGGCCAGGCACTACAAATAAATACATTTTTGGTTATAAAGATCCTTACATCACAAACAGAAAAAGTGAATACTGTAAGTTATATAAGCCAAATTAAAAATTTTAAAAATGTGTCCTTAAAAAGAAAGTAAGCTATGTGACCAACTTTCTGATTTTAACAAATGGGAATTTAAAGTAATCTATAAGCTTCTAATGCAGAAAATGTACAACTCCAAAGTTATTTTTATTCAAAAGAATATTCTATCACCTTAGAGAGTTGAATAAATTGTGTAGTCTAGTTTTCTCTTTTGTATACCTCTAATAACATGAAGATCTCATTTGTAATTTGTTTCAAGAACAGAGTTATATTTCCCTGAAAGATATTCTGAAGATTATAAGCTCCTAAAGTGTCTCCATAAACAAATTTCATTAAATAATGAATTATAATAATAATTAACACTCCTTGGACTTAAAAGCCAAATCACTGAATACTGAATTGAAATGCCCATTAATAGTCAATCTGACTCTTAACTGCTATCCTTATTAAATTTCTGTAACTTAAAAAAGACAGCACTGATTATTACAATTTAAAAAAAAAACCTTTAAGACAAATAGGTTCAAATAGCATTGCTTCAGTCTTTTAAGTGATACTCCCTTTTGCAAAGTTAAGCATCAAACCATTTTAACAACAGACTTGTTCAGAATTCAACAATCATCATAACCAGTTCTGAAGTGTCCCCAGGTATGACAAGAGTTGAGAAACCTTCATACCAGTCCTTATTTGCAGATGTCATATAACTGACAATACCCAGTGGCAGCAATGAACAATGTGTCAGTTTCTACTGACAAAATATAAAACATCAGAGACTTTTGCTCTTTGCTTTTATATATTTTATCTAAATACATAGTTGCTATTTATTTACATAAATATCCAGTTTCTTGTTCTGATAATGTTTAAATATATACCCTATCCATCCTACCTTGCTTAAAAAAATGTGTTTTCTTTTGAAATACTGACCCAATATTGGGCAAGTATGGTTTTTAATTAATATTTTTCCTTAATCTAATGTTTCAGCGAACTTCACACATGGCATTATCTAGAAATGTAGTTGCAGAGTATACAGTAATTTTGTGAGGACTGAAGTAAATTAAAAATCACTGGATCAAAGGAAATGCACTGCACCGTAGCTAGCAGCATCAAGACATTCTGAATGATACGTCAAAATAGGAAGATTTATTTCAGACCACAAGGAGACGATGAATGATGTTATGACCTCTGGGACAGCCAATATAATTTGGCACATTAATAATAAATTCATAAAGAAAAAAACCATAAAGGAAAGAAATCCATATACAGAAAAGATGCCAGCACTAAACTTCAGGAGATATGTACATGCATCTGTCAGCTGAGGGTGTAGGGAGAACTTAACCAAAGGCATCCACTTCCCTGCATGTCCCAGGTCCCCTGTATTGGTACAGACCACAGTTGATCAAGGCAGAGAGGCCATCATGGCCCCAATGTGTACTCTGGGGCACTTACGGAAGCTGCCATGGGTGTTAGTTTGTTAACTAACAAGGGTGATAGGTGTTATGTCATTTGAGTGGAGTGAAAATAAGCTTATGATTGTAATTAAGGAAAAGTATTTCTTCAGCTTTCCATAACTTCCATAGATGGTGGCTACTGAAGGAAGGAGGAGGCAAGGCCCCAATTAGTGAGAAAATGTTTATTTTATGGTATTATAATTACTACCTGTGTTCACTAACCACAATTTGGCCAACAAATATATAAAATGGTGTAGATGTATTTTGTTTACAAATAAAGACAGTTAAAAATGTTTGCATAATTCTGCACTGGAAGAGGAGTAGAATTAAAGAGCATTCTTCCTAGAATTTGTTTTTTTCTGCTCTTCTTCTTCTTCTTCTTTTTAATGGGCTCTACACCCAGCCTGGAGCCCATGGGGCCTGAACTCACGACCCTGACATCAAGACCCTGAGATCAAGACCTGAGCTGAGATCAAGAGTCGGATGCTTAACCAGCTGAACCGCCCAGGCGCCCCTCTCTGCTCTTCTTACACATATTCTACTTTGTCAATAAAATCCACTTAAATCACCTGCAGGTCATATTTGCAAGAGGGAAAAGTCTGTGGAAAAATTATGGCCAAGATAGTACCATGCTACCGCTCTTGCACCCGGACTAGTATAGCAGACAAGAGAAAGAACTACACTTAGGTGAACTACAAAACACACACATAAACAGGTGGGGTGGGGATTGGGCACAGATAAATTATATTTAATAACTCTACACCTCTGAAGGAAGGCAATGTCAATGCAGAATGTCTATATGTACTTTGATTTGTGTAAATACAACATGAAGTTACTAAGACCATCATCATGGCCGTCTTCATATTGTGGGGAATGTCACTTCACATTTCCACATCAACAACTTTTAATGGAGACAGAATGCTGACTTTCATTCCCCTGCTTGTGATTTATTTGAAAGCTGTTTCAGCTATTTTTTTTTTCTTTTTTGCGTATAAGAAAGTCCTTTAAAATATAACTCTCAAAATGGAAGAGAGAGGAAAAATGAAATGTGGGCGGGGCAAGATTATCCTAAATAAGCACTACAGACTTTAAAATATAATAAATGTACATTTAAAAATAGCTCTGTATTAGCAAAAATGTCCCCAAACCAGGGTTTTCTGCTGAGCTAACTTCATAATATTGATTTTTGTAAATGCTAGGATAAAAAATGAAAACAAAATCTCATACAAAATATTCTACCCACGCATTAAAAAATGTATGCAATAAATTAAATATAAATTCTACCTTAGGGTTCTGGTGGGAAATCATTTTAGCTTTGCTATCATGATTTATGGATGTCCCTAGAATTCTTTTCATGAAATTATATTCTTTTATTAGATGGTTGATAATTTATTCTTTTTCTATGTATATAGGGCAGCAATAATTTAGTAAGACTGACTTAATTAGATCATCATAACCCATCGATCTTTACAACAATAGATTATGATTTAGATATTCTGTCCCCCTCTCAGGAACATTGAGTCATATCAAGTATTCTATGTAGAAACTGGAGCTCATGTGAGCAGATCTGAAGACTGAGTTACTTGAAAATACTTTATACAAAGTATATAAAACAGAGGAGAAGAAAAAAAATCGTCACAGTAGAAAGAATTACTTTGTGACCATGCTATGAAATAGTAACATGCAACTCAATATCATTACAGCTAGTAAAAAAGTTCTTCAAATCATACCTTAAAATAAAACTAGAATAAGAAACAATATTGAAATTATATACTACATATTTAATTTCATCTTATGTTTATAAAACTGTTTCTATATGAAATAGCACATGAAGTTGATGAATTTAGGACATAATTTAAGATTCCATAGCAATTCACTTCCTATTAATCTAGTTGTATGTGCACCCAAAATACATTTTAAAATTTAATGAAATATGAAAAAGTTATATGAGCCTGACTGCATTCTTTGGTTTATGGGAAAGAAAGGCAAGCTAAAAGCCATACCAAAATACACCACCAAAATGAATTATATTATTAGAGAGTGATTGGCAGAAAAAGCACAAGTGTAACCAAGTCTTTAGACTAATTAAGATATCAAGTTTTTAAAATTTTAAGGGTAGGCAATAAAGTGTGTGAATACATTATTACTAAAACCATGGGTTACAAATGTCTAGTGTAATACAGACATTTTAGTATTTATCCTACTTTATGAAATGAGATAGAGATTTTTCAAAGCTTTCAAATCTGCTTAGACATTCCATTCTATCATCCATCCATGAAACAACTTTGCTAATTATTTTTTCTTATATAATCATGTGTTGGGGTGTGTTTTGTATGTGTGGGGGGGTTATGAGTGTGTGTTTATGTATTAGAGCAACTTTTGTTATCTGAAATATTATTAAGGCTTAGATTAGGTGCAAATTCAAACATGATAGTTGAGGTAATCATGTTCGGTTACCTTAAACATGACAAAATACATTTATCATAAATAAGTCTTAGGTTTATTCTTTGAAAATTTTCGGAATATGAGAATAACTCCATGCATAATTTTAGGACAATATTGTTTTCTTCAAAATCTGAGCTAAATGAGGTTGAAAAGCTCTCACTTCCCTTTATGACGGCGAAAATAATAGAGCAAATCTGGGTCATTTCTACTTTTCAGAGTGAGAAGGCTTGAAGTGATACGGAGAAACTTCTAGAAACTGTGGTATACTGACCTATCTTAAGGCACTCTCATACTTGATAGTCATCAAAATATACATCTGGGGCTAAAGTTCAGAACTTGAGGGAAGTTGGAAACAGTTGGGTATGAAATACATCCTGTTTTCTGAAATCCAAACAAAAATATGGCCCTACTGACAGGCTATTCATGGAGAAATTTAGAAGCAGATGGAACCTGAGAGATCATCTTATTTAAACTTTTCATATAGGGATGAGAAATGGAAATCTAGAGAAGTCAACAGATTGGGTAAGTTGACAGAGTTATTAGTGCCAGGACTGAAAACTCAGGATTCCTGACTCCCAGTTCAGCTTTGCCTCCATTCACTAAATAAGCCATGTTTTTTCCCTATATGCTTCCATTCATAATGGTAAATTTTGAAAATGAAATGTCTTACACTGAAATAATACATTATTGTTATTATCAGAATATCATCTTTTGTACATTTTTTGGGATATAGGGCACATTTCTGTTGAATCAAGAAATGTACTCTTTCACATTAATGACAAACTATAGTGCTACGGCAGGTGTGGGCAAATTATAATATTAATATAAATGTTTGTTCCTATTACTTAATAATTTGGAAGTGACACACATAGATATCAGACATTATGCAGTTAAACTCCTTGGATGGTAATAAAATGGATAAAAGATGACAGCTTGCTGATACCTGATAAGGGCCTTTATTTAGACTTAAACATATGAACTTCAACCTTCTTTTATATTTAAACTTACACGAAACCATCTAAAAATGAGTGGAACAGGCAAATGGTGCTGTTTTCAAATGTTAAGGAAAATGAAAGCTGCTAATTAATATTGGTTTGTAAAATGTAAAAAACTAAACGTTAACCAAGTGCATTTCACCAATAGGTAAATGATGTAATGCCATGAATAGTGAAAATTATTTTTGCACATTTAAGAGGAAAAACTTTATTTAAACTTTGGTGTAGTTGTGACTTCTCTAACATATAAAAACAGAAAACAGGAAAGGGACATTTCATCTAGTATTTGATGCTATGCTGAGGAATATTAAGGTCTTTTGCTTAAGGCAAACTCTTTCCAAAGTTAATCTCGTTAAGAGTATTTAGCAGATTGCAGAACCCGATTCAATTTTGGTGACTCTAGAGAAAAGTGGAAGCAATGACATAATCCTGTTATATAATCCCCCTTTTTAAAATAACGAAGTATGAACATACCGTCTTCATCCGTCTGAATAATCGTCTCTTCACTCTCCTTCCTGCCTTCTGGATTGGTTAGGATCATCTTGAGGCTGACGTTTGTATAGGGTGGCAGATGGCTCACAACATGCTGAGGGGCTTTGGGGTCCATGTCCAAACAGTCTGCCTTGCTCTCGTTGTGACCGCGGAAGTAATGGTAGCAGATAGTGACATTAAAAGTGTGGCAACGAGTAATGTTATAACCCAAGGATTCCCAGTCCACAGCAATGCGTCTTGCCTGTATCTCGGCAATCTTTAACGTCTTTGGGGTCCGCATAGGTTCTGAAACATAAATCAAAGATGCAGATGGCTGTCAACTTTACAATGAATAATCTTGGTAAAATCGAGCACTGAGCATGACACAGCATGTGTAAACCTAGGGAAATGTGGAAGTCATCTTTTATTCTCCTTTTCTTTATGTACTCATGATCTTAATTCCTGAAGGTTTCTGTCAGGGGCTATGATTTCCCAATGGGAAAAGAAATGGAAAATGTTAACAATCCACAGTACTCAGGAACATGGCGGAAAGACAAAACCCTGAAAATGTGGCCATAATGCCTTTATAGTTGTTGTTGTTACTGCCCAATTTTCCATCTCTCTTTTTCTCTTGTCATTACTGAGCAAGTGAATTAACTAATATATCATAATGGATAAGAGTCAACATGTTCTGCTCTATGATTTGTCATGTCACCAGCTATGGTGTATACTAATTAGTCTAATTGTAATACTAAACTACCATTTACCAAAAAGTGACGCAGATATTAATTAACATTTATTACTTCAGTAATGATGTTGTTCATCAAAGCAGAAAAGGATCTGAGAAAAACTGCAGGAACACATGTGGATAGTCACAGTGTCATCGATCCTTCTTGATCTCTTTCCATCTTTTTCTAGGAAACACTCAGGTCTGACAGTCCATTCACTGTCACCCAAACCAAACTGGGAGGTGAATTTCCATTCAACTGGAAAATGCTGGCAGAACTAAACACTCTGAAGACTGGAGTCCATCCATCACCGCTTCCCAAGTGTATTCTTTCCTCATGCAAGACTAACTTTAACCGTCTAACTTAATCAAAATAATTACTCTATGAAAGTCATGGCCATGGCAAAGTCTACACAGTAAGCAAACCAAAACACAGCTAAGCTTTCACACGTTGACTGGACAAAGAGATTAAAATCAAGGCCAAGGTCAGAGCCATGTTGGTACCTCCCTTAACTCACAAAAAATAGTCAATGGTCTTGCTAAATGGGAGTCAGCAGACAAAAAAGAAGAAAATAAATAATACAAAAAGCCCAATTTGAGTGTTTTATAAATTTTCACTTTTGAGATTAAAATCTCAGATCTGTAAAAATAATAAGCATGGTACACAGATGGCAAGCCCAAATTGGGATTCCAGTTCAATGTATTATGTGTGCCATCTGAAATACACTCTGGTGGCCATTTAAAACCTCAAAACTACAAAAATACATACATATACATGCAAATTAATCCGTGGTAGAATCCAATGCTTAGATTTTTTTAAATGCTGTGTGCCAGTCTTCTGATTACTCACAGTATCCAGTCTCCTTATTTTATCACTTTTGTTTTACGTGTTTTACATTAAGCATTGTAAGTAGGTTGGAAGAAAGACGTGGCTTTCTACTCATTAAAAAAACCCATAAAACTCTTTATTATGTCTAGCTCTAGGCTCACATGTCCCCACCAGGCACAGGAGTGAGGTGATGACACTTGGAGTTCAGTCTACAGCTCAGTGCAAACACATTTTTTGGCATCCCTGACCACCAAGATGACCGGACAGTTGTAGGTACCACCATCCCCAAATTCCCAGATAAACTGTGATTTCACTGATTAATGGTAGCAACCTGATAGAATTTAGAGGTCATATTCAGGTTAGGCCACACTTTGTGACAAAAGTATCTAGAATAAGAAAGTAAGATTTCTCCCTAAAATACTTGGAGTATATGAATGAAAATCTCCCATAAAATGATGAGCACAAACACCAACAAGTATTTATTCCTCTGTTTTTTTTTTTTTTAGATCTAGTATTTATATACTCGAGAAACCTCTTATTTTGAATCTGAAATTTCCCCCCTTTATAAATTTCTCTATTTCCAAGTGCTCACTCTCTTTCATTCATCTTTTCATTTTACCCTACTATTCAATTTGCACTTACCCTGCATTCTAATGCAATTTTAAAAGCATAACAAAAGCATAAAAAATTGAAGAAGACACAAATAAATGGAAAGATATTCTATGCTCATGAAATGGAAGAATCAATATTGTTAAAATATCTGTACTACCCAAAGCAATCTACAGATTCAGTGTGATACTATCAAAATTCCAATGGTGGGATTCCTGGGTGGCTCAGTTGGTTAAATGTCTGACTCTTGGGGCACCTGGGTGGTGCAGTCTTAAGCATCTGCCTTCAGCTCAGGGCGTGACCCCGGCGATCTGGAATCGAGCCCCACATCAGGCTTCTCCACTAGGAGCCTGCTTCTTCCTCTCCCACTCCCCCTGCTTGTGTTCCCTATCTCGCTGACTGTCTCTGTCAAATAAATAAATAAATAAATAAATAAAATCTTAAAAAAAAAAAATGTCTGACTCTTGGTTTCAGCTCAGGTCATGATCTCAAGGTCATGAGATCATTCCCTCATCTGCCTGAGATTTGTCTCTCCCCCTCCCTTTGCCCCTCCCCATCTCTCTCTCTCTCTCATGCTCTCTCTTTCTCTCTAAAATAAATAAATCTTATAAAAAATTTCAGTGGCATTTTTGAAAGAAATAGAACAAAACAATCCTGATATTTGTATGGAACAATTAAAGACCCTGAAAAGTCAAAGCAATCTTCAGAATGAAGAACAAGGCTACAGGCATCATGCTCCCTGATTTCAAATTACATTACAAAGCTACAGTAATTAGAAGAGTATTGTATTGACACCAAAACAGACACAGAGATCAGTGGAACAGAATAGAGAGAATTATTTATAGCAAAGGAGCCAAGAATATACAATGGGGAGAGAACAGTCTCTTTAATAAAAGGTGTTGGGAAAGCTGGACAGCCACACAAAAAGAATGAAACTAGACCACTATTTTGCACCATTTACAAAAATTAACTCAAAATAGATTAGACTTCAAAGTAAGACCTGAAACCATAAAACTCCTAGAAGAAAACACAGGCAGTAAACCCCTGACACAGATTTTTTGAATCTGACACAAAGAAGTGAAAGCAAGAAAAGCAAAAACAGATAAGTAGGACTGCATCATTCTAAACAAAACGCTTCTACACAGCAAAGGAAATCATCAATAAGATGAAAAGGCAACCTACTCAATGGGAGAAAATATTGACACCTCTGATAAGGGGCTAATAATCAAAATACATAAAGAACTCATACAACTCAATAGCAAAAAAAAAAAAATCTAATTAAAAAATGGGCAGGAGATCTGAATACACATTTGTCCAAAGATGACATAGAGATGGCCGATGGGTACATGAAAAGATGTTCAACATCATTAATCACTAGAGAAATGCAAAGGAAAAACACAATGAGATGTCAGCTCATACCAATCAGTATGACTACTATCAAAAAGAGAAAAAAATAGCAAGTGTTGGCAAATACGTGGAGAAAAGGGAGTCCTCGAGCACTGTTGTTGGGAATGTAAACTGATGCAATCACTATGGAAAACAGAATAGAGGTTCCTCAAAAAATTAAAAATAGAACTACCCTATGATTCAGCAATTCCACTTTTGGGTATTTATACAAATAAAATAAAACACTAACTTGGAAGACACATGCACCATCATATTTATTGCAGATTATTTATAAAGCCAAGATATGGAAACACTAACTTGGAAGACACATGCACCATCATATTTATTGCAGATTATTTATAAAGCCAAGATATGGAAACAACCAAAGTATGCATGTGTCTATACACATAAGCAGTGAAGTATTATTCAGCCATAACAATAATGAAATCTTGCCGTGTGTAGCAGCAGGAATGAACCTTGAGGGTATTATGCTAAGTGAAATGTCAGGCAGACAAAGACAAATATCATATGATTTCTCTTATATGGGGAATCTAAAAAAATTTAAAAAAAAAAGAAAAGAAAAATAATGAATGAAGTTCGGAGATACTGAGAATAAACTAATGGTTGCCAGAAGTGGGAGTATGGGGGTGGAAAAATGGGTAAAGGGGTATAATAAAAAATAAAAATTAAATTTAAAAAATTTAACTGTGTTAGAGATCTATGACATAGCTTCATTGAAGGGAGTGGGGAAAAATTAAGTCAATTAGAAAATGAATAGAGACAATGAGACAATAAACAAACAAACAAAAAAAACAAAACCAGCAGATATTCCTAGTAATGACCTAAAGTTTACAGATAACTTTACAGTGCAGTCATCATAGAAATACCATGGTTCTGAACAGCAAATGTAGAGCCTGTTCAAAGAAAAAGAAAACCTGTCACACCTGTCAGAATGGCTAAAATCAAAAACACAAGAAACAACACAGGTTGGGGTGAGGATATGGAGAAAAAGGAACCCTCTTGCACTGTTGGTGGAAATGCAAGCTGGTACAGCCACTGTGGGAAACAGTATGGAGGTTCCTCAAAACATTAAAAATAGAAATACCATATGATCCATTAATTCCACCACTGGGTATTTACCCAAAGGACACAAAAATACTAATTCAAAGTAATACATGCACCTTGATATTTACAGCAGCATTATCTACAACAGCCAAATTATGGAAACAGCCCACTGTCCATCAACGGTGGAATGGATAAAGAAGACGTGATATATATATGGAATATTATTCAGCATTAAAAAGATAATGAAATCTTGCCATTTGCAACAGAGGGATAGAGGTAGGGAGTATAATGCTAAGCAAAATAAGTCAGAGAAAGACAAATATCATATGATCTCACTCATACGTGGAATTTAAGAAACAAAACAAATGAGCAAAAGTAAAAATAAAAGAGAGAGAGACAAACCAGGAAACGGACTCTTAACCACAGAGAACAAACTGACGATTACCAGAAAGGAGGTGGGTAAGGGGATGGGGGAAATAGGGGATTGGAACTAAAGAGTACACTTAACATGATAAAAAAAGAAAAAGCTAGAAAAAATAATAAATTAAAAATAAAGTAGACACAGGAATGTGAAAAATGTGGAAATGAAAAGTAGTAGGGAAAAAGGAAGCTATATAACACTTCCTGGACTGAGAGCCTTAAGAAGCAAATCTTAAATCTTCTTTGCTATATTACTGACTATGTATTTCTACATTTTCTCCTAAGCTAACCATAAAATAATTAGAGAATTAATTTTCCTATTTATAAATTTAAGTAGAAATGTTCTTCTAACTAATCTTATTATATCCAATTTCTTTTTGCCTTCTGGCTTCCTCTATAAAACCCCTCTACAGAGCACTGAAAACAGGGAATGTATGAGCTATTTAATTCTGCTCTAGTTGAATAGCTATTGGAACTGCTTGAAGAAGTTCTGAATAGCCCTAGAGCTACGGCAAAGTACACACAAACTGGGCTTGGAAGAACAAGACCAGATGCAAACGTATTCATATGGAGTGACTCAATGTCAAAAGCAGAAGCAACTTGGAGGCAAGAGAAAGAAAAGCATAAATGAACTATTGGGACTTCATTAAGATAAAAGGCTTCTGCACAGTGAAGGAAATAATCAACAAAACTAAAAGGCAGTGTACGGAATGGTAGAAGATATTTGCAAATGACATCTCTGATAAAGGGTTAGTATCCAAAATCTATAAAGAACTTATCAAACTCAACACCCAAAAAACAAATAGTCCAGTTAAGAAATGCCGGAAGACATGAATAGACATTTTTCCAAAGGAGACATCCAGATGGCTAATAGACACATAAAAAGTTGTTCAACAGCACTCATCATCAGCGAAATACAAATCAAAACCACGATGAGAAACCACCTCACACCTGTCAGAATGACTAAAATTAACAAGTCAGGAAACAACAAACGTTGGTGAGAATGTGTAGAAAGGGGAACCCTCTTGCACTGTTGGTGGGAATGCAAACTGGTGCAGCCACTCTGGAAAATGGTATGGAGGTTCTTCAAAAAGTTAAAAATAGAACTACTCTATGATCCAGTAATTGCACTATTAGGTATTTACCCAAAGGATCCAAAAAATACTGATTTGAAGGGAAGCACACACCACAATGTCATTATCAACAATACCCAAATTATGGAAAGAGCCCAAATGCCCATTGACTGATGAATGGATAACGTTGTGGGGTGTGTGTGTGTGTGTGTGTGTGTGTGTGTGTGTGTGTGTGTGTATGATGGAATATTAGTCGGCCATCAAAAAGAATGAAATCTTGCCATTTGCAACAGGAGGGAGCTAAAGTGTATCATGCCAAGCAAAGGCAGTCAGTCAGAGAAAGACAAATACCATATGATTCCTTCATATGTGGAATTTAAGAAACAGAACAGATGAACATATAGGAAGGGGGAAAAGAGAGGGAAACAAACCATAAGATAATCTCAAAGATAGACAACAAACTGAAGGTTGATGGAGGGAGGGAGGTGGGGGGTGGTCTAGATGGGTGATGGGTATTAAGGAGGGCACTTGTTATGGTGAGCACTGGGTGTTGTATGTAAGTGATGAACCACTAAATTCCACTTCTGAAATCAAAATTACACTATGTATTAACTAACTAGAATTTAAATAAAAATTTGAAAAAAGAAAAGAAAAAGAAGCAACTCACTACCCTTTACTTTCTTAATCTCATATTCAATAAATAGATAAGTAGGTAGATAAATGCTACACAGCTTATACACTGTGGGAAAAAACAGTTCTACATCCTCAGTTCTTCTATTTTTATGAGTTGGCAAAGTTGTATCTATTATGTAGTATGTAAAAAAATACCTAGGTTTCAACTTTGAGTGAGAATTTTGTTTTGGTGTATTTAAATGGTGCTTACATTGACCCTCATATAAGTCATATATTAAAAATTTTCATTTGAAATTAGGGAAGGGTAGCCTTATAAATCCTACACATTTGTGTATAAACCACTACCATAATTTCAGTAACCAGTATTTTATTAATTGGTATAAAAAAAAAGAGTTGTGGAAGAAATAGTTTTCTAAGAGGCAAATATTCATTCTATAAGGTCAAGATAATGTTTTTAAATCTGTATTTTTCACAGTTGCTTAAATAAATGGTGCAAACTGTACTGTTATTACTAAAATAGTGATTTAAAACATAATTTTAATTTCACCTAGTGTAATATTCAGAAACACACACACAGCACAAAACTCAATTATTTTGAGCTCTATGGCATCTGCAATAACTCAGAGGACATCACTGTCCAATTACATTTTCTCTTAATTGGCACATGCCCTTTTTTCCCCAGTTTTTATTGAGGTGGGACCTTTTCAGCTACACATACACACACACACACACACACGTATTCATGCATGTACATTTATATACATATACTGCCCATACGACAGGCACTCTGCTATGCCACTCCTCTGAATTCTACTAGGTCTGATGTGGGGGGGGGGGACTACATACAGATGGATTTTTATATTAGAGTATAAGCAGCAGAGACTCTAGACTGTTCTAATACTATGACATTAATTCAGAGAAAATTCTATTAAAGAATTCAACAATAAAATTACCTAAAGTCCTTGCAATGATCCATTATTCTTGTGCCTCACCAATAACAGCATTGTATTTCTGAGATATGAATACATGAAATTTTTAATTTTCTAAATTGAAAATAAAGATAGTCACAGAATAACCTGAGGTAGAAGGGTATTTCTGAAAACTCACTATGTTATATACAAGCTGGGTATTGTTGTTTTGAGTGCTAAATAATTTAAAGAAATGACCCAGCATGGTGAATGGCACATCGGGGCATCACAGTAAATAACATCTATAACAAACAACCAAAATAACCATAATGGTGATAAAACAATGAAGATCACATTCATTAATGCCCTGTCAAGTGTTTTGAAATTTATTAAATGTTCTCTCTTTTTTTTTAAAGATTTTATTTATTTATTTGACAGACAGAGAGACAGCCAGCGAGAGAGGGGGAGTGGGAGAGGAAGAAGCAGGCTCCCAGCAGAGGAGCCCGATGTGGGGCTTAATCCCAGAACGCTGGGATCACGCCCTGAGCCGAAGGCAGATGCTTAACGACTGAGCCACCCAGGCGCCCCTATTAAATGTTCTTTCATCCCAATTTTTTACTTTCCATTTTCAAACCTTTATTGGGTATACCCATACATATGATTTTATAAAACAGTTCTCTTTCTCATTTCTACTTTTTCAGTAAAAGGAAATTCAGGAAAGAAACAAGAAATTGAAGAAAGCTGTGGGGCAATATTTTGGCAGAAACTTGGGAAGAAGTACAGCAAGGGACTAACTTTCATGCAGCAAAGTATCATATTAAAATATTTTGTATAAGTCATTCACCTGTTATTGCCTCATACATAAAGTGCACTATACCAGATACTGTGGAGGATGCTAAGTGAAAGAAACAATAATAGGTCTCAAGGAGCTTAATATGTATTTAGTAAAGATGGTAGCTAAGAAAAAAAATCAATAAAGTGGTATACAAATAGAATAAAATATAGGAATTCAAAAGCGAGAAAGAACTTCCACTTGTCCAATGGAGGAGACATTTGCATTAGATCTCAATGGATAAGGCATGAAGATCTACAGACATAGTCTGGGTAAATAATAGAAAAGGAGAGGGAAAAAAAATGTGAATCCCATTTAGTTGCTGAACAAGTTATCCAGTAGGAGATTATGTAGGAAAAATTGATTGGGAAAAGATGGGGAATATGTTGGATGGCATGGGAAGAGATTGCCCTTGATCTAAAAGGCTACAGAGAATCGCTGAGTGGGCAGAATATTGATATAATGAATTAATTACTTTAGAAAACTTAATTTGGAGGTTGTATCAAGGTTGTGTAACAAGGAGGTTGTGCAGGACTGGAGGTAGAGAAATCCGAAGACTGCAACGTGTTAGGGAGAATAAGGGGCTAAGAAGTAGTGTGACTTCAATAGGGATACAGGTAACTTTGGGTTGGAAATTGGTGAGCCACCCAGTTCAAAGTTAAGTTAGTGGAAAAAAAAAGAAAAAAAGAAGTCAAACTCTCTAGATCATTCTACTTTTTGAAATCTGTGTTCAGTATATACCCTAATCCACTCCTTCCCCTGAGCCATCGGTCAGGGGAGGTTCAGACTGAGTGAAATCTGTGACAAAAGGACTGAGGACACCAGCAGTGGAATTAAATTGTTTCTTTGTTTATTTATTTATTTAAGAGCAAGCACACAAGTGAGTGTTGGGAGGGGCAGAAGGAGAGAGAGAGAGAGAAAGAAGAGAGAGAGAATCTTAAGCAGGATCCACACCCAGCATGGAGCCCAACACAGGGCTCCATCTGACAATCCTAAAATCATGACCTGAGCTGAAGTCAAGAGTTGGATGCTTGGGGCTCCTGGGTGGCACAGCGGTTAGGCGTCTGCCTTCGGCTCAGGGCGTGATCCCGGCATTGTGGGATCGAGCCCCACATCAGGCTCCTCTGCTATGAGCCTGCTTCTTCCTCTCCCACTCCCCCTGCTTGTGTTCCTTCTCTCACTGGCTGTCTCTATCTCTGTCGAATGAATAAATAAAATCTTAAAAAAAAAAAAAAGAGTTGGATGCTTAACCAATGAGCCACCCAGGAGCCCCTGGTATTAAAATGGTTTAAGGCCATTTGTGATATACTTGGAAAATAGGGTTGGGGGCTTACATTAAGAAGCAGGTGAAGAAACTGGAACTATAAGCAAAATCTAATCCTTTCCCATTCTACTCTTTAGCAGGTGAATCTCAACTCCTTTTATTAACTGCCCTGTGGAGAGATGTGCAAGCAAATTGGTATAAAACCCTCTTCCATTCATTCATTTCCAATAAATCCTAGGAAAATACTACCTGCAAATTGAAAAAAAAAATGTGATGAGAAATGTCAGTATTACCTGGTTTTCTTTGTTTTCCCTGCCCAAAGTTGATCAGCCAATTTTACCAACTTTTCCCGTTCCCTTTTTCCCATATTGCTCTTCTACTCCCTAGTTGTTGCAGAGAAAGTGGTCACATAAAATCAAGACAAATAAGACATGGCGGAAAATTCACATATCAAATCTATAGCCAGGATTATACAATGAGCAGGTAAAAAAAGAAGTTCACGTATCATTGAACTCACTTAAATTCTAAACAGATCAAGCCGGGGATTTATGCCTGTAACAATTTTTGTGTCAGATATTTAACCCAACTTGATAGGATAAAATGAAGAATTACTTAATAATTCTCTGAAGGTTAAGAAAAATAAAGGCAACATGAACAGACAGAACATGTTGACTTCGAGTCACCTCTCAACAGCGAGATGATTTAATAAGTGGTTCTAGATAATAGATAAAAGGGAATTCAATTTTTTTTTTGGTACTTGCTAAACAATACGTGACATGACAGGTCAATATCCATGTCCTTTTGTAGTGATAATCTCTAGTTTTTCTGAAAGAGTTGTGAAAACAAAAGCTTTAGCAGCTACAAGAGAATCAAGAGCAAAGATCGTCTTTCTGAGAATCAGTTTTTAATGATAAAACTTATTATCCAGCTGTCAGTCAGAGGAAAACAGAAGATGTCCCAAAGCTCATGCCAAGGAAAAAAAAGATCTTGTCAAAGATGTACACAAGCCAAGAACAGTGAAGCATGACAGGGAGCTTCCGTGCTCCCGGCTGCCTTTTCATCAGAAATCTTCGAAGCTGACTGCAAAGCACAATTTTCATTCCATTTATCAAAACAAACATAAGGAAAGTGAATTTCCTGACTGCCAGGGAAAATATTTGTTAGTGTAAAGTAAAAAATAATTGAGAGGAAATTTCTGAACAAAGGTAAATTAAAAGAAAATAAAAAGGAAGAAAACACTTGCATACCTTGGGGGAGGAAAAACTTAAGGTCTTTGGAAGAGACTGTCTTTACTTTTCCCTACTGATGCTTTTTATTTTTATTCTTTTCCTTGTGCTAAGGATTGAGGATAATCAAGGTTTTACATGGCACATCTTTTCAATCTCATAGCATCATTAGTCTTGCCAAAAAGATTTCATCTCTGCTCCCATGGGTCAAATTGAGTTAATGATAAGTTGGCGAGATGACTTGATTAGTACGGTAACATGAGGGAGCCTCAGGTCCAGGAATAATCACAAACCAACTGTCAGCTCTCTGGCTTTCTGGCTGTGTTGGTAAAATGACAAGCTTGGACTCAGGGGATATAGAATGACAGGGTGTATGGCTCACTCAGCCCTCCCGCAGAGTCACAGAAATATTTACCCAGCACCATCAGAACAATCCTAAGCATATCATCAAATTAAACCAAAACATGTCATTTTCATCGCTTTCAAGAGTCTGACTGAAGTTTGTCAGATAATTCTACTAGCCTTAACATTCGCATCCCCTCTAAAATAATACTAAGGAAAGCATTTGATTTTTAGAGAACAAGAATACCAAGGTGACAAGGAAAAAAAGACAAAGACAATTGTTTTTCCAATAGATAAATCTTACTGAATGTCTTAACATGAATCCGCGTTCCAGAACAGGAGCAGCTGAAAATCTGGGGACTCTTTAATGTTTTTCTCTTAAATGTTTATGTGATAATATTAGACTATATTGGAAGAAACATGTGATTACTATCAATGAATCCACTTCAATTCATCTCTGATATTGCATATTCCACTTATGTGTTATAATCTAAATAAAATTAAAAAAAACCAGTCTCAATAGATACCTGCCTCTACTTGAATAAAGCACGAAACAGAAAAAAGACTGGAGGAGATAATGCTAAGTGAAATAAGTCAAGCAGAGAAAGACAATTATCATATGATTTCTCTCATCTATGGAACATAAGAACTAGGAAGATCGGTAGGGGAAGAAAGGGATAAAGAAAGGGGGGGTAATCAGAAGTGGGAATGAAGCATGAGAGACTGTGGACTCTGAGAAACAAACTGAGGGCTTCGGGGGAGGTGGGGGAATGGGATAGACTGGTGATGGGTAGTAAGGAGGGCACATATTGCATGGTGCACTGGGTGTTATACGCAACTAATGAATCATCGAACTTTACATCAGAAACCAGGGATGTACTGTACGGTGACTAACATAATATAATAAAAAAACATTAAAAAAAAAGAAAAAAAAAGAAAAGGCATTTCCTTAATTTATGAAGAAAAAAGAAAAATTGACTCCCACTTTAAAAACAAGCTTTATCTTTCATAAAAATATTTAGCAACAGCATTAATCAGACACAAGAGGTAGAGTGATATGTATATAACCCTAAAAAAACACATAATATGGAAACATAATATGTAGTGTAAAAAATAAGATGGCTTTCGAGGAGTTGTATGTAGTAAAGGCAAAACTCCAGAGGCGATTTTCAATGCCTTTTTTTAATCCCTAAAAATAAAATAAATGACTACACTTCTTAGGTTGTCCGAAAATATGAGGTAAATATTTTGTATGCCAAGCACACTTGTTGGCCCATGGTGTATGCTTGGAAATTTTATTTTCTTAAAGTCTTTTTTTTTTTTTTNTTTTTAAAGATTTTATTTATTTATTTGACAGAGATAGAGACAGCCAGCGAGAGAGGGAACACAAGCAGGGGGAGTGGGAGAGGAAGAAGCAGGCTCACAGTGGAGGAGCCTGATGTTGGGGCTCGATCCCACAACGCTGGGATCACGCCCTGAGCCGAAGGCAGACGCTTTAACCGCTGTGCCACCCAGGCGCCCCGGAAATTTTATTTTCTGAACAGTAAAGCAAATTGCTTTAATATATTTTTATATTTTAAGTTAAAAACCTAATGAAAATAGAACCTAAGAACTCAATTCTGTGTAGTAATTACAATGCTGGTTCCAATTCTTAACTTCTTGTGTCACGCTATTTGCCATGTGACTTTGATCACACTGAAGAAGTGTGGTCTATTTCTCCATCCTTTGACTTTGGGCCTGCCTTATGACTTGCTTTGGGCACAGAACAAGGTGAACGTGATGGCGTGCTGGTTCTCATCCTGTATCTCAAAAAGTCCTGTGAGCTCCTGCTTGTTCTTAACCTCCACCATCACTTTTAGAATGAGAGATACATGTAGGGCAGAGTCTAGTTGCCCTAGTTGTAGTCCAGAGGTCGGGCTAGATCAGCTATAGCCAGTTTACCGGCAGGTCGGTGAGACAGCCATCGGAGGCTCCCAGCCATCCATTCTGGAGTGTGAGTAGGACATGCTTACTCTATGCCTCTGATGAGACTCTGTGGTTAGCTGAGATTCCGCATTTTGCTATAATCTCTATTCCTTATCTTTCCACTTGGTAAATTACCTTACTATTTGTGTGAAGATTATGTCTGTGTCTCTCCATTGAATAGGACTTTACAAATTTTATTTCTCCACGATGGGTTGTGCCAAGCCACTACATGCTTATTTAGTATTCCTTCTCTGCGTGCTTGCCATATGCAGATATTATGGTATATGACATAGGCTTCAAAAACTACTTTAAATGTATTTGTTTCTGTCTTCATTTCCTGTATGCTCTTTGAGGATAGGTTCATTTGCTCACTATGCTCCCACAGATACAAATATATTGAATGTTGGACTAATAATTATGAGTAAGACATGTCACTACCTTATTCTAAGCTATAAAAACTGAGCCGGCCGGTTTCTGGTTCCCTACTTCATCATTGTGACATAACACTTATTAAAATTGCTTAGCTTTTCATATCAATATGACTTCGTAGGTACATATAAAAGTGAATTTTAATTTTATTTTTTTTTTAATGGATAGGCCTGACAGAAAAATCCATTTACACATATATTTTAATCCCAACATTTCTAATACTGCTTCAATGCAGAAACAGGATGTGTTTTCCTCAATTACATAACTCTCTTGTAAACATCTTACGTCTGTCCTTGAATGCGCCAGTCAATTCAAACTAGAAACATTATTATGAAGTATATTAGTTAATGAAATGAGGGCCCATTTTAAGTGAAGCTATCTTACGATATGAAAGCCTCCACCCCTCCTCTGAACAAGTACATTATAATGACATGCCAAGTACGTATGGACCATTTTGCTTCTTAAAAAGATTGTGATTTTACTACGTTAACTTAGGTCTTTCTTTCCTTCCTTCTGCACACATATTCAACAGACTAATTTGCTTTTGATCCCATTTCTGAAGAAGAGAAAACTTCTAAATTATACTATAAAAATCTAGAGTACACAAATTTCAAAAGTGATAATGGCTATTAACACACTTTAACACATCATTTGATTTTAAAATTCCAGTGTCTGGTAACACGCTTGCTTCAGGGGAATAGAAAGATAAGGACTGCAGGGGTGATGATTATTTGTCCATTTCCTTTTCTGAAGCCACCATTTATTCTACGCTTTCATGCATGATTAACAGCTTGCAGATCCTTCACTTGTAATCAATAGTTGTGAAGTTTTATATTAGGTTTAGAGATTAGACAGCCTTGATTATAAATTTTATCGATTTGAACAGCTTAGCTGTAGAAATCCCTGTACATTTTTCAGAGATTAAATTAAAAGGAGATATATGGCCTCCACACACTAGAAATGCCAGGGCGATTATAAGGTGTGACCTCTTTATACTCATTCCTCTAGATGAATAAAACCTATCTAGTGCACTAAAACATGAATCAGCATGTCAACAAGCATCAAGCTGGGAGAGTAAACACAGTGAAAATGTGACAAAAAGAATTACAAAACTGCAAGGAAACCTGCCTAACACTATAATTAATACAGGAGACTTGAAAGAATTAATTGCTTCAGCTCATTTGTAAATTAGGAAATTGACAGAGATAAGAAGAATGAATTCCTTAACTTCTACCTGAAAAATCTGAGCCTATATTAAAACCAAAGATTCACGATCTCTTAAGATAAAGGAACAGGGGCAATTTTTTTTTTTTTAATTACCAGAAAAATAAGTAAGGTCATTTTAAAGTTAGTGAATAATCTAATGACTATAAAATTCATAATCAGGTCAGCTTTATGAATATTTCCACCTTAAAAACTTTTAAAGCACCACTGTATATTTTACGTCCATTATTTTGAAGTCTGAGAATGTCCAAGAAAAAATTAATAAGCATCTTTTCAGTCAACAAATACAGAGGGGGGAGCTAATATTTTCCAACTTCAAAAACTTACTTTACTCTTTAAATGATCTATTATGGCTTTTCGATTATGTTCTATTATAGCCTTTGTTCCTTTGTGAAATGTCTTTTATTATACTAATTGATTTTGTTCCCGGATCTGCATTAAGTCCTATATATGATGACATATAAGGCAGAAATAGGTAATAGGTGATTCATCTTGGCATGAGTTCTGAAGCATTCATTTCCTTACCTTTGGAAAGTTATTCAACAATTAGGATTAGAGCATGGAGTGAGCCTTGAGCCAGTCTATAGGTTAGATAAATGTTCCAATGTGTTTTATATTGGCCTCGAAAGAAAATGAAATCCCCTTAAATAGCGTAAGTAAAAAAGTACCCTATTTATCATTAAATACTTTATGCAAAATATTTGATGAAGAGGTTTTCTATTAAAAGTTACTAATGTTTTCAAATGATTCCACAGGACAACATAACATGATGACAGCATATGGAAATGATGACCAAGGAGATTGCTTTCCTTTGTTTCTTCTACTAACTAGTATTAGTTTAGTAAGGCTACATTTTGAGGTATTATGTAGAAGCTGTAGAATTTTTAGATATTCACAGAAGAACAGAAGAAGAAAGTATGTAAAAGTACAAAAGCACTAAGGAATTATTTTATGTTTGTTCTTAGTAGTCTTAAAAGTTTCGGTTCCTCTACAAAAATCTTGACAATATCATTGCTCCTCTGTTCTTCATATAGCCCCTAATAGTGACCCAACCTATTTACTACATCATTTCATAAGATCTATGGCATTTCTCTGTCCCTCTCTTTAATCCAGGGCCTAATCCTCTCTCACCTAAACTACTGGAAATTCTTGCTACCACCAACACTTTCCAGTGCATTCTTCACCCAGAGCTTCCAAAGTGCAGTTTTCATTACACAACTTGTTTATTCAAAATATTGTGGAAGGTTTCCCAGGTTAAACAAGTAAGTTAAACAAAACAACACTCTTCCTCCTAGAACTCAAGGACCCAAGGATCTCCTAATGCAACTTTATCTCATATACTTCTCCCAATGCCCTGTACTCCAGCCAGTCTACTCATCTGATACCGAAGCTAATGTGAACTGCTCAACGTATGTACTATTGTTCATTTCATTCCATCTACTTAGAATATCTTCCTCCTGTAGATCTCCCCATGGAAGCACTTGAATGCCCTGTTAAAAATAGACTATTTTCCCAGTGAAAGTCGGCCCCAGGATGCCTTACAAGGGAATAAGTGATCTTTAATTCTCAAAGGCTTTTATCCGTACTTCTATAAGGCATTTAATGCAAAATATCTCCCATTCATCTTGTATGTCTGTGTGTTCAGTTCTCCCATATTAACATGTAAGCCTGAAATCAGAAACTATGTCCTATAAGCAGATAAACAGAACATGTAAAACGGGCCTTGAGGAAATAGTGCTAAATAAGTAAATATTAAAATAATGAATCAGGAAATATGTTTGAAATATATAGCCAATCTTCAAAACACAGAATAAACTACAACATCAGTTTTTACTAGAACAATTAACTTTAACAAATATTTAGCTAGTAAATACAAATAAGCCAGACTAGTTCTATAGGATATAAAAATAAGTAAGACATGACCCCTTTCCTTGCAAAACTCACAGTGTGGTGAAAGAACAGGCCCACTCACAGGTAAATTGCACTTTAATGTGGTCAAGATTAAAGCACTATTGGACCAAAGAGGTCAATGAAGTTTTATTGATGAGAGCAACAGTAAGCTGTTTCACCACAGTAATAACAAGCTCTTTTCTGAAGGATGACGAGGTGTTTTCAGTGTGGATGGGATGAATATCAAGAACTTCCAGAAAAAATAAGGTTGCAGGGAATCCTCACTGCATTTTGGACAGCAAAGGGAAATTTCCATTCCTAGTATCACTGTACTTCTCTGTCACTATATTCATTCTTGCCAGGAGGAGCAAAGCATGTATTGGGAAGGTAAACACTTCCGAGTAAACTCCCCAAAGTGTTGGTAAACACTTCCAGGTAAACTCCCAGGGCACAGGAGCAAGTGAAACCCTGGGGTACAAGCATACACTCTTCCCTAATCAGGGCTGCCCTACAGTAACATATATCTTCATTATAATACATTTACATTGCGGTTTTGATCCCCACCTTGTGGGGGATGGCTGCCATGACAGTTCCAACCAGAACCATATTGGGCCAAAAATTCCCTCTACCCATTGGTAGGAGAAGTCCCTTAGATGTTTGGAGGCAACCTCTGTCACAGACTACCCTAGCAAAAAGAAAAAACAAGACAGCCCTGACCCCAGACACAGTTGCCACCTCTAGGACTGCCTGCTTCCCACCTTGAGAGTGCATTTTCGCTCGGACCACTATGAGTCGCTTCCTTGCTCAAGAGCTTGGCTCTGAATCCTTTCTTGGTCCAACTCAGGAACTGAGGCCAGGGAACAGGACTCGCTGCTAACAACCCTACCCCCAACCTCAGGTCTTCCAGCCTCAGACCCACTATTCACAGTCTAATCTACTCTTCAGACTCCACTCAAACAAGCCAGGCACATTGTTGCCTCTGGCAGGGCCTTTGCACTTCCTCTTCTCTCTGTCTAAATGTTCTTCTCCTAGATAGCCACTGTGTCACTGACAGCTTTACTCAAATGTCACCTTCGTGAACTTTTCCTTAACCATCTTTTTAAAAGTCTAAGATCCACTGATGCTTCATTTTTCTCCCTAGCACTTACTGCCATCTAATATCATTAATATTTTACTTTTTAAATCTTTATTATTTCCTATCTCCCCATACTAAAACGTTCAGTATAAAATCACTATTCAATAAATACTTGCATGGATGAACAAATGAATGAATGAATGAATATATAAATTAAATGGATCTTAATGCAGTCAGTAAGTTCCTGGAACATAATAAATGAGCTATAAATTTTTGCTGATTGAAGGTTACTTTAATGACAGAAAAGCCACCATTAAAATTCTATGTCTGTATTTAGTTATAAAATGAAATTTAAACTACTGATCATATGTATCCTCTGGAAATAGCATTAACATATTCAATGCTTAAGAAGCAAAGTAACAATTTCAATTTGAATAAAAAAATGTCAAATTACTGGGAGAAATCAAGTAACAGGAGGGGAAAAGGTTATTGCAGAAACTTTGAAAAACCGAAGGTGGAAAATCTTTGACAGAAGAAGTGTACATTGAATGTTGAAAATTTGAAATGTACTTTAAAAATTTTATCTATCAAGAATATCAAGCTAGTATAATGATATTCATTTTGAACTGCCTTTTATTGTTTTCTAATCTTTCAAGTATTTTTTCTCATTTTCCCAACTAGAGAGCAAGTTTCTCCAGGGCAAGGAACATATTTACTACCTTACTTGTTTCTTATTCAGTGCTAAGCATAGAGTAAGAAAATGATGAGTATATTAACTTTAAACAATTTTACCCTAAAAGAGTTGTTATGAAATCTAAGGACTTTGAACATTAAATATCAAAATAATCCTCATCAAGACAGAGGGAAAAAAATATCCTTGAAGTCAATGGATGTTATTTTCAAAGCACTGGAAAAATAAACTTTTGGTATCTTAGATGATTTGGTATTCCAACTTAAAATTTAGATGTTCTGTATGAGCTTAACTTATAAACAATTCATTGTGCTTTAGGTTACACTATAGAACAGGTGGTGTCATTAAAAGCATATTAAACATCTTTTTCATTCGCATGGAGACCTAAAGAATTAGTTCTTTAATTAGAACCTGCTTCAGTACTGTTTACATGGCTTTACTGTCAATCATGCTCTGTGATTCCTGTGGTCAAGAACCTTGGGGCACTGCTTTTATTTCTAGTAGCCTGTTTCATTGGCTTAGAACAAGTTTCACAAGAATATTGCCTAGGCTCTGTGCTTCCACACATGGTATGGTACCTAAGTTATTGGATGTAGCCACAATAGGAGAGTCGAGACTTCTATCTGTGAGACCATGTATGTGCATGAAATAAGTTAAAGGGAATGAGCTGTGGAATTGGACTTCCAGTTACTTTTTTTTTTTTTAAGATTTTATTCATTTATTTGACAGGGAGAGGGAGAGCACTAACAAACAGGGGGAGTGGCTGGCAGAGGAAAAGGGAGAAGCAGGCTCCCCGGCTAAGCAGGGAGCCCGATGTGGGGCTTGATCCCGAGACCCTGGGATCATGACCTGACTGGAAGGCAGACACTTAACTGGCTGAGCCACCCGGGTGCCCTGATTTCCAGTTACTTAAGTGCAAATTACTTAACATCCACATGCATCATTCCTAGATCCGTACAAAGGGGAAAAAATAGTATCTACCACAAAGAACTGTAGTAAGGATTAAATAAGATTCTACACGTGAAGTGCTTAGAAAAATACTTGGCACATTGTATGAATGAAATGTGGCTATTAATTTTTATTATAATTCTGTATTAGCAGCCTAATAACAATATCATTTACAAGAATAAAATCCTGAAGATGGGGTTGCCTGGGTGGTGCGGTCAGTTAAGCATCTGACTCCTGGTTTTGGCTCAGGTCATGATCTCAGGGTCCTGAGATCAAGCCCCGAGTCTGGGTCCATGCTCAGCGTGGAGTCTGCTTGAGTTTCTCTCCCCCTCTCCTTGTGCCTCCCCCGACCCTGTCCTCTCTCTCTCTCTCTCAATAAATAAGTAAATAAAAATCTATCAATCAATCAATCTTTTCTTAAAAATCCTGAAGATTTTTGGGAAGAGGTTGTTTTTTGGTTTTCCCCCAAACTGGATTACCTGTCACCTGTGGCTATTTAACACATCTTCTACCCCCCACCCCATATAGAAAATAAAAGCATTCATTTATAATTTTCAAGATGAAAAGTTAAAAATTTTTTGGAAAAAAAAAAGTATGTTTCTGAATTACTTTGCCCGTTCTCAGGTCCTTGAAGAAATGTGTGTAAGGTACTAGGGAAAACATCTAACTCAAAGTAAAAACAGCCCCCAAATCTAACAGAAATCTAACAAATAGAAAACTTTAAAAAGAATAGATAATGCTGCTAACATAAAGCTTTTCTGCTAAACTGAATCCCTTGAGCCCACCCAGTCATTTTCATATGTGAGTGCAAACTCTTTTTCTCTGCAAGTGAAGTCTTCAATATATCATTAAACAGTAGTACTGAAAATTTCAAGAATTCTGGTTTTGAATGTACAGCTAAGGGGAAAGCTGCTTAAAAAGGGTTTTGTTGTTTATTTATCTTCTACATGAATGGTTGCTCAAGGACATTTCCAGCAACCAAATGTCATGATCAAACTGTAGCTATTTATAATATTCTAATGTACTCTAATGCTTTCTTGGAACGTTTTAGTATGACTTTTAAATGTAAAAAGAGTATTTGGTAAGTACAAACCATTTGAGCACCTAATAAAAGGAACCTTACTATGAATTCTTCAAAACTGTGTTTAATTTAAAGAAATTTCCAAGTAGTTAATTTTTTTTTCTTCTGAAATTATAATGATTTTTCTTGAATTGGACTGTATATCCACTCATCTACTAATAAATTCTCATAAGTAAACTAAATTAAAAAATCCAAATGATTACATTTCAACAATTAAGGTTACTTATACTTCGCTAGCACACAGGATTTTTACTTGCTTGTTTTTTTAAAAAAAATATGTAAGTGGAAGCCCTAAAAAAATCATTAAAATGTACTCAGCAACTGAGGTATGGCAGTTCCATCTCATTTCTTTTTCTTCTATATGCTTTGAGAATGCATTTTTGTAAGCACTTTCTAAAGTAAAGTATAACTCATTTGTCTGGTTCATCAAGGAAAGAAGTACATCAGAAATACATATTTTAAAGACATTTTGTTAACATTTTTTCTTAAAGCATTCACAGTTTGATTATTATAATTACTTAGGGAATCCTTTTTCAAAAATATCATTTATATTTTCCTGACATCTAAAACATCATGACATGTAAAAACTGTATATTGAAAATATTCAAGCTCATTATCATGGCTGTGCTTTTAATGTTACTCTCCTGGTAAAATACTGTCTAATTAAGTGCTTCTTAGACTTTTAGAATGCCTTCTTTCTTCCAAAGGGATGCGAAGACAAAAATCATGCCATATTTCTTTGCATTCATCATGGATTTAAGCACATCACATAGTAGATGCTCACTTAAAATTAACCTATTGAATGAAGAATAACTTCACTAGTTTTCACTAAATGAACACATTAAATCTGTTTCCTTTGAAAACAATCACCTCATCTTTTTGATGTCCCTTGATTGAGCAGAAGCATGTATCAGGTTCTCTATAGACCAAAGGAGTACAATGCACAAAGTGATGGGGCAATAAATGGTATTTATTTAAATACCCTTTATTAAATACTAGTTATGTTCAAGCGAAAAAACCCAATGACAAATTTATAACTAATCATAAATAATTAAAAATAAATTATAAATTATAAATCATGAGTTATTTTATCAACACCTGAAACGAAAAAAGAAAAGTGTTCATATTATATCAGTTTACAGGCATCACAGCTCTCTTAAAAATATGAAAATATCTGTGTTAAATAATAATACCATGACATTTTGGAAAAGCAGGACTGTCAAGCTTCTCCAATGGGAAGCCCGATTCCCTCACTGCAGCTCTGCATCACGGGGTGAAGACTCACATTGAGAGACATAATTGAGATGACAGGGCATGCTGAGTGAGAGAGCAGCCCCCTTGATGGGCGCACGCCAAGGACCCTGCAGCAAGAGGTCTCTATTTTTCTCTTTGACACAATTCCATTTCTTTTCATTTGTCTACCATCTCATCATTCCAATTTTCTTTTCATTTCACATAGATCTGAAAGTGATCTCAAGTGCTTCATTATGTCACCAGGTCACGCCAAAACCAAACCAAAGCCCTTCATATCAGCAAAAACATACTTCACTCACAATTAGTTGTTCCAAGCACATTGTTAAGAGCCAATATTGTTTTAGTGCCAATACTGGACTGTTTAAAAATTATACTAATTTTATTGCTTCCTCTATATGATGCTAAAATAATAAGCTCATTAATCATTTTAGTGAATAAAAATTAGCCCAAACAATTAAATATTGTTGATAAAAACCCAGTAAGATACCAAAAGAAGAAAACCAAAATTCTAACTTATTGATGTGATTACATAGTGCAGAAAAAACACAGAAGCATTTAAGTATTAAACCCATAGTGTGTGCTATGGAAGAAGCTTTAAGTATATTATTTCATGTAATGCTCAGAACAGCGCTAAAAGACAGGTATTTTTCCTCCCACAATTTTATAAAACATGAAACTGGAATAGAAGGGGATTGAGTAACATTGATGGTTTGGCCAGAATTCAAATCTAATTTTGGCAACTCAGAAACAATACTCAGTTTCTAACAGTGTACAGAATTTGTATTAAGAAATATGGAAAACAGAACTAATGATACATATAAAACGTTTTCCACAGAAGGAGATTAAAATTTACTAATACATTTTTAATGTAAAATGCCTACTACGTTCCCATAGTTACATTTAATTTATACTACAGTCATTACAGCTCTTTAAATAACGTCAGAGTAGGGACGCCTGGGTAGCTCAGCTGGTTAAGCATCTGCTTTCAACTCTGGTCATGATCTCAGGGTCCTGGGATTGAGCCCCACATCTGCCCCTGCTCAGTGGGGAGTCTGCTTCTCCCTCTCCCCCTACCCCTCCCCCCTGCTCATCCTCTTATCTCCCTCCCTTTCTCTCTCTCAAATAAATAAAATCTTTAAAAAAATAAAATCAGAGTAACTAAATACAAATGACCAGCCACATCAACCTTCTAAATGAGCCCCATCCTTCCATCTTTGCCCTTTTTCCACATGTTTCAGAAGCTTAAAATGTAAGATTAATTATGATTTTCAACAAACCTACTTACATTTTTTTTTAAGATTTTATTTATTTATTTGAGAGAGACAGCCAGTGAGAGAGGGAACACAAGCAGGGGGAGTGGGAGAGGAAGAAGCAGGCTCCCAGCAGAGGAGCCCGATGTGGGGCTCCATCCCAGAACACCGGGATCACGCCCTGAGCCCAAGGCAGATGCTTAACGACTGCGCCACCCAGGCGCCCCAACCTACTTACATTCTTAATAATTGTTACATCATTAATGGCACACACCTGCTACAAGGACTGTGCTGGTCCAGTTCTCTCATCTAATTTTCAAACCGTGTGTGTTATTATTCACACACGTTAAATTTGCTCTTTTAATTTGTACATTTTTGTTGCTCTATAGGCAACAATTAAAAAGGTATCAATGTCTCAGAATTCATTCATCTAAGCCAAAAACCAGTAATGAACACACCCAAGCCCTTAAAATAAGGAATGACCAGGAGTCAAGTATCAAAATATCATGTGAATCTCTTCGTGCTAGGACACGCAGTGATAAAAAAGGACACAAGCACAAAAAGTGAAGTGCAACTTGAGTACTTGATTTTCCTACATCGGTGACCCATTCATAGCTAGGTCCTGTGGTCCTGTGTGTGATAAATCACTGTTCCATACTGGCTTACATCTATTGATACTTTCGCATCATTTTCAAAACAACCTCAGGAACCTTTGGAGTAAACCAAACAAGTTTTTACTTTACAGAATGAGAGCAATTAATGTTTTCCATCCTAAAAGTAATAAATTTAATCACCAAAGAGGAGGAAAGACCAAAAGCAGATTTCAAATTCATGATATTCTGAGAAGCCTATAAAGCCACCGAGAAAATTAATGATAAATATTATGGACTCAAAAAATTAGGAAAGCTATTGGCAAAATGTCTGCATCAATGAATACTGTTAGACGTCACATAATGCCAATGGGGGGGCGCTGTAGGATGTCTCTTGTAAGTTAGTAGCGGACACTGCAAACAGCTGAACAAACTACTGATGTACAGTGGATGCGCTCTTGATGAATGAGTGGAAAAACTTGAGGGCACAATGCTCCATAAATTCTGGTACCAGTCATCCCCCCAAACCAAGACTACATACAGATGAAGCAACGGGGCAGTGAATTCAACACAGATAGAACACAGCTCTCGATGCAGAGGGGAACGCTGGAACTTTGAAATGAGAGTTAAATAAAACTTGAATGTCAATATAGATACTTGATTCATTGAGAACAGTCAAGAATCAAGCATAATGCTACCTGATCCTGACTCAGTGCTGAGGGAAATAATAAAATGGTGAATATAATTGCCTTCTATTTTGCCAGTAGTGAGTGAAAAAGTGGGCAGTGAATACAAGACTGCCTTTGCCATACTCAGGTATGCTGACTGGGGAGGTGAAAGAAGCTCACACAGGTTTTCAAAATGAAGAATGCAATAAACACATTTCTTCCTGACACTAATCATGCTATTAAAGAGCATTTCAATGATTTCGAGTGGCATGGCCAAATAACCCGATTTCAACAATACATTCAATTTATTCAATAGTCTAAAACTATTACATCAGGTCTAAAATATCACCATAATTCATTGTAAGGATCAGAAACATTTCTTAGGATGACTGAACAGCAGTACAAATAACACAATCACAAGCAAGTTTAACCTCATTCAACACATAATGGTTTTCTCTATTTGTAGAGGAAGAGATTGGTATCCTATTGGTAGGTATATTTAAAAACACATCCAATACTGCAATGAAATATAAAAACATAATTTCTAGTGCTGAAAACAAGAAAAAAAGTCCATTAAAATCAATTTATTACTATGTCCTAAGTTAAAACATTTAACTCTCTCACTTCTGAGTAGGATATGCTTGCCAACTGAGAATCTGATAGTTTGCCAAAAGTACTTTCCAATAAAATATAAATATTTATCATTTCTGGTTCCACATTAGAGCCAAACATTCAGACCTGACAGTCACCAAACACTTGTTAGAGATCATTCCCATTGACCCAGAAGTTATTATTTACTAAGTTAGAGGAAATAAGGAAAAGAGAAAATACAGAATACATCTAGAACTTAAGAATATTTATCTTTAAATCTACATACAAGTAATAATAAAAATTGCAATTCGTGACACTTTTTCAGATATGAAATAAATATCACTTTCAGTTTTAGATAGTTTTACTTTTATTTAAAAATGTTTCTCTGTGTTTTCCAAGTTGCATTAAATGCCCTATGTCCTCTGTAGATACCAAAGTTACGAATAACACTGATTTACCGGGTAAAGTTCAAATTCTTTAGCAAAGTAGGTAATGCACTCATTGACCCAGGCTCCTCTTACTTCTTCACTGTCTTCTCATCATGGTCTCCCTCTTCATGTCTCTGGTTTACTAATCTACCTATAGTTTCCATACCTACATGAGCATTTCTTACTTCACAATTCTGTTTTTGCTGTTTCTCCTGATGTAATATACTGCCCTTTCTGATGGCCCCTCCCCCATTCAACCATTTCATCTGGCTAATTCCTCCAGCCATCTTCCAATATCACTTAGCCTTTCTATTTTTATATTAGCTCAGATGTTCTCCAAGAATTCTTCCTTGATTCCACACATAAAAGCACAAATACCATTATCAATAGAATTTATACTTTTAAATTACTACTGTATATGCTTATCTCTACTACTGGAATGTGAGCACCTCCAACTGTTTTGCTGTTGTTGTTTTTTTAAATTTCCAGAATCCAGCACAATATCTAACACGTGGTAGACGTATCTATAAATGACTTAAGATGAAATGAATGCTCATTCTACCTATGAGACTGGAGGAGAAGGTACTGTTAAAGGTTTTATAGCTGTAATACATTTCTTCTTCAAGTCACTAACTATCCATGTTGGAACTTGGTGAAGTGAATCCTGACGAGCCAGACAGCTGGTTATGAGGACGGTTACAGATGTGCTTGACAAAGGAATTATTTTGGAAACTGACTCTAACTTAATATTTGAAATGTATAACATAGCATGCTTAATTTGTATTGTATGTTAATGACACCAAGTCCTTGCTTTCTGCACTTAGTCTGGATTACACAGAAGAGAAATTTAAAGAAATGGGGTAAAACATGGAAAAATAACTGCATTCAGGACTGCATATATGATGCAGTTTTCTTAAGTATATATTATAGCTTTTTTGGATGAAAACACAGTACTTGGAAAACCAGGGTATTCAAAAATTAGTACTTTTTAAAGTTAATATGAGATCTTGGCATTTAAAAGGGAAAGCATTTGTTTATCAAAATTGTGGTACACTAGAAGCATGTGACAGAGTCAACATAAAAATAAGTGCATCACAGGTTCAGAGCTCTGGGAGAGTTCTCGGCAGGTTATCTGGGCTGGCAATTCCCTTGCCTTGGCAAGATCATTTTCAAAACACAGCAGACAAAATGCATCTGAGTACTTAAAAAAATGCCTCTAGGGGAAGAGGAGTCATAATCTCCCTTAATAATTCAGTCAGCCTGTTCTAAACATGTTACCTAAATACAGTTTAGCACGTAGAGTTCAGAGGCCATGTTCTTTTGCTTTCAGTTTAGTGATGAATTAGAATAGCCTAATTCACCGGGTAAAGGCAGTTTGATTTCTGACAGGCAATCAAAATCATGTCAGTATCTGAAATCATCACGTTTTTCCTCTACCTCCCTTCCCAAATTGGCTCCTCTTTCTATAGTCACCTGCTCATTTGTTCAAACCCCAGAGTTACCCTGGATATACTAGTTTTTCCCCTTCCCCACAGACTTATATCAAACCAAGACCCAAATCTTACTGTTACTCCAAAATTTATCCCTTCCTCATTACTCTTAGGGTTCATGTAGAACGATGACACACCTCCTAACTAATCTCCTTACTTCCAATTCTATATGCCTCTCCTTGTTTCTAGTTACATAGGACAAAACTCCTGACGTCTAAGAGTCATACAAAGAGGGTCACAAAACACATCTGCGGTGTTTTTCCAATTAATTATACCTAGATACAATACACACAAGTACACCCAGATAGGAGAAAAACATTCAGTAAGAATTACAAAGTGTTGCTGTTAACTGTTTTTTGTGCACCCACTATAACAAATACACCCACACACATATAAATACACACACGTGTGCCTATTACCCGTAATAGCATAATTTGCATATCCTAATGGCATAATATATTCTTTAATTAAAATTATGATGAATGTTAAAAAGGAAAACTAAAAGGAATTACGACAACAGGGAGCTTTGATTGGCCATAAGGCATCAAGAAAGGCTCCCTTGAAGAAAGACCAAGGCACGTCTTGCAGGATACATAGGAGTTCAACAGGTGTTGGGGGATGACTCCAGGAGGCACTCAGTGTGAAGCCCGAGAGGCAGAGCATAGGGCAGTCCAGAGGGGCCACAGAAATAAAGGTGGGAATAAGGAATTAGGAATGCAGAGTTCTGGCACCGAGGTTTGTGAAAAAGCTGGTGCCCACATCAAGCTGTGCCATTATGTAAAAAGATCACAGCTTTAAGTTTTTCTGCATTCACCAGTCTGTTTATGCACGTACCTTGAATTTGTGGTTGAAAAAATTAAAAATACCGTTCTCCAGAGTGAAATTCCTAAAATGCAATTCTGTCGTGTCATTCCTGTACCCTATTGCATTCAGGACCATGTCAAACAGCTCTGAAAGCACACCATGTACTCATCCGTATGGGCAAGTTCTGGCTATCGGCTGCACCTCTCACCACACCCCACAGTCATGCTGGGCTCCAGCCAACCTGAATTGCTCAGGGTCCTTGACTGAACACAATCACTTACTCTCTGTGTCTCTGTGCCAAACACACTTGTCCCCAGGATCCCCTGGCTCATACATGTAGGACAATCAGAACTAAGGTCCTAGTTCCTATAACAAGTCCTCCAGGCAACACATCTGTGCTCACACAAAAAATTAGGATTCTCCACCCTGCCTCTGTTTCCACACATGGGAAAACAGAAGTGTAAACAGTCATAAGGGAAATAATTTTATCAAAGAACATGGACTATAAGAATGAACTCTGGGAGCACCTGGTATATAATAGAAGTCATTTAAGAAAATTAAGAGTGAAGAGAGAAATTTCATACTAGAGTTTTATGGAAGCATTTTTCTATCAATAAAATGGGAATATTAGTACCTATCTTACAACAGCTCTCAAGCTTGATATGATTATGATGTGGAATAACAGATATGAGAGGGATTTGAAAAATATGTCTAAAAGTGTATTTTATTATTAGTTTTGAGCTTCTTTGATCATGGAAAGGTCATGCTACAAATACACATTCATGTATTGGTAACTAATATCTAAGGGAAAATCAAGAGTCTTCTCCCCGATAATCTTACAAACAGATACAAGGCAAAAGAAGAACAGGGAAGATGTGGCATAACCGAGGAGCAACAAATCCAAAGCCTGAATTAAAAATAATTATTCTTGGGGCGCCTGGGTGGCACAACGGTTAAGCGTCTGCCTTCGGTTCAGGGCGTGATCCCGGCGTTTTGGGATCGAGCCCCACATCAGGCTCCTCTGCTATGAGCCTGCTTCTTCCTCTCCCACTCCCCCTGCTTGTGTTCCCTCTCTCGCTGGCTGTCTCTATCTCTGTCGAATAAATAAATAAAATCTTTAAAAATAATAATAATTATTATTCTTTCTAAGACTGCAGAGGAAACCCACAATCCTATACCTAAACTAGCAAGCAACTTCTGACGCACTAGGTAATAGCAGGGTCTCTGGAGCTGGAATGCGTGGTTCCAATCTGGATCCAGGACTAGCTGTATCATCATGGAAAAGTTACAAGCCTTTCCAAGCCTTTGCTCATGTATCTGTAAAATGCTGGTAGAGAGAGGATCTTTTGTTGAACAACATAAGAAGAAATAAAGTCAGTACTAAAATCTAGTTTTAAATTTCAAATGTATAATGCAAAATTTTTAAGTATAAATTAATTAATGGACATTAATTTTAAGTATAAATTAATTAATGGACAGAGCAAAAAATTGCTGAACAATTTTATCTGGATTTCAGAATTATGGATGACAGCATTCACGATCCCCTCAAGTTCTCCCAGGAATACACAGTTTTGTAAAATGCAGTTTGGAAACCAATTTTCTATACTCAGCTTTGTGTGATTGTAACTTACGGTAACAATCAATATACATTCAATAACAACCAAGCAAAACAAATCGATTAGACAACAGTGTTGAAAAGAGTGTAACATTTTTAGTTGTGCAGACTTTCAAACTTTAGAAGGAAGAATCTCAAATTAATAAGTTTGACTATACTGGCTACAGAAATACGTATTTCCCAAACATGACAGTTTATAATCTACTATATTTACATTCTGCGGCATTCCATATTTTAAACCTCCAGGCTAATTTATTTTTATCTGTTAGGATCTACAACACAGCTTTTTTTTTTTTAATGTGGTCTAGTTTTCACGATATAAGTATTCATATTGTTCCAAAGGTCCTTGTATTTTCATAATTAAGGTATTTATTTGTGATTGAGTAAATATGATTCCAGGGCTAGAAAATGCACAAATTCCACAAGGGGCTGCCTCAGTGCAGAAAGGAGAAGTAATCCAGGCATGATCTAAAGGTCTTCTGATTATGACGACATTCATAGGCAAACAACAGTGATGGTAATAAATAACAGTCATAGTGACCTATGACTCAAAATAACTCCACTTACTCTTCTATCCACCAGATTTTCCAGTAAAGGGATCTTTGACTCTATATGCACCCAATGGCAATAACTCTGGGTCACCACGAACTTGCATTAAGGCCGTGTGTGTTCAGAAATACCATGAACTAGTGTCAGATCTCCAGTCCCAAATCTGGAAGTAAAAGAAATAAGTAGTTCTGCTCTACATACAATTTCTTTATGTATGTATATATTATTTTCCTTTAATATGGATATTTCTTTTGATGAACATAGGATACAGAATTCAGAAAAGCAAGAAGAAAGCTGCATTACATATCATTTCTTCTCTTACATTTATAATAAAGCTTGAGACCTTTTCCCCAGTTAATTTCCTTTGAGCCATTAACAAGCAAATATAGGACAGCCAAAAGTTTGGGATTGACTCTTTTGATTTTTTTTTTAATAACGACCAATGAATTTTATAAAAAATGTACATTTTCTCTCAGCCGTGTTCTTAATCTTTCCCTGTTTTCACTATGGAAAATAAAATGATGACATTAGCAAAACTCCATCTCGTCTTCTAAATCATTAATAGACTTAATACCATCAGTACTAAAATTGATCTTGAGGGCATCCCCTATTAACCTCTTTCCACTTGAGAAACCAGCCCTTTATTATTCTGAGCTAGCTTTCCATCCATTATAGTTTTAAATCAGAGAAGGAAATTTCCCTGTTAATCCTTGGTCATCAGCTTTCCTTAGCTTTGTTTTGTAAAGAACTTTAACAGAAGTTCTGAACCACACTAGCATTTCCCTTCCCCATACGTAACTTTTGCCAATCCACTTCATTTATTGGATTTCACTCAGATAAAGGTCTACTTAGTCTTGAACAGAACAGTCAGAAACGTTATTTAAATACTCTAATAGAACAAATCAGCTGCTTTGAAAAAGCCAGGCAAACATATTAAAGTGACATGAGTAAATTTAAATTTCACCCATCTGCTAGACTAATGCATAATCCATTAATTAAATGAAATCTAAGTAAAACATACTTTTATGGTCTTGATTCTCTCCAATGATAAAAAATGTATTCTAAAAAATTTTAGCATAAACATAAAACTAAACAAAAAATAAATTGACATGCCAGGGATCTGTTTAAAAAGTTATATTTTTGATTGTTATTCCTTCAATTAATTTTCAAAGATCAAAATGACATTTTGTTTTATATTACTGTTACTTAAGTATCAATTGTATTCTCCAAATGAAGAATACAAAGTCTCTTAGAATATAAAGGTTTTGCATATTTAACTTCCTACCAAAAACCCTTTTCACAAACTTTCTTAGGTATATTGAAAAAATTTGGAACTATATAACAGAGGCTTGAAAATATTTTCTCAAAGGATTTATTTCTAACAGTGCTGCTGGCTTTGGCAGTGATTTCCAAGAATAGGCTAAAGCTGCCTGTAAGAAAATAATAGCTAGAAAAGTAAATTTACTCAAGGACCAAATTGACTTCATCCCAAAAGAGAAAAACTTCAGTTTTACATAGGTTTCTCAATCATGGTTTTTTTTTCTTTCTCCTATTTCCATATTAATTTCACAACACCAGAATGGGCTTAAGTATAAGGGAAAATAAGTAACTACAATGATTATGAGAAAAGCTTCTAATGTATTTGTTAGATAGTCCCCATTTTCAGTTGAACTAATGGACGTATTTTAAAAATCCATGAATGACAGCGTGTATTAAGTAACAGCTCTGAGCCAGGCACTTATTTAAGTGTTTTATATGTCATTCCCTTTAATTCCAACAGCAACCACACGAGATTGTTCTTATTGCTATTTCTATATTAGAAATAAGGTTAAATCTTTTGTCCAAGGCCACAGTATCATGGAAAGAAGTCTATATTGTAATCCAATGAAATCTGAAAAAATGTTATCTGAAATAAATGTTCTTAACTAATTTACTAGAGACTTCTCGGTTTTATAATATTTTGTTCGCATTATACAGTTTTAGCCTTAATCCCATTTTCGTGGACGATGCTATTTGTTTTTTTCACAAACCAATTCTAATTTTTTTGCTATGCAAATCCCTTCTCATAGATGTGGATAAAATTGAAATTGTATTCCCAGTAATGATCTTGGTATTTTGCTCTTAATATTAAGAAATAGTGGAAGATATTATTCTTAAGTCTTCTATCTGAAAATGCAACTTTCTTCTTTTTCAACGAGTACCAACTCAGAAACTTCTGAGCTGTTTCCTCCCTAAAACAAGGTTGTCATTGAACATATATCTTTATGTCAATTTTGGATTATTTGTTTTGAATACAGTAATTCCACTATTTGAAATCTATGAAAAAGATACTTAATACACATTGCCATGTGGGTGGAGTGACAATTTTTTAATGCTAATGCATTACCACAACCTAGAAACCAAGTTAGAGTGAAGGTGTGTGCTAACAACTAAATTCTATGTACGTAATGCTCGAGGTAAAGTTTGCTTATTGACTGACTATTCACCATGATCAAGGCAGAAAAGTATAATATCCTTACCTGCACAAGAAAAAAGGAAAATCAAAAGCATCAAGTTTGTTGATGAATATTTTAGACAACGGAACTCAAACCTGCCTTTCAGTTTAAATTTTAAAAAATTCATGCTTGATTTCAACTGTTATCAGAGGGAATATAATGTTAAGGGAAATAAAGATATATTTTAATAAAATAACATTTATATTACTAAAAATCAAGATTTTCATTATAAGGGAAAAAGGATACAACACAATAAATACTTGCCCCTGTAATCATCTGTCTCTGTATATTAGTTGGACAAATTAACAATTTTAAAAGGATGCCACCAAAAATATATCTTATAGTACTAAACTCATTGAAGGACTATTTCCCCCTAATTTATAGGGGAAAAACTCCATTCTCTTTTTCTTCTACAGAATTAGAAGATAAGAAGGATAGTAAAAAACTAGTTCTTTAGAATTGCTTTTTATCAACCAATCGAAAATATTTATCAAGTAATAAATACTGCAAATAACGATTTGTTGTTCAACAACAAATAAAATACCTGAGAAGAGTCATACTTATGTTCAAAGACTTTACAAAATGATTATATAAAACTACTACTTTGTAAAATAATAAAAACAATAATGAAGAAGGCACAACTTAAAATGAATAAAGGGAAGTAACAGAAATAAGCATGAAATTATGGTGCTGAGTATAGCACACATTCAGAGAGTTAAGAGCTGACTAGAGGTAGAAGGGAAGTGAGGCAATTTCCCAGTTTTAAACAGACAATACCAGTTCCAGTGGGGACTGAGATTCATTTTATACTTCCTCGGGCTGACAGCTGCAAATGATAGAAATATTAAGTGGAAGTACCAAATATGTATCCTTTCCAAAACAAAAATAAAAGTGATAACTCTTGAGTGACCTAATTTGTGCATGTGTGTGTTTATCTCTGTTTTCAAATATTTCTGGTCAAAATGATTACAACATTAAAAATAACAACATTAAAAATTATATTTGCATTCTAGCATGATACTCTTCAGGTTATAAAGAAACATATACAAAACTCATCTATACAGAAGCATTTTTATTTTTTAAAACGGTATTAGAATGCCATTTTGCATATGAAACCCAGGTAATTTTTAAAAACTCAAAGGAATACTTTGTAACAGCTGCTTCCTTCTCCCTAAACGATTGCCTTTTGGACTTTGTACCTTCCACATGTTGAGTGAATTTTAAATGTCTCTTAATGTTCAGGGCTTTTTTTTCCCCTACCCCAGCAATCAACATTAAGATTACACCACACCTGCTCTCCTGTTCAAGTTTCACCAGACTCTAAGAACTGAATTTAGCTTTCTGATTCATGTCTAAAAAAAATGAGCCAATAGGATTTTTACTAATTTGTGGCCATCAGTCATTTAACTGTGTCTCTCTAGTGTTCAGAGATGTCTCATTCCATGATAGAAGGGCAGTTAACACCTGTAAGGTAATTATATCTACCAAATGCTGTTGGCCAGAAATATGAATATATAATTGTTCCTGCCATCTGTTAATTGTTCTATTTGAATCACTTATTTCATCTTATACATTTACTTGGCATCTACAGGTTTTTACTAGCCTTTAGAAATACTACATTTGCTTGTAGCAGAGTTTATACATCTTTGCATCATTCAGACGGGATTTTTAACTCTTTGGGGAAGACGCAAACTAAATGGATAAAAAAGTATGTGTGTGCCTGTGCGGGGGTTGGGGAGGAAGAAAACGATACTAGGGAGAGGGAAACCCAGATAAGAAAGTAAATCTTTTTCAGAGGGTAACAGAAAATGAATAGAGAAGGTAAGAGCTGATGGGGTGATAGCTGGATAACTGAGATGCAGTCCTACCCGACATTCTAGAAATTAAAAAAAGCACCACCGATCTCAGCCACAAGGAGCCCCCAGCTAAAGGGATCAATCAATTTTCTTCACATTAAGCAGCTGAACAAACAGTGTCCCCCCAGGGATCTAAGCCTTAAAGTGGAATCCTTAGGTTGTACAGAGGGATCCAGAACGTCTACAAATGTTTGATATACATTTTATTTGCAGCATTTTAACAATAACAAATATGATTAACAGAAGTCTGAAATTTACTAGCTGTGTGACTTGAAGCAAATTTCTTCACAGAGTCTCAATTTCATCATCTATAAATCAAGGAAAACTGAAATATGAGGCCTGAGAGAGATAATACAGGTAGAATACTCACACGGGTATCCAGCATACAGGGAGAGCTCAATGACGACCTATATGGGGTGCCTGGGAGGCGTGCGGCTCAGGTCGTGGTCTCCTGGGTCCTGAGATCAAGCCCAGCTTGGGCTCCATGCTCAGCGGGGAGTCTGCTCCAGATTCTCTGCTTCCCTCTCCCTCTGCCCCTCCCCCTCACTCTCTCTCTCAAATGAATAAATAAATCTTTACAAAAATAATGATTACCTATTGTTATTATAATCATCATTAAGACAGTTCTAACACTTGGTAGACTACTAGTATGTTCATTTTCATTGTAGATGAAATTTTCTACAGGCTTCTTCAGTCACCCAAGTGTTTGAAAACCTTATGCAGATGACATGGCTAAGGGGGCTGAACAGTGGCCCCCAAAACAGATATTTATCATTATCTGGAAGGTCAGAATGGGGCCTTATTTGCAAGTAAGCTCTGTGAAGAGGTAATTGAGGAGAGAATTCCTACATGAGATCACCTTGGATTAGGGTGAGCGTCCTTATGACACAGACTAACACAGGGGAGAAGGCCATGTGGAGACAGACGCAGAGACTGCAGCTACCCATCTGTAAGTCAAAGAGCTCCAAGGAAAGCCAGAAGTCACCAGACACTGGAAGAGGCAAAGGATTCTCCCCCAGAACCTTCTGAGAGGAGCAGGGCCCTGCTGACACCCTGAGTTTGGGCTTCTGGCCTCCAGAACTGGAGAAACTTTCTGCCGTTTTAAGCCATTGGGTTTGTGGCCATTTGGTAAGGCAGCCCGGGGACATGAACACACATGACTAACAGGCCGTTCGTTTACACCAGGCTTTTCAAAGTCAGCCCCGACTGTTCACCCCACTAACGCTGCCCAAGCAAGATCGTTGTTCTTTGCTCTTAATAAACGATGTACTGGGACTAGTTATGGATAGAAAGAAGAAGTGCAAATATAGTAAAGAGTTCCCATATATCCCATCCCCAATCTCTGCTATTATTAACATCTTCCACTGATACGGTACCTTTGCCAATTAATGAACTAATATTGATACATTATTAACAACTAAGCTCCTTACTTTATTCAGACTTAATTAGATTCACTTGGCTTTTAGCTAATGTCATTTTTCTGGTCCAAGCTCCCATCCAGGATACCATGCTACACTTAGTCAACGTGCCTCCTAATTTAGCTCAAGTGTGTGATGGTTCCTCACGCTTTCCTAGTGTTTGATGACCTGGTCAGTGGTCAGAGATGTTGAAGGATGCCTCTTTATTGGAGTTTGTCAGATGTCTTTCTCAGGATTAGATTGGGTCTGTGGGTTTGGGACAGGAGACCCGAGAGGTGACGTGCCAGTCTCATCACATCATATCAAGGGTAGAGAATATCAACGTGACTTGTCACTATTGATGCTGACATTGATCACCGGCTACAGTAGTATTTGCTGGAATTGGTGCTCCATGACAGTGCTACTCTTTCCGTCCACCCTGCAAACTATCAGCTCTGGGAGGAAGTCACTGTGTAAAGCTCAACCTCGAGGACAAGAGAAACTATGCGCCATCTCTGTGAAGTATTGGTATTATTATGTGTAGTATTACCTTACAGAAATTATTTGGAATTTTTCTGCATGGAAGGTTTATCTATTGTTTCTCATTTATTTATTCAATCACTTATAGCATATGGACTCATGAATTTTTTTTTTTATACTCACGTTATAATACAAAGCTACTTTTTTAAATGAAATTGTTCCTGCTTTGGCCATTGGGAGCTCTCTCAGTTGGCTTCCTGTTCCTTGACAAACTCCCCTCTCCCTCCCACTCATTGTGGGTTCTTTTTCCTTTCTTTCTTTCTTTCTTTTTTTTTTTTTTAAGCATTTTCTTATTTTTTGACACTATATGACGCTCCAGGCTCATCTTGTATTTTTCCTGCCTCAGTCCTAGAATCAGCCATTTCTTCAAGCAGCCCAGTTTCCTGTTACTGAAAACTGGTATTGGGTGGTAGTAGGTATGCTCATGACCATCGGGGTGGCATTGTTCCTATTCCCTCTCAACTGACAACCTATATACATGCTATTTCTTTCTTTTTTCAATAGTATTTTTTAAAAGATTTATTTATTTATTTAATATATATTTGGAGAGAGAGAGGATGGCGGGGGGGGGGAATGGGAGAAGGGGGAGGGGCAGAGCGAGAGGAAGAAAGACTCTTCAGTAGACTCTCCACTGAGCACAGAGCCAGATGCAGGCTCGGTCTCACAACTCTGAGATCATGACCTGAGCACAAATCGAGAGTCTGATGCTCAATCAGCCACCCAGGTGCCCCTTCTTTTTTCTTTCTTTTTCTTTTCCTTTTTTTGTCTTACAGCACTAGCTAGGGCTTCTAGTATAATACTGAATAGGAATGGTGACACAGGATATCTTTCCCTGTTCCCAGTCTGAAGGCTAAGATACTACCTTCCATATGTGTTCAGGGCATTCAGTTAGATTTCAAACCAAGCTGAGGTACACATCTTTGGCTCAAGTACTTACCATGGTGAATTTTTTCCCCTTATTGTTACCTTCCCACATATTATATGATTGGCTTATTTACTATGTTATTGCCCCCAAAGGGCAGGGATCTTTGTTTTGTGCAGTGTTGTGTCCCAAACTCCTTGAACATCTTCCTGGCACATATCAGGGTGCAATAAATACTTGTAGAATGAACTGGAACTCTTGGGTTGTTGTGGGTACTGCTTATTTAAATTTTAGTATTAAAACACTTCATGCGAGTTGAAATAAATACTACTAGAAAATTTCTGAATAAATTTGATGATGGAAGAGTCAAGGTTGTAAAGATCAATAATAAGTAACAAATCATATTGGGACAATGTGATTTTTCAACTGTGTAGACAATATTGACAACAGTATAAAAGCAATATACCCAAATTATCACTCAAAGGTTCATCTACAATATGAAAAATTTTATGATTGCTTCTTGTCATCTGTGTTCACTATTTATGACAATAACCTGTGTCTGAGACCTTGATGTGTAGAATGCAATGAAAATCTTCAAAATTATTTCAGGGAGGAATAAAACTGCCACATGACCATGAGACAAAACAAAGCTCTAAGTTTGCTTCAGCACATATTCTAAAAACAAACAAAATTTATGTCTGACATTAAATATGCACTTAATTTCAACAAGAATGCTGATAATAATAGCTACAATTTGTTGATTACTTACTGAATTCATTTCTAGGATGCTGTAACAAATCACCACCAACTGATGGCTTAAAAGAACAGAAATGTACACTTCCACAGTTATGATTACAAGAGACCAAGATGCCGGGGGAGTTGGTTCTTCCTAAACACTGCAAGCAGTCCCTGGTGTTCTTTCCTCGGTTTGTGTCAGCGTAACTCCAATCTCTACCTCTTTTCACATCGCCTTCTTTCTTGTGTGCCTGTCCTCTTCTTCTGAGGATATTAGTGTCCAGATTTTGAGGATTCACCCTAATTCAGTATGACCTCATCTTAATCTTAATTACATCTGCAAAGACCTTATTTCTACATAAAATCAGTCACTGGTACTGGGGGTTAGGATTTGAATGTCTCTGTTGGGATACAGTTCAATACTTTATACCTACTATCCACCAAGAATGAGGCGAAGTATTTAACAGATGTTATATCTTTTAATCCTCACAACTATTATTATGCAATAGTACTAAGATTATGACTAGGACCAGGATTATCATATTATTCCACTGGGGACCTGAGATAGAGAGAGGTCTAGTAAGTTGCCCAAGGCTTTGCTTCCTAAGTGAATGCTATGACAATGGCGGGAGAAACCACAGTGGCAGCTGGTACAAAAGTGAGGGCCTCGCTGTGTTTAGGTGGCTGTGATCGGCTGCACTTGCCAAGCACACGCTGTTCAGCAAGTGTAGCATCTTTCCAAACACAGTGAGATAACGGCCTACAACTTGTATTTCATATTCGTGTACGGTCTTTGCTAGACAGGACTGACTTTTACAATGTCTTGCTACAAACCAAAGCTCACCGTTGGTCATGAGACAAGTTGGTAGTGGACTATTGGAAATGAAAGGAATAATTTCTTTTTTATTTTTCCTGAAGAGACATAAATATCTCAACTAGAACATAGATGCAATGCTTTGGCTGGCTTTTGACTTAGGATTTTATGTAGTTGAACAAGATCACTTTCTTGATGCAAGGCCAAAATGTTACCTGCAGGGAATGTGTCTTTGATGAAACTAAAAGTTGTAGTTTAGACTCAACATTCAGAGTAAGGTAAAAATGACGTTGCTAAGTCATACTAAATATCTGACTGAGCAGAACACTGACATAATTGAGATGATTTTTAAATGGTGTCTTATAACACTTTGCTTTACTTCACCCAAATTGAACTCTTTGCTAGTAAGCACTGAGAGCAGCAGATAAACTCTCTTAGTAATTCAGGACTAAAATAATTTCCAATGATTCTTCTTTTTAAGCTTCCAGATCAGCTTTATAACAGATTATCCTGGGATTGCAAAACAAACTATTAAAATACATTTTTTTCCAATGACATGAATTATCTACCTGAATCCAGATTTTCCTGACACCATGAAACCAAAACAAAACACAAAAATCAACTGGATATTAAGGCTAACAAGACAGCAACTGCCATCCCAAACCAATAAATAAAGTTCAATTATTTTAATCAAAACATTCTTGGCTTAATAAGGAAAGTTTATAAATTTTTGAAATAAATATATATTTATAGAAGTATTTGTTGGGCTTTCATATTGATTTCATTAAAAAAACAGCTCTCAATGCGGAATCACTTACATACCATATGAGGACCCAAATCCCTGGTTTTCATAAGTAGCCAGAAAGGTGATGGTTATTAATCTTTCCATCTTCAAATTTAGATACTCTCACCCCATCCTCCAGCCACACTGCTAATGCATCTATAGGCACTTTCCTTCAGAACGGAAGGTCCTCCTCTTCTTTTTCTCAGGCTCCCAAAAGTACTCTTATCTTTCAAGTTCAGCTGAAAAATCTCCTCAATGGACACAGGGCCAGCCATCACCTCCTTTCCTGGGACTCCCCTAGTACTCCAAGCAAACATCATTTCAAAACCTCATGATGAACTCCCTAAAAGCAATATCTGCATGAGACTGTGTTTCTCAAACAAGGGTCTGTGTGCATCCACAGGAGACAGGAGAAACCTCACGTTCATTACGGCCACCCTTCCCTGGATTCCAAAGATTTAGGGGAGATGTTATGTTAAAATGCCAGAAGAAAGAATGCAAAATTCACATGAATTTTTAAGATATATAAAAAAATTCCAGAGTTGTCCTGCTGGAGATGAAAAAGTCAGGCTATCCCCTCAGCACTCTCAGCGGTAGTCCCTCATTCTCTAATGCTAGAGATCTGTGATGGGGAAGTGTGACAGTGAGGTTACCTGTATATATTCACAAGCTAATATAAAGCACTGTGTTTGTAGAATGAATGATAAATGAGAGCTAGATAAGCCACTGACATAAACCAATACTTCAACGTACTACAGCAGGAGTTCTATCAAAGCTGTTACCAGTGCCCATTTCGGAAAAGTGAGGCTAAAGGGGGCCTATTGATTTCATCAGGAAATATTCCTACTAATTGCATTTACTATTCATTTGACTCATGATTTGTAGAGCCAGAGATCTTGGCTTAGGTTAGTATGGGTCTTCCTTCTTGCTTTGAAAATTATACAATTTGTCTTAACTTGATTTATCCTTTATCTGTTTAATTTGGATCATGACTTTGCCTACCCTATTTATTTCTTTTAGTTCTGATTATTCCACGCTTAAGCTCAATGTCTCTGCAATGATTTTTCCACACCTCTCAGAGCGGAAGCCATCTCTTCATTGCTTTTAAGATAAAATATTCACCAATATTGATCATGTGTGGCATGTTTTCAGTAATAAACTGGCTTATAGGAAAAATAAAAAAAATATATTTCTTGCCTTATTGCACTAGAACCGATTGCTTTCATGTTACATTGCTAGTTATTTGTTTTCTTTTGATCACTGATTAACTTTGATCACCAGAAATTAAGTATTTGCTTAAATTAACTTGGTGCTCTCAGATTCTTCTCTTCTTTTTGTTACATTTATTCAAGAGGCAGTTTCACAGTATCTTAGCAGAGAAATTACTCTATAAATGTTTGCTAAACTGAACTGAAGGGAATAAGAAATGCTATCACTATTCTGAGATACAGGAGTCAAGGAAAAAGTGAGGGGATCTATCACTGCTATCAAAAACAGTGTATGCACATAAATGTAAAAACATAATGGCATATTCAACCCATTTACAAGTCAAACATCATTACCTTCAACACAATCTCAAACTAATAGTATTTAGAAAAAAATTAAGGTAGCGCATTTTATTAGGCAGGTCCCTACTCCCATTTCGTACACACTTTACTGTCATTTCATGACTAGATGTGTCATCATGTCAGTTGAGAACATTAATCTTGCTTAGACTCAAAGGGAAAAAAAAATGCTATCCAAGTAAAGCAATGAAGCATTTCCCTGTATCTTTTATGTTTAAAGGCTTTCTGAGTGTCATTAGATAATGTCACATTCAGACAATCATCTTGCCAGTTCTGAATGTACAACTCTGCTCCTCTTACTGGGCAAGAAATTTTTAAGAATACAGTAGGAGTTAGAACACGATATATAACATGGTTCTAACATGGTCTATATTAAAGAATATTTTTAGAAGACAATAATGCAGAAATTAAATAACTGCTTAAGTCAAAAGATTAAGGCATCTTAATGTGGAATAAAACGTGCTCTAATTATTCTGCCTATAATTTTTCTATCTCATTTTTTAATGCAATTTTGTCACATAGCTAGAATACCAAATCTATTTCTGCAAACATCACATTTCTTCTAAAGATGTGCTCTCAATAATAAACCTTGCAATGTACTGATTGATGTGCTTTTCTTCAAAGCAAGTTTAGTTCCACTTTGTTGCCAGGACACATATAAATGTCATAATATACACCCAGTGTCCATTCTCAGTGAGTGGTCCCATCGACTACTGAGTTATAAGGTGGAAACCCAAGAGCATGGCTCCCCTTCCCTCCATATCCCTCCCTCAAGTCCTATAAATTCTTCCTTCTGTGTCTTTTAAATCTAAACAATTCTCTTACATAAATGTTGATCTAGGACAGTGAGATAAAAATAGGTATTATGGGGCAAAAGGGTTTTATTTAGGAAATGCTGGGTTAAATAAATCAAGGTTATTTAACATACGACTTATTGAGCATTGAACGTGTTTACTGTCAATTTAACACTCCATGCCACATTTTGAAAATTCATTTGGCAGTGACATTAAATATTTGGGAACTATTTGAACAAAGAGTGAACTGTTTCTTCAAAAACAAAAGGATGCCTGCGGTTTAGAAAGTATATAAAAATGGAATCATTTCACCTCGAATTTAAGATCCCTAAAACTCTGGAAACAGACACATTAACGAATACACTTGATATGAAACATCCAAACAAATGAATAATTGAGTTATATTTTAAAGAACTTGGTTTGAAAGCAACAAGGTTGTGGGGTCAGCTCCTCCACTCCAGAATTATATAATTTGCTGTTGCATGAAAGAGCGATTGTTGTCTTCTGTCTTATAATTTCCATCCATTTCACATCCTCATGGGATTGGAAATGCCTACTCTCTGTTCCTCTTCCCAAACACCTTGTGCCCTAATTTTTTCTTTCTTTCTTTCTTCCATTTTAAGACGAGAGAATTGAGGGGAAGGTGGGACATTGAAAAGAAAAATCAATTCCCTAAGAAGCAGTAAAAAGCATAACTGAAATAATATACTACAAATTGTGCAGGGACGGAGCTTTGAGCATTCAATTCATGCCGTGGCTTTCTTTCAAAGTCACTGGAAGATAAAGCAGCAATTGTGATTTTGGCAATCTTCCAAATCTCAGCTGTGTGTTGCTTGAAAAACTACTTCTGTGGTGACAAAACATGGGTAATCAGGTGGGAGCTGAGCAAAGGACACATGACCTAATAAAAATCTATGGGGAGCCATGTTGGATGAGAGACCACCACTAAGAAAGCTCTCGTCTGCATCTGCTTGTGGGGGGATGACAGGTGTGCATGTGGACACAGGTAGTCTATTAACTACTGTTCAATAGTAAAATTAGCTCTTTTCTGTTCTCAGGAATCTCAGCATCTCAGTATAGAATGGATGTCCAACTCTCACTGCAGTTTTGGCTGAAAAATCATCCAGTGCCCTACCAGCCAGAAGTGAAATTAGGACAACTGCAGAATAAAATGCCCTCCTTCAAGTCAAGTGGAGTTGTAGAATAGTGCTTTTATCTTCCCTTAATAAGACTGAAATTTAAAAGGGATATCCCTAAACTACCATCTCCTAGTTTATGAGAAAACATGATTAACTCTTTAAGGATTAGTTTTCTCACTATATTTATTTAATATTGTTAAGTTAGAGGCAACAAATGCTGTGATAACATAATTCAAAAATTTCCAACTGAGTCATTAGTGTTTTTATTTGAGCTCTGATTTCTGCCCTAAAGAAAACTATTACACTGGTTAATAATTTGTATATAAAATATTTAAATAATTATTGGCACCAATGTACACAAATTACGTCTTCAAAGGTCAAATACCTTTTCCAGGCAAATCATTATAAAGCACTGTATTGTAAAAAACAACAACAAAATAAACCCCCTACATCTGTAACCAAAGTAACAAAATGAAATGTATACTAAACATAGTATATGAAAGGTCAAGTATAGACATCGTGACAGGTGTGCATTTTTAGAACTAGAACTAATGTCATCAGTCACAGTTGCTTCCTCTGATTCTTTTTCTAATTAAGGCCCACTCTGGAGGATAGAACTAACATCAAGCTTCATCACAGGTCTTTCCTGAATCACACAGTTGGCACCACCGTTACATGGACACAAGGTAAGGGTCATTAGTTAAATGTATGGCATACAGGATTCTCATTTAGTATATGAACATCACATTCATTCTATCTTCCACAAAAAAATCTTTCCACCACGCACAACCTGAGATCTACCTATGCTACTGCTGGTCTAATTGATCCAATAGCCATTCCTCATGTCATTTTGTGAAGCTTGAGGCCATATAAATGGGGGAATGGCATGACTTTCCCATCAGCCAGATTTGAACACCTGGGGTTGGCATCTTCCATTCCAGTAAGAGCACAACTCGTCACAGAGAGACACTTGAAAGCCACTAAGACTTTCACATTTACTCACAACATCACATCAGGTAGAAAATGAAATGAAACTGATCCGTTTCCAGCAAAGTGTCCTTAGTCAAAAATTCAATCTTAAGGAAGAGAGAAACATGCTGAAAATTTTATCAAAGGGTATTTACACAGGAAGAGATTAAAAACAGCTATTTAAAATCACATATTAGAAAAATTAACACCTTTTAGAGCTTAGGCAGATAACTTATGAATTAGTGTGATTTCCTTTGCTCTATGTAATATATTTACTATGGAAAATATGAGTAGGATGATGTGATTTACAAGAAATGGTACTGACAAGAAATCTCTCGGGTCACTTCCACTTTAAATTTTGTATTGTTCTGATACCTAATGTAAACATCAGAAACAGGACATTTTCGTGCATGAAACACAGAGATCATAAGCTAAACCTGAGATGTTAGGAACCCTGGTATTTCTCATTTTTATGGACAAAATTTTAAACAAAACCTGCAGACTTTTTTTTTTTCAATTTGAAACATCCCTCCAAAGTGATTACATTTGACTTAAGTGTATCTATCCATAATTGATGAGCAAAATTTCAACTGAGATGACATTGTTAGACTTTTTTAGAGGATAAAAAAGATAAGAGTTTATATTTTGAGGAAATGCATTTCACAATGTAAAAATTCACAATGGATATCTTAACTAGTATGCTGTTAAGTAGAAAAGCCACAAGCAAGTATAAAACAATAATACTTTCATAGCTTTCTGTATGGAATAATGACTAAAGAAAACTTTTCAAGGTAAAATAATAATATATTTGATGTATTGGATCTCAAATATTTATACCAACTCTATGCCCTTTATTTCCCAGAATGGTCCCAATGTCAAACATTCTACCTTTTCCTACATATAAATCACTAGCATTGTATAAAATTCCAAATATTTTAAGATTCAAACTCTGCCCTTTGCAACCAAATTGGCTAAACAATTTTGGCAAACTACAAGTTCTAATATTTTTACATAAATGGTTTCATTAATAATATATTTGCCAAACCCATCAACAAAATTATTCACCAGTGATTAAAAAATAGAGAAAACTGTATGTGTGGTAATGCATATGTTTCTATTTCCACACCTAAATGCATCTATATCATGCCAAAACAAACATAATACATGCTTCGTTACAGCTTTTCTGAGGCATGCATGACCTTAAAACTTATTTCTGAGTTCTAACGGCTCCTAGTTTCAGGGATTTTATTTTTTTTAAAAAAAATTCTGCTAACAATACAGATATGATATTTTCTAAAGCGGTTTTGTATAATACTGTCAACACTATATTCTATTCCTGCACTGTGAGTGTTGTATTCTTAATGAATGAAATTTCAGGAAACTTATATATAGTCACCTGAGTTGGTTAATTTTAGGAGTCAACTTGACTAGAGCATGATGTCCTGTTTGGCAAACACCAACCTAGATGTTGCTATGAAGGAATTTTTTAGATGTGATTAGCCTTTAATCAGTAAACTCAGTAAGGCAGATTACCCTTCATGATATAGGTGGGCCTCATCCAATCAGTTGAAGGTCTTAAGAGAAAAGACTGAGCACCCCCAAAGAAGAAAGAATTCTGCCTCCAGACTGCCGGGGGTTCTACCCTCTTGGCTTAGCAAGCCACTGTGTCAGGATCCACAGCATTGTGAATGCTGGGGTCTCTCAGAACTGCTTTCAGTTCTGTTAAGATTCAGCCTAGAAAGTAAGTGTGAACGATGTGATGTCTATCTGCCCAGTGGGGCCCCCTAATACACTTTCAAAGTGGACACTCTTAGTGAAGTTGCACTGGGGACTTCACCATTCATTTTCCTTTAGGAGCAAAATCTTCTTAGTCAACTTTGCATCGAGGACATCCCTGTGATTTCCGAGTCTGCTAGTGCTGCTAATTTCAAATGCTATTGTTTTGTAACAGTGAAACAAAGCATGTGAGATGTGCTATGGGTTTGCCCCTCAGTGTGAAAATCATGTAAAGAGGTTGACTCTTGTTATTAAGTGCTCCAGAAGAATAGTATCTGGGAGAGTTTTTAGGAGATCATCAGGTACATGAATAAATATGGTGTTATGGGCTGAATTGTAGCCCCCAATCCCCCACCCCCAATCCATATGTTGAAGCCCTGACTCCCAGTACTTTAGAATGTGACTATATTTGGAGACAGGGTCTTTAAAACAGTGACTATGTTGGAACCAGATCCTTAGACTGGGCCCTGGGTGTCCTTATAAGACGAAGACACTTGGACACACAAATCCCAGGGATACGAGTGCAGAGGAAGGACCACATGAGGACACAGTGAGAAGGCTGCCATCTGCAAGCCAAGGACAGAGCCCTCAGGAGAAACCAAGCCTACTGACACCTTGATCTTTGAACCTCTAGTTTTCAAGAACTGTGAAAAGGTATGTTTTTGCTATTAAAGCCACCCAGTTTCTGCTATTTTGTTATGGCTGTCCTGACAAGCGAATACCTGTGGTGTCGGATAATGAGGAAAAGTACATCTGAGAAAGGCATTTCAGACAGGGCTTAACGTTCTTGCTGGGCCACACAGTCTACCTACCAAATGCACATTACAACCAAGTTTCTAAGACCTGGAATCCAAACGTGTGAGGGAAGGCACCCAACCACCGAACAGCATGGCATCTTTAGGCTTTCCCTTTTCTCATGAAAGTTGCATAAGGGTGTATTTCCTAAAATCCTGTTTCATAAAAACACCTTTTTGTGGCCTGCTCATCTGAATACTAATTTGTTCTGCTAGAAAATTCTCAGCTCACTGGTCTTCTTCAAAACAATGTAGATGCTGTTGCATTTTCTTCAGGTATTTACTGTTACAGAGTAACTCTGCCGTATGTTTATGAAAAGTAAAAAAGCCCCATGCTACTTCTTTCCATACGTGTATTTTTGGTCAAGTCCAGAGCTAGACTGAACATGGGTGATAGCTAACAAACAGAATGCATTCTTTGCTCTTTGCACCACACCCACATGCCCTTCTGTGATGGCTGAATCGCTTTCTCAGATGGACAACTGTATGGCTAGGTGATGTGCATGGTTCCATCAGACTCCAGAATCTAGCAGACTATACTGGTGAAGCCCTCAGCCCTGGCGTAGATCTTATCCTTCTCCCACTGTCCAGTGATCTAATGTTCAGAACAGCTGGAACACCTTAACAACCAGAAGCTCCTGCATCAACTGCCACGTGGCCTTTTCCTATCAACTTTATATTTATAGTGTCCCATGTGTGCGAACTACACTCTGTAGGGTGCAATATGCAGCCACAGATTCTCTCCACCCTATTCCTCATTTACTCTCTCAGTTAGTTTCTTAGACGGATTTTAAAACCGAGTTAGGTATTTGAAGATGGGGTTTTACTTGGGAGAGCAAAACTTCTACAATATATGAGTAGTTGACTCGTTTTTCACTTTGAAGAAACTTTTTATTTTAAGCCAGTTTCAATACACCTTTTATGTCTTGCTTTGGGGAAGCTCACTTAGCTCTTTTTCCAGAAGCACAGCACAGGTAACTCAACAACTGCATTTTATTTTTTATTTTTTTATTTTTGATTAAGTATAGTTGACATATAATATTACATTAGTGTCAGGTGTACGACACAGAGATTCCACGGTTCTATACATTATTCAGTGGTCACCATAAGTATAGTTAACATCTGTCACCATATAAAGTTGTTAGAATATTATTGACTATATTCCCTATGCTGTACGTTTCATCCCTACGACTTATTTTATAACTGGAAGTTTGCACCTCTTAATTCCCTTCACCTCTTTCGCGTATCCCCTCACCCATCTTTCCTCTGGCAACCACTAGTTTGCTCTCTACATTTAATAGTCTGTTTCTCTTTGCTTGTTGTTTGTTTGTTCATTTGTTTTGTTTTTTAGATTGCACATATAAATAAAATCCACCAACTGCATTTTAAAATCCAGTATCAACAATAGAGATATTTATATATGTGTGACCAAAGAAGTAGAATAAAAAGATAAATAAAATCTAGTGGTGGGTACATAGTCGTTCACAACAAGGTGACTTCCATTGCTATATTCTTGAACTTTTACATAACTAAATATAGGGAAAAATCCTGATTCCTTCTAAATTCTGGCAGCAAGTTGAACATCAGTCATGTTTTCCAAATCGTGAACTGTCATTTTTTTCTGGGTCTTCATAGTCAATCTGGTGGCAAGTGTAGGGATATGATGTCTAGGACTGCCAGCCAAGCATCATTTAAGATAGAAATCTCAGTATCTCTTAACAGTAACAAATACTTATTTACTGAATCCAAGCAGCATCCAAGATATTCTTTTTGAAGCAAAGACAGGTTCGCAGCCTAATGCAGAAGAGCCAAGGCAATTATACTAAATGTTCCCACAAGCTAAATAATATAGCAATGCAAAATTTAGTAGATCATATGAAATTTTCCAAGCACTGAATGCAAAGATTATATATCTCCTATGAATCATTTTTTAAAAAATACCAAGTATTAACCAAGAAAAATAAATGAGGGTTATCCCATAAAACTGTTGTCTCCCATTTCAGGTGTTTTCTTGTCCATTTAAAATATAAACACCTGCCACATAGTCCTTAAGAAACTGGCATTTCATTTTCACAATATATAACTGTAAAAATAAGGGCTTATTATTATCAAGGGCAGATATGTATCTGGATCTGTGCCAAGTTGCTTTTTTTTAAAAGAGCTAATATATAACTCAGTCCAAAATAAAAATGGTAATTATCTACATGTTCTCTTGTTTACATATTAAGACACATAAAATACATGTTGAATACGTCCTGTCACTGTAAATAGCAAAGACTCGACAGAATGATTTTATCTTGCCTAGTAGAAACTCTTTTTGGGCTAACCCTAGATGAACATAAAGTAGTTATGCAAATCATATAATTAAAGTTACATGTCTCACTTCTCTTCTTGATTCTTACCTGCCTTTCAATAGGGAGGAATAAGTATACAATCCGGGTACAGATTTCTGAACAGTGATCAACAAAGATGGGGAAACCTCATGATATCTCACTTACTTGTATGACATTTCTGTAATTTCCTTTCTCACTCAAAATAGTTTGACGTTTCTGTTACATTCTAGAAATTATTGTACAACTGACTTATCCAAAACTTCCTAAATTCTCCTTTTACCACCTTGATTTTTTTTTCTTTGAAAACACTAGTTGGAGTCTTCTCACCTCTCTTCCTGCAATTAAGTTAACTCATCCTCATTTTTCTTTATTACTTTTGATTTGTTAATCGATTTCATTTTTATACATACACAATGATTTTTCCACTCTATTAGGACTTCAGGGAACCACGTTCCCTGTCTTTGGAGGATCAGCAATCCTGAGCCTTTCAGATCTTCTGTTAGTTTTCAAAACGGCAGCATAATGGGAGATAAAGGGTCTTGTACTGGGAAAACTTAATGGACACATTCCATAATCACTTGAGTGCTTTCTCTGTAGACAGCTCTCCTCACTGTCGCAGCGATGTGAGAAACACAAAACAAATGACAAGGCTTTCGTTTCCCCAAGAGACTACAACCAAAGGGAGAGAGTGGTAGGCAACTGTGCAACATATGCAGGGGCATCTATCAGTGAAAGTTCAGAGACAGGGAGAGTAACATGAGATGGAGCAGCCTGAAGAAGAGTGTGAGCAAGCCTTGTGAGCAGGGCACAGTGGGGAGTGAAGAGAATGTACCCAGTGGGAGTTTACACTCTGGTCAGAGACCAATGGGAGGTAAAAGTAGAAAGTGAACAGTCACGTTATTGAGAATCTTAAACACTAGATAAAGAATCTGGACTTGCTGCTCAAAGGGATAAGCCTTTGCAGGTTTTCAGCATGGGAATCAACTACAGGCATTCCTCATTTTCTTGTGTTTCACTTTACTGCGATTCTCAGATGATGCATTTTTGTTGTTGTTGTTGTTGTTGTTGTTGTTCTTGTTTGTCTTTTACTAATTGAAGTTTGTGGCAACCCTGTGTTGAGCAATTCTATTGGCGCCATTTTTCCAACAGCATTTATCCACTTCATGTCTCTGTGTCACATTCTGGTCATTCTAACCAAATTTCAAAGTTTTTCCTTATTATATTTGTTATGGGGATCTCTGATCAGTGATCTTGGATGTTCCTATTGTAATTGTCTTGGGGTATCATGAACTGTACCCACATAAGACAGAGAACTTAATAAATATTGTGTGTGTTGACTGTTCCACCCACTGGCCAGCTGTTCCCCATCTCTCTTCCTCTCCTTCTGGCCTCCCTATTCCCCGAAACACAACAGTATTGAAATTAGGCTAATAGACCTACACCGCCTCTAGGGCTTCGGGTGAACGGAAGAGCCACATGTCTCTCAAAAGCTAGAAATGATTAAGCTTGGTGAGGAAGGCCCGTAGAAAGCTGAGACAGGCCAAAAGCTAGCCTCTTGAGAAACAGCCTAACTGCAGATATGGAGAAAGTTTGAGGGGGCTAGGCAGAAGATCCATGACATTCCCTTAAGCCATAACATTCCCTAAGCCAAAGCCTAGTCCAGGGCAAGGCTGTAAAAGGCTGAGAGAGATAAGAAAGCTGCAGAAAAAAGTTTAAAGCTAGCAGAGGCTGGTTCACGAGGTATAAGGAAAGAAGTTGTCTCCATGACATAAAAGTGCAAGGCAAAGCAGCAAGTTATCCAGAAGATCTAGCTCAGATCATTAATGAAGGTGGCTACACTAAACAACTGATGTTCAATGTAGATGAACAGCCTTTTTTTTTGTAAAAAAAAGATTTTATTTATTTATTTGACAGAGAGAGACAGCTAGAGAGAGAGGGAATACAAGCAGGGGGAGTAGGAGAGGAAGAAGCAGGCTCCCAGCAGAAGAGCCTGATGCGGGGCTGGATCCCATAACACCAGGATCACGCCCTGAGCCGAAGGCAGACGCTTAACGACTGAGCCACCCAGGCACCCCGAAACAGCCTTGTATTGGAAAAGGTTGCCATCTAAGACTTTCATAGCTGGATAAATGTCAATGCCTGGCTTCAAAGCTTCTAAGGACAGGCTGACTCTCTTGTTAGGGGCTAATGCAGGTGGTGAGTTTAACTTGAAGACAATGCTTATTTACCATTCCAAAACTCCTAGGGCCCTTAAGGAGTTACGCTAAATCTACTCTGCGCTCTATAAATGCAACACCAAAGCCTGGATGACAGCACATCTGTTTATAACATGACTCTGAATATTTCAGGCCCACTGTTGAGACCTACTGCTCAGAAAAAAAGATTCTTTTCAAAATATTACTGCTCATTGACAATGCACCTGGTGACCCAAGAGCTCTGATGGAGACAGATGAGAATAATGTTGTTTAGATGCTGACTAACACAGCATCCATTCTGTAGCCCACGGATCAAGGAGTTATCTCGACTTTCAAGTCTTACTATTTAAAAAATACATTTTGTAGGGCTATAGCTACCATAGAGAGTGCTTCTGATGGGTCTAGAAAAGTAAGCTGAAACCCTTCTGGAAAGCATTCACCATTCTCAATACTATTAAGAACACTCATGATTCATGGGAAGAGGTCAAAACATCAACATGAACCAGGAGTTTGGAAGAAGCTGATTCCACCCCTCATGGATGACTCTGAGGGGTTCAGGACTTCAGCGGAGGAAGTAACTGCAGATGTGGGGGGAATAGCAGGGGAACTAGAATTAGAAGTGGAGCCTAAAGATGCGACCAAATTGCTACAATCTCGTGATCAAATCTGAATAGATGTGGAGCTGCTTCTTATGGATGAGCAAAGAAAATGGTTTCTGAGATGGAATCTACTCCTGGTGAAGAGGCTGTAAAGATAGTTGAAAAGGTAATAAAGGACTTAGAGCATCACACAAACTTAGTTGATAAAGCAGCGGCAGGGTTGGAGAGGATTAACTCCAATTTCGAAAGAAGTTCTACTGTAGGTAAAATCCTCAACCAAACAGCCTTGCATGCTAAAGAGAAATCATTCATGAAAAGAAGAGTCAAGTGATGTGGCAAACTTGACTGTAGTCTTAAGAAACTGCCACGGACACTCCAACTTTTAACCACCACCACTCTGATCATCAAGCAGCCATCAAGGCAAAACTTCCACCAGCAAAAGATTATGAGCCACTGCAAGTTCAGGTGTTGGTTGGCATTTTTTAGCAATACAGTATTTTTAAATTAAGGTATGCATATTTTAAGTTATAACGCTACTGCACACTTAATGGACTATACGATAATGTAAACACAACTTTTATATGCTCTGGGAAACCAAAAAATTCATCTGACTCACGTTATTATGACATTTGCTTTATTGTGGTGGCCAGAACCAAACACAAAGCATCTGTGAGGTATGACCGTATGTTAAAAGCAGTATAAGGAAAAAGTAAATCAGTTGGTGTATAGAATAAATTTTATTTTTGAGGAAAGCCTGGAAAAAACCAGGTTGTCCTGGAAGCAGCTGCAGTGGTCCATGTGTGAAGCAATGAGAGCCCAAATAGCTTTTTGTCATCTCAGACATCTTAAGAGTAAAATGTCACAAAAAGACATGCGTTTAACATCTAAAATGTGGAATTTCAGAAACTATAAATAAAGAGGTCTTATCTTCTTTTTGCTCTCAAAGGTCCCCTATTCAGATCATCATCCTTATAAAAACAGGCTTTTTATGCTAACAAAGAAATACGCAACTTTGAGGAAGGTCTTTTTGAATAATTAGGGTTCCTTTTGATCATAAAGTTAATGCAGTCAGTAAATTTCTCTCCTTTTCTCTACACTCTCCCTCTTTCTTTTCTAACACTAATCCTAATATACAAACATATCTAAATCCAGGTCGCCCTTCACGGACAGTTCCTGATGAGCAGTCTGGACTCTGAAATCAACATCCAGGGACTCTGGGTAAACTATGAGGGTAGAGAAGAGTTGACGAAAGGAGACTCCAAATTCAACTGATGTCACATACCATGTTTGGTTTGCATTTTGTACTTTAGGACACAATGGTTTTGCTTCTGTTTCTCAAGCAACAATTTTTTTTCAACCCAAATAAACTGGCATTGAACGATTAAAAATAAAGTTGAGAGAACAGAAGCGGGCTGCCAACAGATGCTGTGAACAGCCATGGGTTCCTCAGACACGGTTACCTCATCACTCCCTTCTCTGCAGTGGAGGAAGACATTTCTGCACTTCCTGTTTAAAAGCCTACTGCACCCCTGGCTTCCATGCAGATGCCCATGTTACTTCCTGGCTCTTTAACACTGGCATTAGGTAGAATTCATCATATACGTGGCAATCTAGAAGTAAATGAGTAACGTTCATGACGGCTAAATGTTATCGCTCACACTACTTTGAAGAAAAAACGCTAAACATAAGGTTTCATTTAGAGTCAACGAACATAATGAGAAGACTATATTATAATTCTATAGGAATGAGATAGAATTTTAAGAAAGGGTCTTTGAAATTGGTAAATTAAGAAATATATAAGCATTGCTTTTTCTGTTAATTTCAAATATTATCTTTGAAATAAGTAACTCAAAGTACACTTAACAGTAGTCAAATATCTCACAATAAATGTCAAAAGCTTGCCTAAGACATCTCTCCTTTACCAGTCCCATATTCAGCCTGAATTATTGCTATGGTGTCCTGTGGTTCTAGGTTAAGTGCAACAAAACTGATTTGGATATTGACTACTGAGTTATATGCACGTGATTTTTCTATAATTTGCGGGAAAAATGATTTTTTCAAGAAGGAGTAAGGTGATGATTTAAGCTACTGAATACACTCTCAGAATTATTATGGCTAGAATTTAGGATGTCCATTTTACAGGCAAACACTTTCAGGGCAATAGACCAGATCCAAATGAAGGAGATTGATAAATGTGGTTGGCCTTTTGGGTTTAATTTTTTCCTTGGCTTTTGCAATTTAATATACTTTTAAATTCATACAAAAACCTAGTTTTCATTTTAATGAAATAGTCTTATATTGGCAGAAGTGATCTATATCCCTTAAATATGAAGATTAGTTATCTAAAGAGGACCATGGCATTTCACTTGGACTAGGCAGCAGATGACTCTATTCAGAAGCAGGTATCAAAGAGAACTGCTTCTAAGGCTTTAAGCCTGTCTCTGCGCCTGTCTCTGTTCTTCTAGGAAAGCCTATTGACTTGCACTTTTACACTCAATGCATTTTAATCATCTATTAAATGCATCTTGGTTTCTTGACTGGTCAGAAAACATTAAGCTCATGAAGACTTGATGCTTGTTAAAATTAAAGTACAAAAAGGAAGATTTAGATTATTTTATTTTGTGTGGGATTTTATTAAATCACATTTAAAATTGCTGTACCATAAGTCAAACTTTGAAAATGTGTAACTAGCATTTTATCCTGTTAGTTCTAGTAATTCAAATTTCTTTATAGCTCAAGGGAATAATCTTGACAAATTAAAATTTCAGTAGAAATTATTGACTAATATAGTATCTCCAAAGACGAAATAATATCCTTCCACATATATTGAGGAAGAGATATATATTAAAAACATGAGACAGATGCTTCTTTATATCTTTGACTATTACCATAAAAGTTACAAAAAACATACTGAATGATAAGCTTTTCTGAAAGAAAGGAATGTAAAAGGATGATTTTAGAATACTTTCAGTCATTAAATATTACCTTAAAAAGCAAAATAAAATAAATGAAACAAAACAAATCTCAACTAAAATCCCTGAGTACTCAAGCTGCTAAAGCAGTTCAAAGATACAGGTCTGAGTGCGAATTTGAGGTACAGCCTTTGACTACCTTTTAAAAAGCTTTCCTACGTGCTCGAGCACAGTTCTGAGTAGCTAGAGATACATTAATTCCATTTTGGCTGCAAAAGCATTTTATATTTATTTGTTTTGATTATAAAATTGTTGCATATCATCTTGGCCCTGGCTCTCTGATATGCTGCCCTTTTTTTTAATGTACTGGGATGAGTTTTAATAATCTGTTTAATTCTCACTTTCACATAGATGCCAGAAGAAAAACAGTTAAATGACTTTCCAACTTTACCTTCAATTTTATAGGTCTGTTCATTTTTTAACACATATTGTACAATACATTGCACCATCTAAAGTAAGATACATTTTTCTTCCAAGCATCAAATTCTAATAATCAACAATCAGCTCTTCTCCCTTATTCCTTAAAAACCCCAAAAATACCTTAACATATATGTGTACATATAGTTACAAATCATTAATGTGTGTATTTATACATACAAGTACATGCATATACAAATGTCTATGTGCGTAAGCATATAAAGACCATATAGATATAATACAACCACTGTAAATGACAATCCATGGACTTGCTTTCTTTTTTTTTTTTTTTTTAAGATTTTATTTATTTATCTGACAGAGATAGAGACAGCCAGAGAGAGGGAACACAAGCAGGGGGAGTGGGAGAGGAAGAAGCAGGCTCATAGCAGAGGAGCCTGATGTGGGGCTCGATCCCATAACGCCGGGATCACGCCCTGAGCCGAAGGCAGACGCTTAACCGCTGTGCCACCCAGGCGCCCCCATGGACTTGCTTTCTATTCTTTAGTTATCACCCCAGAACCAGAGAGCAGAAGGAGCTAGAACATGGGCTCAACAAGCAACACAAATTCATTCAATTTCACTTTAAAATTCAAATTGAGAAGTCTGCAGAGAAGCTGATAAGCTGTCTAGTAGAGTATAAAGTCGACCACAGGCCTTAAGATCTTGCACAGGTAGATTACGTGTAATGAAGTAAAAGGAATAAATGTCATCTAAGTTGAACAAATCCATCACAAGTCTTACCTAGGCAAGTCAAGCACTGGAAGTACACTGGAAATGATGAATACAACATTCCATTGGAAGTTACAAATACAAATATCACAAAGAATATACACTGCTTTCACAGATACGTCTTCCAAATGCAAATATGCTTCTTAAAGAGATAATAATATAGAAGAAAATTTTGACTTTTTTTTTTCATAGAGAAGTGGACTCAGGAAAATTAGAATGTGTAAATAAAAAGAAAATACCAGTAAGTCTTAGCTTTCAACAAAAATAAAGCCTAAATTTAGAAAGGTGTGAATGCTCTTCTATTCACACAACATCTCATCTAAGTATCCTGATATCATACATATAAATGCATTTTTCACACACAGGAGGGTTTTGGCAGTACCACACACAGGATAGGATATATTTTAAGCCACAGCAAAAGAGAGACAATTTGGTACACTGCTTCTTATTATCATTTTATATTATTGTAGCATAACTATTCAAGTTATTTATGGTCTCTGAGCTAAAATACTGACTTCTCAAATGTTTTTCAAAACTTATCTACATTAAAAGAATCAGAAACTTTGGTATTTTTTTCCAAAGCTGATTGGTTCTGAAATTTACTACACTGTCCCCCTTTTCTCCCATAATGCAGATCCTTCCACTCTACGTGCCTCCTCTCCATCTCCCAGACATAAAGGAGCTAAAGGAAACAGCAGGAGATTGACATGGAGCTACATGAGAGCAGACACCAATGTCATACCTCAGCTCCTTGTTCTCTTTCCTTCCTTCCAGTACTCTGACCTATCACCAAACACAGAACACAGTTCACCTCTTCCAGAAATGGGAGGGAACTATACATTGACTTAATAAAATCATTTGATGAAAACCTTATTTGATTTGAAACATTAAATGTCATTAGTACACATAATATTTTCATGGTGTCGGACTTCACCTAAAACATAACAGTGTAATGCTATGTTGTTCCACATCAGTCTGAAAATGAGGCTCTCCATTAGTATTTTAGCATATAACCACAATTATGGTGACCTCTTTTCTACCTCGATCATTACCGATTATTGAACTGTTTTCAAAGCACCAATTTGGGCATCCTTCTCATTGGCTCATTCTCCTCACCTTTCAGGTCCTGGTCTCCAATGCTCCCATTCCAGGGATTTCTTTGACCTCCCTGGAACCTCTAGTCCACTGATGCAACCATCTCTTCTTTGGCCATTATCCTCATATGACCTCTTTTCCCTCGTTACCTGCCTTAGATTCCAAGAGCATTATTATAATCACAACCTTTCATAAGCTCTCAAATCTGTTCCTCTTAATTCTTTCCTGGAGAAGTCTCCACTCCCAGATAAATCCTATTCTCAGCCTATTGGGCACTTGAAATGAAGCAGCTTAAAGTTGCTGAAGGAAAAAAAGCATAACCATGATGACTGGCTTCACATTTAGGCTTTGACCACAAACCTGAGGTGGGTTGTCAGCACAACCAGGCAACTATACCATTTCCTGATCTAGTCACTCTCCTGGAGGACCACTTCACATTTTCCCTATCCTCATTCTCACTCTTAGCTCTTTTTCACTCAGAAGAGAACCTCTTCATCATCCAGCTAAGTGATCCAAAGTCCTTTCTCCTACCTCATACCACGGCCCCTCTCTTTCTGTCACACTGCTTCTCAAATTGTGCGTGCTAAAGGACCAGGACCAGCCAGCCCCCATACCCCAATCTAGTGTGAACCTACATTTTCTTGTAAAATACAATAAAAACAAATTATTAGTAATGAAATAAAAAAGGAAAGACATGCACCATGTATCAAATATTAGATTTAACACACACAGTTACTACATTAAATTGCTATAAAAGCTTACTCTCGAGTTCTGACTTATCTTGTTCCATATCAGTAAGAAACAGCTTGCCACAGGCACCAGGCCACTGTTCACACTTTGAGTAACGCTGCGCATCTTGGACCCTGCTCTGTTTGTTTCCTTTGCTGGGATATTCTTTCCCCAGAGAGCCACAGCCTTGCTCGCTGTCTTATTCACTTCAACTCTAATATCACCACCTCAGAGAGGACTTCCCTGACCATCACAGTTACCTATCAAAATAAAAGCTTGCCATCACTTCCCATCCCCTTGCATTATTTTTCCTTTAGCTTTTATAATTTACTTGCCATTCTTATACAATTATCTTTTATTGTTTGTTCTCCCAATATGAGTTCGATACCATGAAGTCAGTGACTATCTTTGTGCTGAATTCCCAGCATTTAAATTCTCCCTGGCACATGGAAGGTCTTCAATGGTATTGAATGAATGCATGAATTTCACCAAATATATAACCAAAGATAACCTGTATGGTATTATCACAGGTATCTGGATCACAGCAAAAGTTTCTGTGGTTTTATAAATACTCCTGTGCACCTTCTTGACAATATGCCCTGACACTGGGGCGGGGTGGGGAGGGAGCAGACATCAGTTCTATCTCTCAGGAAAGGCAGTACTATGGTGGGAGGGTCTAAATTTTAGCTGTTAGATATGTTGTTTAAAATAAAATCTGCTTCACAAAAGCCACACAAGAATAAGGGTGCAATTTAGGATGCTTGGGGGGAAATCAATGGTAATGAGCTTTTATACAAAAGAAGCATTAATGAAATGAAGGCATGAACAATTAAAACACACTGCTTTACAAGAAAAGTAGAAGTGAATTCATAAGATTACTACTCCTTTACTTATGAAGGGAACTGCATCTATTTGACTTTAATTCAAAACTGATTTGAATGTGTACTCATTACATTAAACAACAAATATATTGATGTGAAATTCAGAATATTAAGAAAACAAAAGGGAAAATCGTATTTCTTATTCTTGAGGTAAACAAGCAAGAATAAAAATATTATATTTGGAGGAGTTAAAAATAATAAAAAAGAGTACCTTCATTTTTTAATAAATACTAAACATTAGTACTTTCAGATTATATTTGCATTTTAAAAAATTTTCTTTTATATTAGATATAATGTGCATCCTATTACTATAAACATAGATATTTCACAGTTAACATATTAAAAAACCTTTCCTATTAAAAAATAATTGTAACTAGCTTGTTGAAAGTTAATTTTTACCAAATCAGCATAATAATTGACATTCATTATTTTATGTTCCCAGAACTCCAAGCTTGTGCTTTCAGGAACAGCAACCATCTTCTGGGAAATTCTCCTTCTTCCCTCTATTTGATGTGATGGGTGCTCAGTCTCCTCACAGACCCAGCCTTAGCCACAGTTGGGTCAGGTCTGGCAGCCTGGCTCCACATGTGGTTGCTGGGGGGGGGGGGAGTGGTCCCTGATCTAGGCCAGGCAAATGAGGGCCCTTCCACTGGATGTGGAGTTAAGAGGATCACTGCTTTTTTTGCAAGATGGGAGAGAGTAACTACTGAGGTTGAAGTTTGACTACAAAAAGGCAAGAGGTTCCTTTTTGGGGTGATGGAAATGTTCTGTATGTTGATTATGGTAGTGGTTTGTGTAACTCATATGGCTGCATATTGAAAAAGACAAATTTTACTCTATATAAATTATACCTCAATTAATCTGATTTAAAAATTAAAAAATCCAATGTACTGCTTTACAGAAATCTGTTTTGTTGTAGTGTTTTACGATACTGTTTTAATAGATACACCAACTTGTTAAAACTGTATTTTCCTACATTCCAGTATGCAAATATGATATAAGAGGCCACGACATGGTATTAAAATTAATACTTCAATATCATTCTGCGGAGCAGTGTGTAGTACTCAATAATTTTATATCTCATTTGCAATAATCCATAAGCATCATATAATTGTTTCACTTAGAAACATGTTTTAATACAAATGAGTAGCTTGAAAAAACAGGCACTAGAGAACTAAGATGGGAACATTTTTCCTACTCCAATCTAATTAGCTCATTCTTCTACTCCACTTTGCTCTCCTGTTATCTTCTGAGGTATTGTTTTGTATTAAAAGCTTATTACTTCCGTTTTTAACTATTTGCTTAAGTAGTAAATATATTGTTACTCACCATATATAAGAAGGTATGTGGTATAGAACATAAAATTTATACACGGTTCATGTGAACAGATACAGGAAACATTTATGAATAAAAATAATACTTAGAAATGCTTAAACATTGTAGTAATGTAATAATCTGCTTACAGCTAAGTAGCTAGATTTTTTCCTATAGTTCTTGTATTTAAAATTACAAGAAACCATCCTTCTGGCACTAAAAGCAAAACCCTAATTCTTTTTCCAGGATGGTTCTTCAGACATCCATCATTCAAACAAGTTCATTAAAGCCTCTCTGCTAGCAGAGAAGCTCTATCTGAATATCTATGCATTTTGCAGAGTCCTAAGACTATATAATTGACAAAAACATAATATCATTAGGAATAAGCACAATGCTCTGAAAAGAAAATGGATGTCATAAGTAAATGTCAATAGTTTCCAATACTCATACAGAGAAATCTTCATTGGCTCTTCACTGAGGGCTGAACAGAGCACTGCAGTTGTGTTTTAAAAATTCTCTCATACAAATAAATGTGTAGACATCCTGGCTCAACAAAAGTTCATATGAAAACAACATAAGATAAAAACAGACAAACAAACAATAAAACCTGAGATGAGACAAAGTGTCCTGCACAGGAAATTATTTAAGAGAGCAAAAATCATTAGCATTTATAGTTTATAGTCATTCCCTCCTCCTTCCATCCACTAAAGCCAAGGCTTTTCTTCCTGCCCAATTTCCTCCTATCTCAGGGCGCTTAAAAATGTACGGAATCTTTTTTGTTGTAGAGAAGGCTAAAAGGACAATTTCTATAAAAATAACATGATGGACAGAAACAACAAAAGGTACGCAGGAATTTAAGTTGACTGGTAAACCGACCCAAAAAATGGCTGCCAACAATTACAATGTAATCTTAGTGGAAAGAAAAAGGAAGAGAAAAACCCATTACAACTAGCATTGGTTCAACCACTGCATGAGGAGTTCAGTTCTCTGAATCATATTTCAAGAATACCGATGACTTATTTGAATGATGAACACCTGCAAGGCCATTATGGAAGACTTAGAGTCTTGTTATTTAGTGCTAGAAGAATGAACAAGAATACCTTTTCCTTAAGTAGGTAGATGCTGTCTGACAATTAACAGGGTTGTTTTGTGAGGTAGAAAATCCAGATTATTGGAATTTAAAAATATGCATTCAAAAATTTCACTAGCGTATATTATGTAAAAGGCTAAAATGTAAGCCAGTATGGAATTACCGTAAGTAATAATAACAAAAAAGTTCTTCTCTTAAAGAATTTCTACTCCAGCAATGATTTAGCAGGTACCAGTGATTCCTGTGTTGGGTAATTTAAGAAGGTAATCCTCCCTTTATAGAGAGAATATACAAATGTTCCTCTATAATCCACTCCAACTCAAATGGTGAACGCTGACCATTAGGGCTGATTATGCATTTCTTGAACAGACGTGATATTCTTAATAGGTTACTGATATATTATTATTATTTCTTCAACATACCAATTAGAGCAGAAACCAAGAATTGGCAAATTGTGCAACAAAAATGTATCATCCTTCCATTTTTTATCTTTGCAATTTTTCCAAAACATCTAAATATTATAAAAAAAAATGTTTTAAAGTTCTGCTTAAAAATGTTTCCAGCTACTGATGTACTTAGTAAGAACAATCACTAGTGTGTTGGAAATTTATTTGCATGTTAATTAACTTTGGGGGAATGAGATGTGGTTTACTCTAAGATTATATAATGTCTTTCCAGAAAAAGAACAAAGCCAAAGTTTGGGGAAATGACAAAATTTAATTACCTGTTTCCATGATTTCAAGGTGAATTCATCTACCTTATCTTACACAAAGACTGATGCATTTTAATCAAAGGGAACCATGAACTGAATCAGCCTGCCTGGTACCATGGCATAGGCGGTCACTGAATATCATTTAAAATCTTTATGACATCGGATAACTAGTGAAATTATAAGGCTGATGATAATAATAGTAATCGCACCAAAATAAAATATTAACGGTGAATGTGCAACAATGGTGTTTTAGATTTGTCTGACTTAGGAACAATATTTTAATTTTTGAATAGGTATTATGTTGCAATAGCAATATAGTGCTTCCCACAGGCAGCGGACAGTTTAGAATCTGATGACTACAGGGTGGAATCTCAATCTAGTATTCACTGTATGGTACTTATCTAATCTCATGAAGATTATATCTTCATTTATTTTAAATGAGGTTAATAATACATACATCATAGGGCAGTTGTGAGAATTAAAATAGATAAGGCATGCAAAGTATTTGGTAAAGAACCCAGCACTTGATAAAGTCTCAGTAAATGGGGACAAAGTCTCAATAAACGGAAGCTTTATATAATGTTCCTAGAATAATTTTCTATATTGAGACATTGACGCCCATTACCCTCATCACTTCTCCCTTCCTCCTCATTTCTGCCGCAAGTAAATCAGCTTTGGATTTGTGTGCAAATAAATGATAGGCAAGAGAGGAAATAATCATTGCTGGATGTCTTTAAAGACTGAGATCACTTTCAGCTACTTGCAGGCGTTAACCATGTGCAATGGTATTCTGAGCATTATCACAGGCCAGGATTTCTTAAGAATTCTGAGATCTTCCTCAGTAAACCTACATGATTCTTTCATTCCCGTGGGTGAAAGAAACAGAATGCTTGCTCCAGGGCTAGAAGCAGGATGTAGTCTTAAGACATTCATTAGTACCAATTTGGGTTACAGAGGATGCCAAGAAGGTCGGTGGATTTGGCTGTGATGTTTTGCTACAATCAATACAGAGCAAGCCAACAAGTAAAGCCCCCAGGGGTTGGGGTGAGGATGATGTAACAGATCTATAATTACTACATGGGGCTGAGGGCTGCTTTTTAAGCTTTTAATAGATAAAATCATTTCTGATTTTAACCCTTTGACTTTCGTGAATAAAAACAAGGCAATAGGCCAAACAAATTGAGTGTTTAAAAAAAACAAAACGAGATGTGAGAGAGGAGTTACAAAACTCTTCCATGGTCTGTGAAGCAAATAACGAAAACAACTAAACTGGTATATGTCCTATATCCTAGGTTCACCAGACTCTGAAGAGTCTATACTTTGTCCTCACCATTCTTTCTTGCGGGATTATGTCACCCCTTCCTTCTCTTGCCTGCCTTGCTCATCTTTCCAGAGGCATCCCAAATGCCACTCCTTCTGTTCAGCCTTCCCTGCTTTCCTGCATCTTTCGAACAGTTGACTGCTATCAATGCTCTGAAAATGTTCCCTGTCACCCCATTACATAAACATCTGTTTATCTATCCCTTCCTTCCATGATCTCACATTTTTATTAAGCAGTCACAAGTTTATAAATACATAAATATGGGAGGAGGGAAGTGCTAAGCTTGAAAACAGACAAATTCAAGGTCACACCCTGACTGGGTTTAGGTGATCTAGGAGAATTTAGTTAAACTTCCTGTGTTTACTCTCAATCACAATGGGAAGACAACAACATTGACTTTCAGGTCTGTACTGAGGATTAGATGTAAGGTATGTCAGATGATTAGCTCAGTATTTGGGAATGAGAATTACCTGTTTAAATGTCAGTTATCATTACAATTAGTAACTCAAATGTGGAATATCATGTAATAGTGCTTTGGATGGAGCAAAACAAAATACTAAAGGAATGCAAGATAAAAAAGTAATTTTGATTGAGATACCAGAAGTGTGAAGCCTGTCATTTAGCAATTCAATAAATGTTTGTTAAAGTGACTTGAATTTCCAGATATCCTGAAAGCTAAACAGCAAGTTAATGGATAGACAGAATTTTGAAAAGCCAAAATAGAGAGAAAGATATTTTTCCCAATTTTATGGATTTTAGTTTTATTACAGTCCATTTGTCAGGTATTCTGAACAGTCACAACTCAAGAAAGTCCTATATGCTTGCTATACTATATCATTTAATAGATTTATACAGCCATATAAAAATAATTAAGCAAAGGAGGGAAAAGGAGAGAGAGAACAAATCAAGGTATTCTTAAAGAAAGTCAGTCTTTCATTCTAAATTGTAGCTTTAGGCATCTCTTCAGCACATTATTTCGTCCTATTAGATACACAAAGGAAATACAAATAATAAAAGAACCCAGACAGAGATCAACACACACCTAATGAGGTGATCCCCATCAGGTAGTAGGAAAGACAATAAATTCTTCGCAGATGAAATCCTAGATCAAATCTTCAAAACTCCACACGTGTGTGTGTGTGTGTGTGTGTGTGTGTGTGGCAAGTGACATGCATATTCTATAAACCTATGCTTATTGTATTTTACACAAAATCTTCTGCTATAGGGAGAGTGGTATCTAAGAGGAATGACTTAAGATTGCCTATTAGAAGGTTATTACAAACTTCTAAGAGAAGTTTTAATGGAGTGGTCAAAGAAACAGTAATAGATGATGAATGAGCAAGTAAAAGCTATAGAGACAAAAAGTAGAGTATAAAAAGGAAATTCTTTTGAGACTTTTATTAGTGAAGAAAGAAAAGAACAGAGCACAGTGAGGAAAAATTGGGGTCAAAATAGAAGTTTTTTTTTTCTTTGATAAAGAGATTTAAGAATATGAATATTTGTAGGCTGTTTGGAAGAACCGGTGCAATGGGTGGAGAAAACTAGCAAAGCTGAATTATTTGAAGGAAAACGTCTCTGGAAAGATATAAGCAGCTAAGGTCAAGTGGACTCGGGAAGGGGTTATTACACCTGGAAAGCACAGAGGATGCACTTGCCATACATAGGGTCAGGAGGAAGGGAGGAGGAAGTAAATTCTGAAAAATGTTTTACTGAAGGAAGGGAAGAAAGAATAATCAGAGTTGAGAGCAGATGGCTTTGATTTTTCCCATTAGAATCAAAGGTGAGATTTTCAACTAAGAGTTAAGAGAGAGGTTAGGGTTTAAAAGAAATCAAATACAGATGAATGCGAGTGCTGACGGTAAACGGGGCTTGTACTAAAGCCAGTCCATACAGTGAAAGGCCTTCCGGTCACATGGTATCAGGAAGGGGGATCCTGCAGCTTATTGAAGGAAGAGGCCTGGGAAACGGGAGCTGCAAGCTAACCACAGAGTACAGTAGAAAACAGTCAAGTGACAGAATCTGACTGGGGGGTTTGGAAGCTGAGAGAAACCAACAAACTGGGATCTGAGTAAAAACTGGAATCTGAGTAGTGGAGAGAAAGAGCTTGAGGCAGTAAGTTGAGATATCAAAGGGTCTAGGAATGAATGGATGGATGTATTTAAAAACAGAAACACTAAGAAATGAGTTGTCTGTTTGGCTGACTTAGTTTAGTCACCTAAGACGGTGGTAGAGTAAAAAGGAAAAAAGGAAAAAGCATGACCTTGGTGGCAAAATGGTGATTGGAAATGAAGAATTTTGTCCAGAGTTGGCAGAATGATAGAGAGTAGACTTTCTATGTTGTGGCTCGCAAAGTGGGAGCAACTCAGGAAGAGAGAAAGGTGACAGAATTCTCAATATTCATCGGTTCAACTAGGGGAAGCCCGTGTGACCTGCCTCGTTCAGGTATGAGAACTGACCCTGTAACACCAATATACCAATTGCTCTTTTGTAAAATTAAATAATCCAACTCAACTAGAAACTGCCACACGCCTTCCAATACTCTAATAAAAGTTGATTAACATGAGTTGATTAGCAAGAAAAAATATAAATAACTGGTACGTATTATATGTGAAATCACAATCAAAAGATCAGAGACACGAGAGAAACAGGCAAAGGTGAAAAATGGCAAGAGGGTGAAGACTGTATGATTAAAAGAGACAACTTTCTCAGTAAGGTATATAGAACAATGTGCAGCAGCCCCTGGGACACAGCTGAGAAAGCTATTAATATATAGTACAAGAAAAATAAGTAAATCTACTTAATCATGTTCATCTTTCTCTAGCTTGTGGGTTTTCCTATTATTAGTTAGAGCGTATTATGTATTTGCTATCAGAAGAAAGAAAATGTTCTTTCCAGAATTTGATTCAAATTACTTGGGTATAAAAAGGTACTACCAGAAGGCGACTGGACAATTCAAACTACAATTAGCATTACATTTTTTTTCACCAAAGTTCTACAGATTGAAATCCATCTTTCAGGTTACAATGAACATAAGTAAATATGCTGCCCCCCCCCCCGTAAGAATCAGTAGGCTTAGAAAGAATTTAAGATAAAGGCATTATTACATTGCTGTTCTGTCAGACAATGACGTTTTAGATACAATGCCTGCTAAATGAAAAATTTAAAATTCAGCAAGGCCTTGTTAATCATTTCATTTGATGAAATTTATTCATTCAACATTCCTAGAAAAAATAGCTTAAAAAGGGTTTATGACAACCAGTAGAAAGGTGTAGTTAGGGCCTCCCATTTATCAAAATAAGCTTCACTCTCCATGGTCCCAAGAAAAAGCGAAACTCCATAAATATTATCAATAATGATGATGGAAGATTAGGGATTCAGAGGCATGTATTCTTTAGCTAAGAACTGATTTATGACCAGAGAGGCTATGCGTATGATGAAAAATTCCATAAGGAGAGAGAAAGCTGAGTCAGGGTTACTGGCTAAGACTTAACATATAGGTCATAATTATGTATAATTTAGTGATCTCATTTTCATGTCACATCTCTTACAGGTATTTGTTAATAATCAATATATTAATAATGAATTAATAACTGAGATTATATATTGACAAAAGAAGACAGTTCATTCATAATAAATGATTGTTAAATCATGAATATTTACGTAATGGAGATTATAGTATCAGAATATCAACAGCAGGGGCGCCTGGGTGGCACAGCGGTTAAGCGTCTGCCTTCGGCTCAGGGCGTGATCCCGGCGTTATGGGATCGAGCCCCACATCAGGCTCCTCTGCTATGAGCCTGCTTCTTCCTCTCCCACTCCCCCTGGCTTGTGTTCCCTCTCTCACTGGCTGTCTCTATCTCTGTCAAATAAATAAATAAAATCTTAAAAAAAAAAAAAAGAATATCAACAGCAAAAAATCAGTGAAAAAAGGAGAAATTAATCGAAATTCATTTTTATTGATAATGATCATTAGCATTTCTAAAAGATCACTTTAAGCAAAAATGACATAGATGACCTTAATAATATAATGACAAAGAAGACTGAATAATGATAAAATACCCCTTTTTAAAAGAGAAGAATCCACATATCCATGCCAAAAAAAAAAAATCATTTACTTGGTTAATGAATAAAGGTTTAATAAATTCTGAAAAGGCATAAGTTGCACTACCTCATTTTCTGACCACAGTGAAATACAAATAATTAAAACCAAATGGAGATTTGAAAAAATAAGTGATTCACCTAAGGAATTACTTCATCAAAGAGCAAATAAACATGCAACTAGAGATAATGTCAAAAATAATGAAAATGATAACCCAATTTCCAGCTATTATAAATTCTCAAAATTTGTTACTTTGGTAGTGGTACAAGAGGAAAATGCAATTAGATGCACAAAATCATATTTCATTTTTATATTTGTCATGAAAATGTTAAGCATATGGAAAAGTAGAGGGAAAAACGTAACAAACTCTCATGTACCTAGTTTTAATTAGTTAGCTGATGTGTTCAAATCTGGATCTAAATAATGTCTACATTCCATTTGGTTAATACATCTTTCAAGTCCATTTTAATATATAAGTCCTCTTTTTCATATTGAACCTTAGTAATTAAAGAAACTAGATCATTTATCCTGTAGAGTTTCCTATGTTCTAGATTTTTCTGCTTGTATATGCTTATTATTTACACATCTCTCAGTGCTCAGAATTTCCTATTAACTGGCTGTTAGCTATAGCAGCTTGATCAGATTTGGGCTTGAATTTTTTGGCAAGAATTTTTCATAGGTGCTGTGTACATCTATCAGAGGCAAAGAATGTTCAATGGCCTCTCTTTGTGCGATGTTAATAGTCATTAATGACCATCAACCAGATCCACTCTTCCATTGAGTTTTGCAAAGTGGAAATATTAAAATTCTATCATTTTTTCTTTATTCATTAGTTGGAGTAATCCTATAAAGAGACTGTCTCTCTTCAGCTAGTTACCCTGAATTAGTTAACACAGGAAAGCAGGTTAAATGTCTGATGTGTTCCCTATACTTACAAGTTTTCAGAGTCATATGTTGGTTCCTAAAGATTATCCCAAAGATTATCAATGTCAGTTTTTTTTTTTTAAAGATTTTATTTATTTATTTGACAGAGATAGAGACAGCCAGCGAGAGAGGGAACACAAGTAGGGGGAGAGGGAGAGGAAGAAGCAGGCTCATAGTGGAGAAGCCTGATGTGGGGCTCGAACCCATAACGCCGGGATCACGCCCTGAGCCGAAGGCAGATGCTTAACCGCTGTGCCACCCAGGCGCCCCCAATGTCAGTTTTTAAGTGTAATTATGAACTTAAAATTTTTAACATCTTTCATATGATTCAATCCTTTGCAGTTCTTTCCTTCCTTTCTTTTTTTCCCATTCCTTTCTTATATTTTTCTTCCCTTCCTTCCTTTTAGTTTTTTCTCAGAATATCCTAATCTTGGCCAGTGGAAGCAATTTCAAGGTCTGTTACTGTGACACAACCCTAGCAACCTCTCATAGCTTCCTTAGCTTCTGGTGTTATGTTTCAGGCTCTATCTATGTATTTTCTGCTCCAGATGTGGTATCAGTCATTTCTCCAAGGGGCCACAAAAGTTTGGATAAATTAAAAAGTGCAATTCCAGTAATATATTACTACAGGGCTGAGATGGACCTGAATAAGCACAATTCAGTGTCAGTCGATCAGTCTATATATATTTGGGTGCAAACACCAGGTTTAAGAACTGTAAGTTCTATGCCCATGCAGCAATTATTGTAAAGTCTTAAAGTTTATAGTTTTGATTATGGTTTTTTTTCATGATTTACTATGAGTGTGTTGTGCTTGGTCATCTTAAGTATTTTTCTGTAATCTGTCACAAAGTTGTAATTCCTAGTATAAGCTAATACTTTGTAAATTGTACCGGAAATTTAAAAAAGATATGTAATTTCCAGGAACCCCAACTAAATATAAGGTATATATAAGGTTCAATAATACTTATTAACATGGGCAACAAAAAACTTAATGTCCATTAGTAAAAAAAAAAATTAAATGCAACATAAAATAGTTATTATAAGAATATAACTTAAGATAATTACATTAGTGTATAGAATTTTCAGGACCCACTTTTAAATGATTCTTAGTTAATTGCTTGCTTGCGTGTGTCTCTGCCTGTGCACACGCAAGCATCTATGTACATCAGAGAGTAGCAGACAGCAGAGCACTGCAGTTAAGAATATGGATTACAGAGCCAGGCCACCTCAGCTTTAAATCAGGGCTGCTTCTTTTAGTAACTGTGTGGCTCAAAAGGAGTCACCTAACTCCTCTGTTTCAGTATCTTTGCCTTTAGAATGGGGACAATTATGCCTCATGCCATTATTGTGAGAATTTAAATGCTATAATTGGTTATGCTAATTCAAAACGATGACAACACTGTTTATAGTTTTTCATTGTCCCCCTTGGTTTTTCTGCAAAATGTGTCTGATCACAATATGTTGCTATAGACCCCACTGGAGAATTATGATGCTTTCATGTCTGAGAACAGGCTGCTGATCTTTCACATTCTCCTTAATCTTTTTTTTTTTTTTTAAACTTCTTTTTTTTTTTTTAAGATTTTTTTATTTATTTGACAGAGATAGAGACAGCCAGCGAGAGAGGGAACACAATCAGGGGGAGTGGGAGAGGAAGAAGCAGGCTCATAGCGGAAGAGCCTGATGTGGGGCTCGATCCCATAACGCCGGGATCACGCCCTGAGCTGAAGGCAGACGCTTAACCGCTGTGCCACCCAGGCGCCCCTACATTCTCCTTAATCTTCTTGATTACCACTGCATCCTTTCAACACCTATCACTTTCTCTTTCTATATGGAAAAGGTGGGGCGCCTGGGTGGCTCAGTCTGTTAAGCGTCTGCCTTTGGCTCAGGTCGTGATTCCAGGGTCCTGGGATTGAGCCCCATGTTGGACTCCCTGCCCTCGGAGTCTGCTTCTCCCACTCTCTCCCTCTGCCCCTCCTCCCCACTCCTGTATGTGCATGCTCTCTCTCTCAAATAAATAAATAAATAAAATCTTTAAAAAAATAAATGGAAAAGGTACTTCAAGACTGGTCAGGATTATCTCATTTCTTAAAACATACATATTCTTTTCCTTATTACATTTATTGATATATATCATATTCTATCGGTATATACATGTAAAGTAAATATATGACGTACATCATAATTGACGACAACACAAGCAGAACCAAGAGTGACATTCCTCTAATATCACTGACCTGATTATCTGTCCTGGATTATTATGCAGTTTGTGAATGGTCAAAAACATTACACAATCATTTGAGTATCTAATTTTATCTCTCATCCAAAGACATTAAATATAAATACTCAAGAAAAACAATTTTTAAAGCATCCATGATAGAATGTCAACTTTTTAAATGAATGGCCTCTCTGTCTAGTGCTTATTGACTGAGCTGTGTTCACCCTGGAATGTGAACAAGGCACACATTTAATAGAGGAAGAACAAGGCCACTGAGGAAAGTCTGAATGCTTTATCCACAACATACAGGCATCTTAAAATAAATCACCAGGAGTTAAATTGCAGAGGTCTAAATAAACTTCTCATTTCTCATTCTTTTTCTTCATCTAAACCCACATGAAGCACTAGCGCTCTCATATACTTGATTCTCTAAGTAACTCAAAACATATTCGCACAGTGCCCACTTCACATTCCTCCTTTCCCCTTCCCAGACTTTCATCAAATAGTCATTTATTATCGCTTTTTTCTTCCTTGCCACTGGAAATGGAAACCTGTTTATTTCTTCCATTTCATTCACTTAGATATATACTATCTTTCTTTTCTATATGCACCTGGAAAACATAATAGTTGGCAGAAGTCTCACCTCTCAGGTGACAATTTCTGAAGTTCCTTTGAATTCCTGAGGACTAATACACATGAAAGCCGCTTTGGGGGCCAAATGCACTGCTCTTGATTTACTATACAGCACTCCTTTAATTTCGGAACGTATATGGAGTTGTCAATGAGGTTAAAATTAGTTTTGGGTGACAAAAGACACTACTGCAATGCCTCTCTTACATTTGAAGGGATGCAAAATTCAGTAGAGAGCAAAAATGACTTTCATGGAAAAAGAAGTAGAGACCATTGTAGAAAGAAGAGACTCTGAAACCTAAGTTGTCAGTTTCATCTATCTGAATAATTGAATATTGAGTGTACCTCCAAAAAGGTATGAAAATGTTTCAAGATTTAATTTTTCATGTTTTTAATCCAAGTAGATCAAAGTCCCAGACTAGAAACTTTCCACATTGTACATTTAGAAGTTCCAAGTAACTTCTGTCATCTGGTTTCTTTCCTAGTTTAAAACCTACCAATGAGGTCTACTCCTAACTACTATCCATTATAAAGCTGGATAAGTTCAGTTAGTTCAGTTTCTTAGCCAGTGGTGCAAGCTAATTTTATATTTAAGATATAAAATAAAAATTGTATAAAACACATTATCTGAATTCTTTTTCTAAAACATCATAATCCAATATGGTTTTTGAAAGAAATCACAGAATGAAAAAGTTCATACAACTTTCTGAAGAACCAATCTGTAAACTTTTGTATTTTAAAGGAAAATGAAATCAAAATAAAGAGGTACAATATCTTTTAGAGTCCACTGGTGTCAATAAAGTCTATTTTTTTTCGTGTCAAGATACTTCTTAACCTGCTGTGAAGACAGCAAGATAAACGGAACGTGTCATTCATTTCTATGTCAATACATTGTGATGTCAAAACAGAGAGGAATGTGGATTTCTAGTAAGAATGGGATGTCTGTAAGTAAACACAAAATTTGACTTAGTGTCTAAAGAATGGACAAAACAGACCAGATCACCTTCACATATATCTTAAGTTTCTCTTTTTTTCCGCAAAAGCACAAATTATATATTTCCATGGTAGTATTAAGCTTCACTTATGCCCTGATATTATACAATTCTTCAAAATTATTCTCCATATTTCAAGACACTGAAAAGCTCACTGATTTTTAAAAATACCTCATACTCTAACAAATAAACATATCATTCATATCAAGTAAAAGAAATGTACACTGAAGCAATCAAAAAGGTAGAGTAATAGAGCTGGACTGCATTCAGTCTCAAAGGGAGAAAACGGGTACTTGGAAGGGACAAAAATATTACTCTTTTTTAAATATACATACAAAAACAGATATCCAAGATATTTGAGGAATTCCTATTTTACGGAAGGAGATTAAAAAGAAATTCTGAAATGGCTCTGGAAATGGGTGATAATGAAAAAAGGTTGGGAAACACTGACCATACCCCCGTTAACTAAGGAAAGACGTCAGTAACGGGATGCAAGTGGCAGAACCATGAACCCATGGAGATTGAACAGAGGCGAAAGGAGTTTCAACTCTACCACTGAGGAGATATTGTCAGTGGAAAAGAGTCGAGTCAGAAAAACTTGGATTTAAGTTATAGTTCAACTTTTCATCAGACATGTGCCTTTATCTAATTACTTACATTTCCTGAACCTCATTTTCCTAAATCTATAATGAAGATAATACCCAAACTTACTAGATTTTTAAAAAGCTTATTACGATTTTTGAACTCAATGCAATAATGTCAACAAATACTTAGTACGGAATCTAATACATTGCCAATAACCAATGGTATTAAATAAATATTAAGTACATAGTACTTCTAAGTTAAAAATGTACATCAACCAATTGAAACACCAAGGCAATGCCTAGTCTTCAAAATCCTACAAAATGACATTAGAAGATAGATTCAAATTAAAATAGTTTGAACATAAAAGAGTTTCTTAGCGATAGAGTGATTAAACTCAAATTAGTGAAGGAAGCTTTAGAACCTCTATTTCTATAAAATTTTAGGTGACTACACCTCCATCTGTTCAAGGTGATTTATACATTCATAAGCCTTAAGGAGAGGGGCTAGACCAGATGGTCTGGAATTCTCTTCCATCTCTATTATTTTCAAACCTCAAACAGTTTGTGTTAAATACACCAGCTTAAAATCAGATATAATGGATCTAATGGAAAGGAGAGGACTCTAGCCCACGTTCTAAAGGACACAATAACATATTTTGAAACAATTTGTTTAGCATGTGAAATTTTGTCAGAAATAACAAATGATGACTGCATTCATAATTAACAGTTTCAGGGCTATCTGGAATATAAATCAGAGAGAAACAATATTTGATTAATGCATTACTGAAAGTTCATGTTCTCATAGCCCTATGTGAATTGTCAGTGTGTATTCTGTAGCTCGTTATGATTTATCTTCATCAGCCATAGGCCAAAATTACCAGACTCCAATTACTTTGCTTCCCAGTTGAGAGAGAGAGAGAGAGAGAGAGAAATTATGTCAGTCTACCACAGGAGATGGCTTAAAATGCCTGAGGTAAAGAAAGTAATCTACTGTTCTCTGACATTCACTGCCTGAAAGTCATTCACATTAACAACCATTCAAACTTGTTTAGTGCAAGCCAATTGCTTCTATTTCCCTCTTGTCAGTTACATTAGCTTCAATTCAAATTTAGCTCTTATAAAATTAAAAAAAATAAAACTTTGGCAAAGCCTGACAGGGGCATCTATGGGTCCTGACAGAACATAATGCTTCTGAATTTACCAAGTTTAATATAATAATTTTCAAATTTCGATTTTCACAAACAACAGTCTACCCTTTATTATATATGCTCATTTTCATTCTCTTATTTTTTGCCCTAAAACCAGAGTGTGATGATGGGCAAATAAATGTGTTTATCAAGATAAAAGAAAAAAAAAAAGAAAAACCCTTTACTTATACTAAATATGGCATCAGCAGAAAAAAACAAATATCCTTAATTTGAACAAAGACTATAACATTATTTATGGTTATGAGATAGAGATCAAGTTACATTTCAAACTGCATAATATAATCTAATATTCTTTCACTAAGAACTATTATACTCATATAACAGACCATTAACTTCCAGACAATTTAGAGCTCACAAGGTTAACATCAGCACTACAAAAAGGAAATGGGGTGACATTTAAATAACAGTAAGTGCCAATATACTATTACACAACCTAATGGAGATATTAGTTTCGATGTTTATCTATTATGTAGCACTGTAGGACTTTGATGTTTGACAAGTGGATTAACTAATTTTTGGTATTATTCAAGACATCGATCTTACAAGTGTGAATAAAAATATATGATATATAATGCAACTACCAATGAACGGAATCTTTTCCTTTTTTTTTTCTTCCTACTTTTGCTATATTTTCGATTGTTTTCTCCTGTGGATGAGTTTGTAAGTTTGTATGTAAGAGAAAAAAAACGTTTGCGGCAGCGATTTCTAGGCTTTACCAAGTGCGTACGTGGTGGGGAAAGCCAGAATGTGGGCACAGTGGATATATTCACTAAAACTGCCTTTGACTTTTCACAGGTAGAGAAAGAGCCTGAGGTAAAAGCAGTAGACCCAATTATATTTAGAAATAATTAATTGTCAAATCTGGGGTGAAGGCTGCATTTCAATTCAAGAATGAGTCAAATGTCTCTTTCTGTGTTCAATTAATAAAAGAAAGAGTAGACTCTTTCCAGTTAACTCTACCTGGGTGAGGTCCATTAATGTTGAAAATCGAGCCATGAAACGTTAAGGAACCAGCAAATCGAAAAGATCTGCACCATATCCTTCTCAAAGATGATGACCGAGATCGCAGAGAAAAAGAGAATATGGACATCAACCTTGACAGGCTCTTCTGTTTCCTTTTCTATGTGATTAGCACAATTTTAGGTGTCCTCATTACTTTATCACTGTATCACTTTTCTTCTTAAAATTGTTCCAAAGCATCACCATGAAACCTAAAATCAGGAATGTGACTTGTGATGTTTCTCTGCCATCACTTCTTAAAACGAAATCCTTTTCTTCCTCATGAGAAATTTTAATAAATGCAGTTACATTCTGCCTTTTCTTCACTGTGATGTTTTGAATGTCTTTGGGTTAGAACAGATGTAAATAAGTTAGCACTTTTTCTTTCCCGCATTATATGAGGTTTATTTATCCGATAAAAATGAGACAATGTGATTAAACAGCTCAGTAAAAAATATGCCTCAAATTCCCTTAAAACTTTAGCCTTGATGGCAGAGAAAATGGAGAAGTGTCATATTTGAAAAAGAAGAAGGTTAAAAGCAAGTTGAGTTAGCTTAACAATCACAGAAAAAGGTTCTTACACTTTTTTATGCCATGACTCCCTTTGACAGTCTACTGAAGTACAGCCCTCTTATTAGAATAAGATTTACAAACACATAAAATACAGAGAATTGCACTGGAAACCAGTTATAATGAACAACAGCTACCAAATTATCTTATATATGTGATACAGTAATAAATGTAATAATTTAGTAATGCATTAAAAAGCGGCAGGTCTAATAATTACTCTAATCCCAAAGTAGTGATAAGAGTAAATGATATTCCATGCTGTCTCTAACACCTGTAATATGATATGAAAATACCTGTGATGTTTGTTGGAAATCAAGTCATCAATGTTACTAATACTATCCTAGGACATGGTCTTTACTCACAATGAAAGGAAATACTAAGTTACAACTGGAGATTAGTGAAAATAAGATGTAATTTTTTTCATGTACAAATTTTTCAGTGGCCGGAGTTCATTTTAAGAACACCCAGGTTAAGAACCCATTCGAAAGGAATAGTCTCCAGTCTCCTCCCAACATCTTCTCTTGAATAGCTCACTCCCATCACACACACCAATACCTTATTGCCCATCATCTTCTGGAGGACACCCCGTAACCAACTCAAGTTATCTTTCTGCTAGTAATAGCCAATGCTGAAGTTATTATATGGAAACTCTTATACACATATATAAACATCCATATATAAATAAAGATATTTGAAAGGGAGCATTAATGATGAACCAGCGATAGAAGCAATATACTGAGACAATAGTTCAAATACAGGCGTATAACTCTCGTCATGGCAACATGGCTACTATTTTTGAATGAAGCATGATCTTATTCTTAGTTATCAAAAGTTATGACCCTATGTTTATCTCTCAGCTGCTTCCTCCATAAAAGAAAATCTTCACCCACTGGTTATACTGGATTACTAAGTGCTTTATACTTTAATTGGGTTTTGTGTACGGCATTACCATGAAACTGGCTGTCCAGTATGTTATGGTTTTTTCTGGTAAAACTACAACCCTCCAACCCCTCTAACCTGTGATTTAAAAAAAATGCATCTGCTGTGACACCATTAATATTGAATTAATATTTCCATTTAAATTAATTTCTGCAGGTTAATCATTAACCGAGATGAACTGGTTGCTGATGTGTATTTAATAAATGCTGCCTCAAAAGAGCATAAAATAAAGATTCAATTGGGGACTGTGGAAGATTAAAAAAACACTTAAAAATCACTGCAGGTGGAAGAAAGGCGAGAGGAAAGGAGCATGTGTAAAAATGCAGACAATAGACATAAAAATGAAATTCACTAAAGAGAAATGGGGAAACAGTCAAGTGTTCTGCATATTTTCAAATCCATCTCAGGTAATAAAAATGTTGTAATTGTAAACAATGAAAGTTCAAAAAAGGGAGTATAAAACAAAAGACGAAACTTATGTTGCCACAATTCGCTAAGAAGAAAATCCAAATAGCCAATGACCAGATGAGATATTTAAGCTTGGGATAATTGGATATATAATTAAAATAAGTATGAACAGACACACAGAAACAGTTTTACACTCAGGCTGCCAAAGTTGACATCTAACAATATTGAATATTAGTGAAAAAGTCTAGAAATTGGGACTTTAACAATTTTGATGGTAAGGATATTAACGAGTCTCATGTTTATGAAACTTTGGAATGCAATTTAATAATTTCTAGGAAAGGCAAATATGGATATACCATATGACACTGCCATTTCAATTTTAGTTATATACCACAGAAAAACTTGCATATGTTTACAGGAAGACATACACAGTATAAACAATGTTTGTAACAGCATTGTTTATAATTGAAATAAAACTGGAAATAAACCATCTATAGAAGAATGATACTAAACAAGTCATAGATTTTTCAATCTTTCAGCGATGAAACTAATAAACTAGTACGTTTCTAAATGGATAAATATTATAAATAGGATATGAATAGGATAAAACCTAAATAAATATTAAACACAGGATAAAACCTAAAACCAAGAGAAAATGTTACTTGTTATATTTGTTTATATATTTAATACATTTTTCTAAAATACCTTCAAAACAATGCATTCTCTAAAATAACCTGCTGGAAAATACCCAGTCAAAAGGGACATGTGAAATAAAGAACACATGGGTTGATAAGTCATTCTAAAAGGACTAGTTAAAAACACTTAAATCTGGAACTAAGTTGAGAGAGCAGTGAGAATATTGGCTACAAAATGGAGGACAAATGTTATATAATATCACAATATAAAATAACAATGTTTCTAACACATTATTAATTACTAATTATGTAGCAGTGAACTAGAATGTTCATGTTTATAGCAAAAAGTTGAGTTACCATCCAAAATAAAAAAAATAGAAAATATTTTTCATAATCCATTTTCTTAACTCGTGTAAAAAAAATATACTTGACCTCATTACTAGATTAGTTTTCCCACATTATAACAAATATAACGTTCCTTCATACAAATCTCACAGATACAATTCTACATATATTTGCACGGAGATATATATATCTTGCAAATTCTATGCATGCGAGGTTATGCTTAGGATTGCCATGAAATCACCCAGGACTTTTTGGCGCATTGCATTAATAAAACTTAAGGGAAGGAACCAAAAAGGGGAACGAAAGAAACACTTATGATGGGAAAATTTCACCTAGCTGATAGTCATCATTTCAGTTTTACCTTTAGTTTCCCATTTCATTGTTATATGAAACAATTAAATATGTATGGTGGAGAACTAGTGCACATGGGATACATTTTGCAAATTATTTTATCTGATCACTCACCCTTCCCCTCTCCTTTTCTACTTTACACACATACCATATATGTACACACACACGTACATAGAAAAAGATGTATAAAATGAAGTTCACCAAAAGCTAATGATTATTTTTTTAGGTGATTTGGGGTTTTTTTCTTTGCACACTTGCTTTCCACCTTTAAAACTGTGATAGAAATGCAAGAAAAAAATCAAATTAACTTTGGGTACTGAAAACAATTAGTACAAATAAATTTTATTTTTAAAACATTTGCATACATAAAGTTATACAAAGCAGACCCAAAATGCATACATAGCTAGGAAAGTAAAATAAGCAACATTTTTGTAACTAATAATAAAAGGATTTAAAATTTTTTTCACATTGCCTTCACTAAGACAAATGTTCAAAAATATCTCTGCTTTAATAAAATCCATAATGAAATTTATTACAAAATCATATGGTACTATAAATGAATATTCAGATATTTATTAAAAATTGATAAACTAAAACCAAATCTATCTTCTTTGTAAGTTTATATCATAAAACATCTGCAGCTCAATGGTTAGATAAAAGATGATAAAAAATAAAATGGATATGTAAAAAAAATTTAAACTAAAACACCATTGAATATTTATAAAAATTCTGCAAGATAAATTAATTTCTAGATTTAGTTCTCAATTATAAGAGTATTTCTTCTAGATCTTGATAAGATAAGGACAAAGTTACTAAAATTCGGACCAACAGGTCTTCCTTTTGGCTTTAATATTAACTGCTCATAGGAGACATAGCTTTCAGAAAGTCAATTTGCTCATAGCCTCGAGACAAAATAATTTGGTAACAACAAAGAATAGAGAGATATTCACAAGGATTGCCTGAAGGATATGCATTACATATATTCTGCTAGACAGGCACCACTGGATCCCTGAATCAAGCCTGAGCCACACCGAAGATTTTTTCTCCTACCAAAGTATATTTTTCAGAAGCAACTGATTTATTTTATCTTATTAAAACTGACTTCTGTGGATAAGATTATGGGTTTTGGAGACAGAAGTGTCTGTATTCATTTCCCAGCTCAACCAGTTAATAGTCATATGACTTCAGACAAAACACTTGACTTCTCTGAGATTCCTTTTCTGCATTTATAAAATGGAACATTACCACAACTTTGCTCTACCAACTGAACCACTTAGGCACCCCCCTGAAGATTATCTGAATAATATTTTATATCCTGAAAAATTAACATTGGTATTATGTTTTCTGTTACCTAAGTTCACTTGGGTTATGAATATCGTCAGGAAACAACTAAGAGTAAAGTATTACCACTTCAGAATAAAATATTCAACTTGCCCAAAATTAATCGACAATGATAACAAAAAACTTCTTCGGAATCAGTCCAGTGTTTTTACCTGAGATGTGTAGCCTGTGCTATGGCTTATACATAAATACGTATAAAAAACTCACCACAACACAAAATACTATTACAACCTGGCTGGTGAAAAAAGCAAAATGGTACAGAAATATGTATACAGCCAGGGAAAAAAATTCAATTTTAATATTAAAGATTAAATTAACATATTATTTGCTGGCAAGCATGCTAACAAATATTATAAATCTTAAACATACAAGTTTAAATTAAAAAAAGAAACAAATTATATACCAGAAGTTTAAAAAAATAAAGGTTTCTGACATTACTATTTGCCATTGAAAAAGACTGTGGTGATTCATCCTAAATTGAATAATATAAAATTATTTTCCAATTTGTTATTCTAGTGTCTTTTTCATCTGAGATATTTTGACATTCACTTTGCTTTCCATAATACTTTCACCTGGCCCCATAGGGTTAAGTTACATTTTACAATACTTGGTTAGTATCCAAAGGTAAACGGGTCATATAACTAGGTGGGTTATAGCAAAATTTTCTGTAAAGAAATTATTCCTAGATGATTTTCAAAAAGATTGCATTACCAAGCAGTCCAACTATAGTAAGATTCTCAACTAGTAAGTATTCTAGTAGGACAAAATTTAAAAGCAAATGGACATTTCATAAACTTGATTCTTGCTATAATCACATGCTGTAGTTAATAATATTGCCATCACATGGCTGATACATTCATTATTTTTTATATTATTTCTACTTATATGCCTTCCCCAAATATAATTAAGGACTGATTTTACCCACTGCACCCGACCTAACAATTTATTGAATTAAGTACTTAAATAAAATTTGCCAGTGCAGTTACTGTCACAAACTATGTATCTTTAAATAAAAACGTAACCGAATTCTAGTCCAAGGCCAAATATTTTCAGTTTTGAGATTTTTTAAGAATCTAATTTAAAACAACATTGTAAAGAACCAGAGCAAAGTGATATTTTTCAAGTCTGTAAAAAAGAAAATGACACTCAGAAGTTGAAATCCCCTCCACACTAAGTTACCGAAATGAAAAAGCTGTTGAATGATCCGTGAGTGCCAGAAAATACGTTCTCACAGCGGCGCAATCTTGGATGTAAATCTTGAGATATGTCTGAAAATGGAGCAGTTAATTTCATTCTCTCATGCATTTTGATTGAAAAGGAAAAAGGTTTTTGCTTGAAATCAAACCGCCCAAACCTAAATTAATGGTAGAGTTCAAAGTACATGACTTTATAAAACCCTCAATTACACTTATTCACAGAAAAATGTGTTTGTGTATCCTGAACTAAACTTTCAATATTAACTTGCAACATCATTAGCACATTTAGTCCTTAAATGGATCCTTTCTGCTAATATAATCATCCCAGTTTTAAAGATATGGAAAGCAAGGTCAGAAAGTTTAAATGAACCATGAATTAGTTCAGTTCATGTCAATTGCTAAACACCAATCTCTTCTTTCTACTTTGTTTTTGGTAAATTTTCTTCTTAGTATTTATTTTTATAAATAAATGACTTAAAATGATGTTGAGAAGCAATAAAACTAGCTGTAAAATTATTAACTGAGTTTTCTTTTTCTTTCATCACACCTTGATTTTCTCACTTACTATACACTATCTTCAAATTAAGACTTTATGTATATAATTTCACTGAGTATGCAATATTTGATAGAGAGATGGCATAACTTATAAAATCATTCCCTTACTGTTGAGCATTTAGTTTCTTTCCAATTTCCACTACTCTATACCATGTTAGTTTAAAAATACGTGTGTGTGGGGGGGGGTGTTTTAAGGTGCATTATCACAACTGAGATGACTGATCTATACATTTTTATAATAAGTGCCACCCATTGTCCAGAACATGGGAGAAAATTATTTACATTTGTTTTGAAACACAAAATAAATTAGCAGTGACAAAATGCTGAAATCTACTGAATGATTATTTTCAGGTGATTGAAAAGGTTTCTTCTGTTTTATTACTCAACATTATTTAGAGTGTGAACAAACTTTTTAAATGACACATGGATTTCTGGAAGTATTAGTTCAGATATCATAATTAAAATAACACGAAGTTTAAAAAAAAATTAAAAACTCCATGCCATGACCGCTATAAATTTGACAAAGGCTGCTATGGAGTGCCGCCTGTAGCAGCGTTGAGCATGGGGGAAGGGTGGGAACAGCCCTGCAGGCCACAAAGAAGCCAGTGGGAGAATATCCACATCTTGTATCTCTGTCCATATTTAATTTATATCTACCCATATTTAATTTATATCTATAATGATTTCTATACTTTTGCTCAGCATAGCCTGCTCTACTGGGAGAAAATGATAAAAAGGCTGAAGATGTAGGTAATTCCTGGCCATCTTATTTGGGAAATTAGGAAAACTTCATTTTAGTGGGCATTTTCTAAAGACAGTGTATTCTAATTCGATGACTTTGTTTAAAACACAAACAGATCTTATGTGCCGTATTCAGCTCCCCGAGAAATGACCTTTTTCTCAGGACTGCCAGTCTGGGAGTTAGCCCTGAGAATCCATGTGTCATCTTTTAAAGACATAATGTAATAAACCTTTCCAGAGAAGTTTATTTCGATACAATAAACCTTCCCTTCATGAGAAGATACAGATGTAACAATTAAAGAAGAAACAAAACAACTACATCCATACCATCCAGGATTGCAAAGGACATTTTAGGAGACCCAAACCTGTAACTATAAAATTATAAAAGCAAAATGGCAAAATATTCATATTTCACACCAACTGACAGATTAGGGATGACTTTAAAAGAGGCTAGGGTTGGGGCACCTGGGTGCCTTTCTGCTCATGTCATGGTCCCAGGATCCTTGGGATCAAGCCCTTCATGGGGCTCCCTGCTCAGCGGGAAGCCCGCTTCTCCCTCTCCCACTCCCCCTGCTTGTGTTCCCTCTCTCGCTGTCCTCTGTCTAATAAATAAATAAAATCTTTAAAAAAATAAAAATAAAATACAGAGGCTAGGGTTATAGAAACTGTATATTAGGCCTTTTTAGAAAAAGAGCCCTCAAAAGAAAGCAAAAACTTTGTGAATCCCTATATTGTTCACTGGTGTGCATGGACACATATGTAAACACGTAATTAAGAAAAATAATAAAACAAAGAAGCAAACTATATATTTCTAAGAAAAGCTTCTTTCGGTCTCACTGTAAAACATTTCCTTGGTATAATGACGTAGCTTATAAAAGAACAAGGAAGAAGGTTGAATCTAAACTCAAGGCAAGAGTGAGGGTAGAGTGGGGTCAGGAGAGAAGGAGAGGGGAACAGAAAAATAACACCTTAAGTAAAATTTTACTTTCCTCAATACAGTTAATCCAAAGTCATTTCAGCCAGCATGTCACAACCTACTTATACATCAACTGGGTTTGAGTGACAAAAATTTGCTAAGCCAAAAGTGATGCAGTATTTGTCAAAAAGACTGAATTGCACTTTCATATTAGTACAAAAAACGACAGTGCATGATGATTGCCACAAGCATGAGGTTGTTTAGGGGATAATTCGGGCACCTTAACAGTAGGTAGTAATGGAAAATGTCTATCTCTTTTTCTTTCCTTTCAAAGTAGGCACTTGTAATGTGCCTTGTTATACTGCCAAACCATTTCTCACTCCAAACTCCTTAAATACCACCTGTCCAAGCTGAAACTATATTTTTTTAACTGAAGACATATGCACTATTCCTTGCTAAAAACCACAATATAATAAATGCTTTATTGGCCCAGGAAAATTAAAATATCATGCACTATCTGTAATATTGCAGTAGATCTGTTTCACTGTTCTGCTAACATAGGAACACATTTATTTCTCTGTTTTTCAGGATTTTATGACTGGCATATTAAAGGGCTGTAATAATATCCTTTTACTTTTGAAAGAATATTTCTAACTCTAAAAGAATTTCTTCATCAGATTAATTCTTGATTTTAAATGTAAGATAACAGTATTACTATGCAATTTTAACTTTATTATTACAAATATATGTATACATATTTCTGTCAAAACGTATTTCCAGGAGCTTAGCAGATTTCCAAATCCGACACTTTCTCTCCTAGCCAATTTCATATTAGAGGCGATACTCACTTATCTTGTTAAAATATAATAAAGGACTTGATCAACCAATTTTAGAATATATTGTGAGAGTTTTTTTACTAAAATTGCACACAACTAAGTAACTGATTAGACTAAACATGGCTTTAAAAAAGGCTTACCGATTACAAAATTATTATTATAAAAATATTATAACCAAAAGAAAAAGTGGTCAGCTTAAAAAGCAGAAATCCAACTTAACCAGCCCATATAATTAGCATTATATTCAAAGACTCGGGAATCATTTAAGGAATGAATCACTAACGAGTCCCCATTTTTGTTTTAATAATAGGCAATTGTGGAGTCATTTTCTTAAAACAGTATTTGTACTGCTGTTTTATAATACAGTCTCAATCTTGCTGACCTACTTTATAGTTTAAAGGAACATTCCACTAAAATCTGAGAGTAGAAACACTTATTTTCTGCTCTTCGCTGAAACAGGCGATTGATTCCCTACCTCTGGTGAAAAATCCTTGGAAAGTCTAGAAACTTAAGCTTGTCCTACAGAGGCTTCTGATTTAAAGGTTTAAACAACCAGACTAATTATTTTTAGCTCATTTTCAAACTCAAGTGTAGAATTTGCTACAACATTAGAAAAAATAAGTTGTTATAACTCAAAGTTCTAGTAAGATATCCGCACAACACTGTTTGTCCCGTACCAGCACTGCAAAGAATGGACACACCAGCACTGCTGTTAATCCCTCGTACACGTGACCCTCTCTTGTCATGGTGTGGGGGTCCCTGAAAGTCTCACACGCTGCAGAAGAGCCATGAATCTTTGAGGTGAGGCACTATGAGAGGTCAGAGAGCATACAGGAAAGAAGATAGAAGTGAACTCAACAGGGTGCCTGGGTGGCTCAGTCGGTTAAGCATCTGCCTTCAGCTCAGGTCATGATTCCAGAGTCCTGGGATCAAGTCCCACATCGGGCTCCCTGCTCAGCTGGGAGTCTGATTCTCCCCTTTCCCTCTGCTGTGTGCGCGCGCTCTCGCTCTCTCTATATATATATCTGTCAGATAAATAAATAAAATCTTAGGGGAAAAAAAAAAAAGAAGAAGTGAACTCAACAGACATCAGCCTATTTGCAAGTTTGCCCAGAATCGTCTGGTAAAAACCAACACTAAACCATATTTTGATTCTATCCTTGGCATAAAGCTCTGAGCTGCCCATTATGGGGAACACTTAAATTGCATCTAAGAATATCACAATTAGACAAACTAATTAGTCTTTATAAAACATATACCGAACAAGCTTAATGTATTTGTAAATATAAAAATGCTGTATATTTTAAAGTTGGTTTTTTGCAAAAACATTAACAGTTGATTAATCTGGACAGTTCATGCAATAAGATACTAACATAGATAGTATAAAATAGTATAATCCCTCCCAAAAAAGAGTATTTTTATAATTTTTTCATGTGGTTGAATAAGAAGGCATACTTGAATTTCCAATTCAAGAAAAGCATACCCATGACTCCGGACACCATGAATGAAAGTGTGATGACACCCAAATCCATATACCCTGCTCTCTACTTACCTGTAGACCCATGAACATAACTGCCTACCCAGTATCTCACTGTGAAAACTAAACATGGTGTGACTTTTCTTCTAACCTTTCCCCCAAGGTTTTAACTTAAGACCTGTCACACTATACCTTATTTTCCAAGCCACAATTCACTTCCAATGTGTCACAAAATTTGACTGATTGCACCTCTCAAGTCTCTTTCAACTTTGCCTCCTCATTGGAATTCTTATCTCCACTGCTTCAGTTCAGGCACTGATCAATTTTTCCTTAGACTGAGGTAACAGCCTTCTAATCTCCCTGAAATCTCCTTTCAATCCTTTTCCTAAACCGCCAATAGAGAAATATTTATTTTTCTTTTTTTAAATTTATTTATTTATTTGAGAGAGAGAGAGAGGAGGGGCAGAGGGGGAGAGAATCCTGAAACAGACTTCCCGCTAAGCATGGAGCCAGATATGAGGCTCGATCCCAGGACCCTGAGATCATGAACTGACCTGAAATCAAGATCCAGTCACTTAACCGACTGAGTCACCCAGGTGCCCCACTACAGAAATATTTCTAAAATATCTCGAATTATTCTGAACATTTTAATTTAAAAAAATTCAAATTAATTATTCTTTTAAAAATCATTCCCTATAACAAAATATTTTAATGTATTAGATTAAAAAATTAAGATGGAAAGATGGACAAATAAAAACTGGATAGAGGGATTGATACGTGATATATTAAATATAGCAAAAGGTATGGGTATTCATCATATAATTCTTTTAGATTTCCTGCAAATTGTAATTTTTGAAATATCAGAGAAAAGCTATTTTTAATGAAATGGCTAATATTTATTGTGTAGTAATGTAGTAATGGCTAATATTTATTGTGCGCTTCTTATGTGCTAAGTAAGCATTTTCCATGCCTTATTTCTAGTGGTATGCAAAAATATTTAACATTTTGGCATGTTTTGACTCTCCAAAAAATAGAGGAGGTGGTGAGGGAAAAAAGCTCTGATTTGTTGCATTTGCCAATATCCATGCTGTAACACTCTGGCTACAGTTTTAAGCTTTCTAAGACAGAATTAGAGGAGATAAGCATTAGTGTATCATCATATATTATCTCCGACATACACATAAAATAGACATAAATAGCTGGAAGAACATAGATAATGTGCAATATATTAAAATAAGTAGAAACTTTTGATTACACATTACTTTTGTTCAAAATCTAATTGGCATAATTTTAAGTTTGTATAATTTGATTTTTAATAAAAATTTAACAACTGGCTGGCAAAAGTCCTGAAACTTTAACAGTCAATTCTCTGCTTTAGCATATCACTGATTATCAAATTGGGAAGGTTCAATTATTGATCATTATTTTATAGATGACAGTATGAAACATTAAAGAGATTTAAGTTACTTTCCCAATAGTAACTATTAGAGCCAGCTTTCAATCTAGATTGTACTGACTCACAAACCTTAACTCGTGACTGCTAATTCTCCCAGTCTTTTGCCTGATGAAATTCTACTCATACTCCAAGGCTCTTTTGTGCTCCCAGAGAGCCTAAAAGCACCTGTATTACACCACTTATCAGTCTAATTATGTCCCTACACGCCCATCTTCTACCTCTCCAGGCAGCTCTACATAGAAATTCACTTAGGCAGCCCAGATTTGCACCCAAGAGTTTATAACAGTGCCTGACACCTAGTAAGTACTCACTACATGTGAACTACTATGACCATGATTCCTCAGACTTTGAGAGGTTACAGATCAGAGTCTTCGTCTTAGAATACCCAACACTTAAGGCAGTGTTTGGGACATAGGAGACAGTCATGTAAAAGAAAGCCAGAAAGTGCAATAGGAATGATAGTCTTGGTTTTCTTATCAAATAGCTTTCTGATACTGAGCAAATCACTTCACTACTGTATCCAAGTACCAGAATGGTAATAAATGCGGAAATTGGACTTGATTAATTCTCAAGTACTTTCTTGCACAAAACTTCATGGCTGCATGCATGCCCTTGCAGCTACCAGTAAAGTGCACTGACATAACACTTACAGAGTAACTAAGCAATATGTGTCAAAAATTTTTCAGCCATATAGAAGAAAGATATGTCCAAAATTCTTCCTGCAGCATGTACAAGAGCCGAACACTGGAGTCCAAAACTTCAGTAATAAAAGAGTGGTTAAATACATTCTATTACAACCATCCAATAGAATATTATGCAATCACTAAAAATGATGGTTAGAATGTCCTACAGAATGACAAGAAATGAATTAATACAAGAGCAAGTAAAATAAGCAGAATGTAAAACTGTATATGTCCTATACTTACGACTTAAAGAACAAAAACATAGGCATAGAGAAAAATAATACTGCATTGACAAAAATGACAACAGTTGTATCACCACTGTGGCCTTAGAAGTGGTCTTTGAAAAAATTCTGTTTGCAAAATGTTGTGAAATACTTTGTTATATATAATTTATAAAAACAATTTGGGTGTTTGAATTTAATGAAGTCTTTACAAAATCTGGGACTTGCAGCAAGGGACCTCTAAAAAAAAAATAAGCTTATGGATAGTTAGTGCACCCCCGGCACCTTTTTTCCTCCTAAGGAGAGTGGAGCTGGTTGTTTTAGAGAGCAGACACATTCAAATCACACACACACACATATATATATTTGCTGAGTCTGAGAGCAGACACATTCATAACACACACACAGGCATATGCTGCAGAATTCACCAGAGAAGAGAAAGAGAACTCTGGAACAATGATTCTGCTTTTTAGTATTCCTCAGAAGTGTAATTTTTAAGGTAGAGTTCAAAGTGCTAAAATTGAGAAATTTTAAAAGAAAACCTAAATTAGTTCAATTAAGCTTAAAAACTATTAATTTAATTCAATGAGCTGATCTTTTCCAAAAGTAACTGGTTTACTAATGGAACTTAGCCTCAAAAATGAGTTTTTCCCCCAGTGGAGAGTAAGCCAGAAGTAAAGAGGAGACAGACGTTAAAGGATTATCTGAGCCAGCTGTTAGGAAAATCAGAGAAAACCTTTGCTCCCAGTTGCTTCCAAAAACAAGCAGAGTTCTGGATTCTGATGGATTTAATGTGAGGTGGTATCATAGGGGAAAAATAAACAACCCAGTGATGTGCAACTGAAGAGAATGATGAGTGGTTTCCACATCCTGTCACTTGTTAGTAGTGGTCTATCTATGTATTATCAAGTTACGTGTTAAAAACGAGATAAATGAGAAATGTTGTCTTCTCTTCACTAGTTTATGTCTAGTTCTCCCATAGTGTCTGGTAGGGGTTCAAAATTCACTGACTAAATCATCAAGGAAAACAAAACCACTGGCCCAACCCATCAGAGAGTCTGTGTTAATAATCTGATATAGACAGACTGCTTTGATTTAAAAAGGACAAGCCTTCATACCCTGCAGCAGTACTGTGCTTCATGATGGCCTAGAAAGGGTTCATCTCCCTGGCGAGACAGGAGCTATTGTCATCTTCATTTTGCAGTCCTTAAATTACACAAGTTCCAATACACCTGTCCACGTTCACAAAGTCATCAATACATCAATTTGTTTTTCAGTTACATTCACTTTTTCCCCACAGCACTGTGCTTTAAAATGCCATTATAGAAAGGTGATAAGATGAATGAAAGCTTAAGATAATATTGTTTAGTACTGGAGAAATTAAACTTTAAAACATTTTCTTAAATTCTCTGTATTGTTAAATATACTGAATGGGAAAAAAGGAGTTAAAAATCAATGAAGTATCTAGGGGCCCCTGGGTGGCTCAGTCACTTGAGCATCTGACTCTTGTTTCCAGCGCAGGTCATGATCTCAGGGTTGTGGAACTGAGCCCCATGTTGGCCTCTGCATTCAGCATGGAGTCTGCTTCAGATGCTCTCTCCCCTGCCCTCTCTCAAATAAATAAATATTTAAAAAATAAATGAATAAAAAATCTATGAAGTATCTAATTAAAACTTTTCGAAGACTACTGCCATTTATATTTCAATACTAGATATCCATTCCTTTATTCACCTGTAAGGTCTATCGTAGAGAAGAAAAACTTCTAGAAAACCCGAATATTATGATTTTCAATAAATGTTACCCTGAGTATTGAGCAAGTACATTAGGTGCTCTAGACTTAAAGGAATACCTAATAATTGGTACAGAAATTAATTACTGTTAAAAGGGGAGCCTACTATATATAGTGTTTTGATAATAAATTATTACAGATGCACATACAACAATAGTACAAAATGTATGATGTGTGTAAATTTTGAGGGGTGGATATAACATGACTGAATACAGTACCTACTTAGAAATAAGGTAACAGGTAAAAATAAACTTTTTTCCTGAATGATTATTATTCTTTATTGTGAAGGACTATGTGGAGGTGGGAAACAGCAACAAGTTAGAGAATGACACATGAGTTATTTAAACTCAAACTTTACCCATATGATTTGGCTAAGACAATTAAAATGGACATCACTCAGTGATTTCTGGGCCATATCATACGTAGTGACAGCTGAATTTGCACAGATCTTGCTTAGGGTGACATGAAAGTCATGAATTTCTGCCCTTTGAAGTTCATTTTTTATTGGGTTCACAAAGTGTAATATAACTTACAACACTGGAGATTAGAATTCACTCATTATCTCTTTCCTATGAATATGTTTTTTCCCTCTGCAGTTTATATACAGGCTGGCAGAGAGGACAGAGCACAGAAGAGCGTCGCTACAGCAATTATTAGCTATAATAAGGCCATATCTTGTAGGAAGACAGTGAAGACCAGGAAGTGAGATTCTATGATGACCCCATCTTCAGATTTAGTTAAGAGTCAAATTAAATGATGAAAATAACGAGATACATCTTTATAAAGTCATTTTTTTTTCTATTCAAGAAACTGTACAAAGTGACTAATGATCTCCAAAAACACTAATTATAACTAGATGAGTCTGGATAAGTGAGTTCCAAAATGATCATGAAGGCCAGACCCCTCCCCACCAACCCTGCCCAAGAATATATGACTGCATGTTTGGTTGGTTGGTTGGTTGGTTTTTTTAGGCCAGAACCTGATTTAAGAGTTTTCTTCCTTATTCCAAAGCAAAGAAAATAAATTATAATTCGAATAAGGAAGTAAACAGGGAGTGATAATTAAAAGCAGAGGTAGGTTCTCTGGGTAAAAAGGAATAATATCAAGGACAAGTCTGTGCATCAGTGTGACCATCTAAGAGAGGTCTGAAGCTTACAGGCTGAGCTCTGGAACCCATCTTCATAATTAACATATCCCTTAGTGTTTATCTGGATCCATAGCTTTTTAATTCTATCTAGGTCATATTCTTCTCCAGACACTCTTGTGTTAGTATCATTTAAGTCATTATTAATATATCATTTTATTTTTATTTCTACTCCCCGATATCAAATAAAAGACCTAGGGTTGGAGCGGAAATCCAGGACATTTAATGAGATTGATGCTGTTATTTAAATCATTTCCACCTGTCAGCTTTATTGTAGTATGAAAAATTCAATAAAAACAAATGAAGCCAATAAAAAGAGTACTTAATGATACTGTTAACAGACCCGGCATGTGGTAAAGTACTATGGATACATAAAAAGTGTCATTTTCACTGGTTACCAAATGCTTTCTAGCAACAAAGTAAGTCAGAAGAAGACAATTTTAAGCAGAAAGCAACACAACTCTATTTAGTTAATTATACAGCTACTAATCATGTACCCTATAAGGAAATGTGCCATGAACTGTATGTATGGTTAACTGTACATCCCATGCATGAGGTGAAAAACAAAAGAGGTAGTAGGAAAGATGATTTCCTATTTGTTTAACTTTCATGACCCTTATGCTGGGAGTTCCTAGCATTATAGACCATTGGAAGAGTTCACAAAAGTGATTATATTCTAAATCTCTCTCTATTTCTCTCCTTCCCTCTCTCTATGGAAATTTTGAATATATATGCCCCATGGAAATTTACAATAACATTTCTATAATCCATGGACCACAGATAATTCAAAGCAACCAAACAAATTACTTTGATGATTTAAATCAGGGTGTGACTTATATTTTCCATTTAATACCTCCATCTGTACATATACTTTCCTATGTGTTGATAGAAAGGAAAGAGAGAAGGCAAATCACCCATATGGTGACCATTGGCTGTACATTGTTTTACGCATTATTCCACAGTTAAGGAATTAGGGATAACGTTACAGGTTCATTCATCACAAGTGTTAATCCAGCTCTGTTCAGAAAAGTAAGGTTGATACTGTTTTCAAACATATTGCTCGGAAAAAAGTATTTTCCAATCGGAAATTATCCCCCTCAACCCTGGATTTCCAAAGTACTTTGTATTTCTATTATACCACTTATTACATTCTTCTTACTATTGTGGTTCTAACACCAGATTGTCAGTTCCTTAAGAGCAGGAATCCTGTCTTATGAATGCTGTATCTTCTGCAGTCTTAAGTGCTGCAATGTATACAACTTTGACCCTCAATAAAATTTATGAAATAAATGAATACTCCATCAACTACGCAGTAGCTCTTGAATTTCTCTGTAATCTTCCATAATTTTCTCCTCTAAAATAATGTGTTATATCATGGAAATTGCATGCATATTAATAACATTGGACAACGAACTTATCTGAAAAAGAAAAGTGAGTCAAACAATAAAGTTAAATCACCTATAAAATGTCTTTAAAATCCCTTTAATAAAACGAACTTTCTTGATTATTAAGAATGACAATATTATCCAGGAATTTACAGATATCCTCTTTCTGATCTAAGATGAGAGAGACAGTCTGTAGAGAAAATTACAGCCAGGGTTATTTTTTTTATTATTATTATAAGCATGCTTTCCTGGTCTCTCTGCCTCCAGTCTTTCCGTCGCTCCAACTCATCTTCCACAGAAATGGAATAATCTTTCTGAAAGCAAATCTAGGAATGTTAGTCTGCTTCTTAAAAACAACAGGAGAGCAGTCTGGATTATCTTAGACCTGGCCACATGCCACCTGCAGGCTTGGTTCTAACACAGCCCAGAGTTACCCAAAGCTCTACCTTATTTTCAAACCCAAAACACATCAACAATATTTACAACTGGGTTAAACATAGGTTTCCTCTGTTTTTAACTCTATTTTCTGATTTTTTTCTGCCTTAAAAATGCAAAGTCAATTTTTAAGATCCATCTTTTATGCTTTAAAGCCATCCTTTCTTGGTGACAGCTTCTCTTAAACACTCCCTTGAAAAAGAACAGCTTCTTCTCCTAAATTCCTATCACTCTGCATTTCACTCTGTGTTTATAGGTCTGTCCCTCAAGACTACAAGGGGCTTAAGTGCAAGACATTGTTTGTATAACTTTGAAGACCTAGTACTTAACCCAGTGCTATTAAAAAAGAAAGAAGCCAGTAAAAGTTTTTCTGAATAAATAAATGTCTTTCCAACTGAAATACCCTCTACAAAATCTGAAATGCAAAATCAAATTATTATGCGCTTAAAAGAAAGAAATCTAAAAAAGGATTTTAGGCAAGAAATAATAAGTGTTGGTGAAGGTATGGAGAAAAGGGAACACTTGTGTCTATTGGTGAGAATGTAAATTGGTGCAGCCACTATGGGGAAACAGTACAGAAGTTCCTCAAAAAGTTAAAAATAGAACTGCTATATGATCCAGCAATTCCACTTCTGTGTATTTATCCAAAGAAAACAAAACCCACTAATTCAAAAATACATGGGCACCCTAATGTTCACTACTATTATTTACAGTAGCCAGGATATGGAAACAACCCAAGTGTCTACTGATGGATAAATGGATAAAGAAATTGTGTGTATACACACACACACACACACACACACACACACTACTCAGCCAAAAAAGAATGAAATTTTGCCTTTCACAACAAAGACAGAACTTGAGGGTATTATGCTAAGTGAAATAAGTCAAACAGAGAAAACAAATACCATACAATTTCACTTATATGTGGAATCTAAAAATCAAATCAAATGAACAAAGCAAAACTCATAAACACAGAGAACAGACTGAAGGTTGTCAGAGGGGAGGTGGGTAGGAGGGTGGGCAAAATGGGTGAAGGGGATCAACAGGTACAAACTTACAGTTAGGAAATAAATAAATCATGAGTATGTAATATACAGGTTGGTGACTATAGTAAATAATATTGTACTACATATTTGAAAGTTGCTAAGAAAATGGAAGAATCATTTTTCATTACTTTTCTTATGGCTTTTTATCTTTAGGTTTTTTTTTTTTTACTTCAATATTAATAGCATTGCCCTTTGAAATTCTTGTTCAAAAACAAAGAAGCTGCATAAATATCATATATAAGAAATTAGTACACTTTTAAAAAATTAAAATAAGCATTAATTACAAACCTTCAATTTAAATCAAATAGTATGTCATTCTTATGCTGCTAAACCATACAAATTCTTTTAAGAGTTGTTTGTTTTAACCTCAAGGCTGAGTTTCAATGATAACTAGTCTTTGTGATTGATAACTATCTTAGACCACAGCAAAAATCAATATATGGCTCCATTTTGCTGATGAAGCTGTAGCCAAAAGGCCAAAATTTAATTCCTCACCTTGTGGTTTCCTGAATATGCCTGAGTATTGATTTGTTTGTATTGTTTTGTTTCCACTGTGGATTTCTAAGAGAAAAAAATGCATTTTTGGTAAACGTTTACCTTTAAAATAACACACTCTCCTTGTCAATGCTTCATAGATCTACATGTTTCACTAAAACTTGCCAAGAGCATTGAACTGATTCAATGTAAGAGTAAAGAGTAGTTTTCCCAACTGTGTAAATATATTACGTTCTGGACACCCTGAACTCTTGACCTTCCCTATGATGCTGCTAAAATGTCAATCATAAAACAGTCCCACAATGGGTTACCCAGAAGCAGGAGGCAATTTAAAAGAGCAATTTTAACATGCAATTGCCAAAGCATGCAATGAAGACAATTTCTGATGATGGTATATTTTATTTCCATTTAATATGAGAAAAAGAAACTGTATTTTCTTAGCTTCTACACCAGATGGTATACCCAGAGGAAATTGACACAGAGAAAAAACAAGCATACTTTCTTGGATTGTTCAATGGAGTTTTTGAATTACTTCCCATTTAAAACAACTTCACATTTATACCTTTTTTTAAAATTCATAAAATGCCTGAAGAGGCATTATATGAACAATAGCATGGGTCAGGCTGCAAGCTAACAGTGCCCCTCAGTTGCACAGGGAAGCGTCAGGCAAGGGTAGGAGGCCACAGCCACCAGAGGCTGTAATTTCCACCTCTTCTACCTTGAGAGACCTGGAAGCAGGTAATTGCACTCACCAAATGATTTAAACATACTTTAGAAAGAAAACAACAAAAAAAAAAAACCCCAAAAAAACAAAAAAAAAATAGCTTTGGCAACTAGGCAGGACATTTTCAGAAAAGGATAAAATAAAACAATGTTTGAAACATTTAAAACACAGCATATATTTGAGTGTTAAGCACACTAATCAACTGTATTTTCAATAAAAGTGAAGTGGCAAGCATTAAACTATGTTTCTCAGGGAATAAGTAAGCCATGCGGATACTATTTTGTAAAAATATGCATCCCTCCCAGATTTTACCTGTTATACTTTCATTTAGGCATGCATTATTCTTCTGAAAAGGTGGGGGGAATCACCCATACTAGGAGAAAGGGAAAAGAATTCAGGCTTTTCAAGCACTAGAAAATGTGTTTTGAGTCCCAGCTGCCCAGTTGTCTGACATTAGATAAGTCATTGTTTCATTTTGTTTTGACTGAGTCTTGGATTCACCAGCTACAAAATTGGGAAAGTAATATATCTATCTCATAGGTGTGAAGATAAAGTATCATGATAGAGTCACTTCATATGCTGATTATAAAGCAAAAATAACCAATACTTCACTACGAAAATCTACATTTCCATTTTAAAATATAAAATTTACTCATTAATCCCCACAAATAAAACCATTCGATTAACTTACTGTAAAATTATTTATTGACCAATTTCTGCCAAGAAAATAAAATTTGCTAGTGCCAGAAATAAAATTTCAATGGCTTAAATACATTAAAAGAGGATATTTAACACAGTAAAGAGTAACAAATGCACTCTCTGATTGGTACTCAGTAGTCAGAGAATGTTCCTCTGTGATACACCAAAAAAAAAGAATTTCTAAAAGGCAGAAAATAATCCTCATTCCTTTGTGATTTTACAAGAAATTCATGTGAAATTTGTATCAGACACAAAGACATAGCTGAGAAGTTCTTACACTTATTTTTAAGGCTTCCTGATTGTCAACATGCAGGGTGTATTAAAATAGCTATGTCAAAATAATCAGCATTTATTCAACCATATGATATAACACTACAACTACAGTATGGCATTCCCCTAGCCTCAATTAAAATGGTATGTAGAACCAGTATTCAGAGCTTGCACAAATTAAGAGAATGAAATGGGAACTTTTCCAAAGGTTACTTTTGGGGTTTCAAAGGAATCATTTCCCCAGCTTGTGAAAAAGTTTTAGGCCTCTGAAATCATTACTAAATAACAGCTACTATCACAGTGAGCCTAAGTTGTGTTCTATTTTGTATTACAGAATACCAGGCTGAGGCCAGTGGAGGTGCTGGTTAAGGCTGAGAGATCTTAAGTTTGGAGAAAGGAGTATGGATCTTGAAGAAGGGAAGCAGATGGACATGATATTTTCACCACAATACCGACCCTGTATTTAGACATACAATATTTATCAATTATATCTAACTTCTGCTTTTCAAACATTGTTTAAAAATTAATACAACATATATTTCTATAAGCTTTCCCTCTTTTTCTAATAATAGAGCAAGATTAGTTGACATTCCTTTTTTTATATAATATTTTTATTACATTGTTAGTCACCGTACAGTACATCCCTAGTTTTTGATGTAAAGTTCCATGATTCATTACTTGCGTATAACACCCAGTGCACCATGCAATACGTGCCAGTAGACATTCCTAACAAAACAGTAACCAGTTTCACTCAAATCCACAATGTACTTGAAAATCTAGGCACTTCTCTTAACCATAAAAATATGCACCAAACACATCTTCTGAGGACACTTATAAATGCATAAACATATGTAACAAAGACTCAACACATGTGAAAGATAGTTTTAAAAACAAACTTTCTACAGTCGGAAGTAAAACTACAAGTGTCAGCGAGCCTGACACCGTTTTATGCCACAAAGCCCACAAATTAAATGTTTCTCAAATAAAGAATTAGGAAAAAAGAGCACTATAATTCCAAAATGTCAAGACATTTATAAATTTGAAAGCAACTATGAGTGTAAGTTATTTTTACTCTATCCCCTCCCACATAGAGAAGGCTATTCTCAAAATAAAATACCTCAAAGCACTCTATAGTCATATTTTTACTTATTGCAGTCAATATGCATTCTCAACATAAGCATTCAATAGGGATGAATCAATGCTCATTAACATGCTGTTTTCATCCACTTAATACAGCATAACTAGCTTTAAAACACAATCTCATATACTGCAGTCTCCATTGGCTCGCACGCCAATGAACAATTTCAAGTAATTTCTGGTTAAACAAAAATCACATATTGGGGCGCCTGGGCGGCACAGCGGTTGAGCTTCTGCCTTCGGCTCAGGGCGTGATCCCAGTGTCATGGGATCGAGCCCCACATCAGGCTCCTCTGCTATGAGCCTGCTTCTTCCTCTCACTCCCCCTGCTTGTGTTCCCTCTCTCGCTGGCTGTCTCTATCTCTGTCGAATAAATAAATAAAATCTTTAAAAATAAAAAAAAATCACATATTAACAATACATTGTGTGGTAGAGCTAAATTTTAACGGTCTTCTTTGATGAAACCCTTTAAAAAATAAGAAAACAGAAGAGATATTTAAAAGAAAGAGATCTGGGCACAGAAGTCAAAAAGAAGTTATCATCAAGAGCCAAATTATGGAAAGAGCTCAAATGTCCATCGACTGATGAATGGATAAAGAAGATGTGGTATATACAATGGAATATCACTCAGCAGTAAAAAAGAATGAAATCTTCCTATTTGCAATGACATGGATGGAGTTAGAGAGTATTTTGCCAAGCAAAATAAGTCAGAGAAAGACAAATTACCATATGATTTCACTCATATGTGCAATTTAAGAAACAATACAAATGAACATGGGGGGAAGAAAAAAGAGAGGCAAATGAAGAGACAGACTCTTAACTATAGAGAACAAATGGAGGGTTACCAGAGGGAGGTGGGTAGGAGGATGGGTGAAATAATGATGGGGATGAAGGAGGGCACTTGTGATGAGCACTGGGTGTTATATTTAAGTGATGAATTACTAAATGCTACACCTGAAACTAATATTGCACTGTATGTTAACTTGCTGGAACTAAGAAAGAAAGAAAGAAAGAAAAAAAAAACTTGGGGGGGGGGGAGAAGTCAAAAAGAAGACCACTGGAATAGTAAATTACCGTTCATTATTTTAATTGCATATACTTTATAAAGCTTAAAAGTAGAAGAAAATGAGTTTTATTAGAAAACATGTGTAGGCAATATCCTCAGTAAAATGAACTCCACTGTTCATCATTTTATGTTAACATGGGATATTTAATTTTGGAAGACAGTGTGAGCTATTTCTCAATTTCCACAATGTCTCCTCTTCAAATTATTTCTCTGACTAGCTGAGGTTGTGGAGTCCACTTGCCTCTCCCTCAGAAAAGTCACCTACTACAATCAGAATAATCTGTCACATACCTAGAACGAAAAGACTAAGCTGCACCAAAAATTTAAACAGCAAATTGTGTGACTTAGGCTGAGCCATGGAGACTTAACCAATGTCTTCTAGGTCAAGCTGTCTACCAACCACAGAATCAACGTACAATACCAAACAGCAAATTAGTAAACTTTCTGTTCTCTAAATCTAACAACTGGGCAGTTACACTCCCTGTTAGTGAGCATCTTTCAATATGTAAACAATATGCAAACATTAGTATATTAAATAAGCTCGAATTTACAATATTTAAAGATGATAGTATATCAGGTAATTTCATGGGTTCTGCTTTGATTTTAGATCAGTTCTCTTGGAGAGTAGCCCCGGAATATTGTAAAAACAAAAATACGATAAAACGCCAAACATACGTTCAAGAAACAAAAGACATTGTATAGGCATTTGCATTTTCATAGATCCCTACAGTCTTAGTTTTCAATTTCCAGAACCTAAATCATTAATTGTTAAGGACCCACAGATCCATGCGCTAACTCTGCAGGTGTTTCAACATGATGCTTGATGGTTAAAAAAACGGCTCTTTAACGAAACTAAAAATTAAACTATTTTCAATAATAAACAATACACTAAAAAGTTCACTCTCATAACTGAGACAAAGTTTTCAGTGGCTTTTAATAAATAGCTAACAATTTCTCCCATTATAATAACATGGTATAATTAGGAACTAGGATATATACTTATATATTACTTTTTATTTCACTTTTCATCATTTATTTGTGTTTCGTCCATATGCTATTATTTTCATCACTTTGTTTCAGGCACGGGGCAGGGGGGCAATTAACAAGCCTCCGGATAGTGTACAGCTGGGTGTCCAGCTGCTGGGTTAATCCTCAACAACAGGTTTTCTGAGTAGAAGAGTCATCTCACCACGGCCTGGTTCAGAGGAACGTCTGAATCTATATTATCAGAAAGGGCCTCTGAACGCCCATAACAAAATTACCAAGCGAGACAATCTCCACGTAGCCGAAAGTTACTCAGCATTTGCTGGAATTGCCAAAGTCTTCTCTCTCAATGGTAAGAGTAGCTTCACCAGCATCTGTCAGAGATTTTGGACTGAATACAGGCAAGCTGAGCAAAATTGCCACACAAGAAAAGATTAGGAATTCATTGTAATACTGAATAATAACAGAAACACACTGCTCTTAAGTCAGTCCAATTACGACACAAAGCTACTATTTACCGAATTCAATGGAACTCTTAGTGTGACTACATCATGTGCAAAATAGTTAGAACATTTAATAGTGCATGCATATTATATGTCTAATGCTTGATCCCTTCACGAGGCAGAGTGGCCCGCTATTCAGTCTTACCTGCGCATTTGGTTCTGGTAATTAGTGGAGGTCCTGGGAGCCCCGTTCCACCTTCACCAGGTCTTGTAAGCAGAACTCGGATCTCGTATTCAGTATCTGGGTCCAAATGCCATAATTTATAAGTTGGAGCATTGACTGCATGCGTTTCTGTCCAGGATCCTGAGGTCATCCGGTACTCCACTTCTTTCAGAATAATGGGACCATCGCCAATGATGGAGTTGGCATTTAGCTGAATCAGCAAATACGTAGGCCCAACGCCAAGCAGCTGGGGAGGAGCAATGGGTCTTGGTGGCTCTAAGAGAGATGAAGGTGCAATCTAATCAGTTAAAAATCCAAAAGACTAAAATACATAGATATATTAATGTCTCTCAAAGCTGAAAGGCTTAATGATTAATTTACTTATTGGTATTTACATAATAAATACTTAAGGAAAACCAGAACATGAGTGATCTGGTAACTGTATTTTTAAAGAGCAAATACTTACACCGATGGGATAGGACCCTTTTTACCACAAGTTTTCTTTTATTAAAAACACACCTCTCCAGGAGATAAACTTGTGTGGGCACAGGAACCAAGGGAAATAAAGAGAAAATCTTTAAAGATGGATAGCTCTGATTAGCTACTAACACAGTACAGTTCATCTTAGACATTCTTCAGGTCCTAACCTCTACAAATCTCCAAATTAATGAATACTGTTTTAACTCCTTATTTCATTCATGAAATATGGCACAGCAGTGGTTTTAGTTTTGCTTTGTTCTTCATTTCTGCAGAGTCCCTGCAGATGAGATAAAGAGGAAGGAACAGCAAAGCTGAACTTAGAAGCTGAAGCCAAGTGCTGACTTGTTTCTACACACATACCACAGAATGTAAGAAAGTGAAATTTACACCGAGGCAAAATCACAAGTCACTACATATCACTAGCCTTTGGTAGTAGCATGTGATAAGGCAATGAATCAAACATTAAACTCAAATGTCAAAGGTACACTACAATTTAATTTTGGACGGCTTAGATATTTGCTTGAAAGAAACTTTGGCAAACATTATTGGAGTGTTTGAATGTATAGGAACGATGAAAGATAAATTACCACCCCCTCTTTTTCTTCATTTGACAGTGATACGGCTGAATTTGATACTGGACTTTATAAAAGACTCCACTGCTCTAGCTCGGTCCACAGGGAATCCTATGTCATGAAGATGCTCTAATTAGTACATTCTGATCAGATTCTTTGACTCACTTGAACAACACTTCTCAGGGAAGCCAAAAGACTTTTTAAGAGAAAGTGTTAATCTTAACAAAGTGGTAACTGCCCAAATATTATTTTAAAGGTTTGTGTACTCATATGTAGAATTTAAAAAAACAAAACAGATGGGAAGGGGGGAAAAAGAGAGGGAGGCAAACCATAAGAGACTCTTAACTATAGAGAACAAACTGAGGATTACTGGAGGGGAAGGAGGCCGGGGATGGGCTAGTGGGTGATGGGTATTAAGGAGGGCACTTGTGATGAGCACTAGGTGTTATATGTAAGTGATGAATCTCTAAATTCTACTCCTGAAACCAAGAATACACCATATGTTAACTAACTAGAATTTAAATAAAAACCTGAAACAAAAAAAAAAAAATAGGGGCAACGGTTGGCAAGGTAAGAGACATATAGTAACTTTCTGTATTTTCTGTTCAATTTTCATATAAACCTAAAATCTAAGAAATAGAGTCGATTATTTTTAAAGGCTTATGTGTGTGTTTTAAGAGTTAAAGCAAATTATATGAAGGAAAGTTATTTTTTTTAAGATTTTATTTTTAAGAAATCTCTAAACCCAATGTGGGGCCCAAACTCACAACCCTAAGATCAAGAGTTGCACGCTCCACCAACTGAGCCAGCCAGGTGCCCCAAAGAAAAGCTATTAAATGCAACTACAATTGCTTCCTCCTTCCCCTCAGTAGGGGTGGACTGGAGAAGATGCAGATAGAAGGAAGTTATGAAAAGACAGCCAGTATCTTTCAAACTGGATTTTCTATTTAATGGCAACACATGCTTAGAATAATACACAATGCAAAAAACAAACAACAACAACAACAAAAAAACAACCCTCATAGGCAGGTTTTACCTTCTGGTACAGGTTTAAATGAAGCAAGGGTTTTCAGCTGTAGCCCACGATTTGCTTTTAAACCCTAAGAGTATAAAAAAGTATAGTTCCCATTTTATGAACCCCTGAGTTACAAACATCCCTAACACAAGGAATAAGTTGAAAGCAACTTCAGCAAACATTACTATAATGTTATTATTATAATGTTAGATCTCTATGCATAGATCTCTATGCAAACTAAAGTATCTCCAGATAGATCTCTATGCATACTAAAGTCATTTTCAATAATGTTGCTCTAAAACTCATATGACAAATATTTACTGAGAACTACTAATTGCTAGTCTGTTCTATACATTGGTTATTCACATACTATGGCAATGGAGACATAGTAACAAAAAATCAACAAATTCGTTATTTTAAAATGAGAGTTATGTAGAAAATAGATACAATGACACTGTAATAGCATTGTATGGTGAGCAGAGCGACACCTGGGGTGAGCATAGCATAAGTCCCCTATAGACTTGGGGAATCGCTACTTTGTACACCTGAAACTAACGTAACATTGTGCGTCAAATATGCTCAAATAAAAATTAAAATTGAAAAAATAACATGGGTGGAGATGTCTACTGAGTAACACCAATTTTCTTTTTTTCTACCCAGAACTATTTGAGGCATACTAAGTTCATCCCATCAGTAACCATAGCTCATTACGGTAATGGCTTTCAAACTCGTTATCAGCAGAACCACAGGAGCTTGTGCCTCAGGATGTGCATGTTTAAAGTGAAAACAAAACCAAGATTATATAAGATAATGTATGTATTATATGAAATTTACATGTAGAATTATTTCTATTGCTATGGAAAAGTAGTTCTTAACACCTGATTTACAAACTTCACAATATCTGTTCTTCATGGTTTAAAAATTGAACAATATAGAGTCAAAATTGTGTAGAGGGCGAACTATTCCAATTTCCACAACTGACTTCATTTGAGAAGTTACTCACAAAATAAAAAGTTTAAATGAAACCAAAATAGTTCAGATGTTCATTTATCTGCTAAAGAAAGACAAAGCTAGACATTTCATATAATGAAATTTTACCAATTAAACTAATGACTTTTATATTTCAATTACAAAAGTCTTAGACAGAAAGAGAAAGTTGATAAACTTCCTAAACCTTGAACTAAAATGAAACTGAACAGAGAAATGAGCATAATAGAAGAAATGCAAATATCTTCCCAGACTATCTCAATGTTACACATATTTTAAGAAGCAGTCTGTACTTTGCAAATAAATGGAGTTGCCTCATATGTGCAATGTTTGTTTTCGTTCCAGATGGCTCATATACTGACTAATTTAAGTAGTAAATGAAGCTAAATCCACAGCTTACTAGGGTTCTAACCCAAAGCTGCAATGCCTCACATATATCACAGTGGTACAACCACCTGAAGAGGTCTCATATCTAACATGATGGAGTGATTTGTCAAATGAATTATGAATAACAAACCTTGGTTAATCTATAAATTTATGAGTATTCTGAAACCTGAACTAATAACTGCATTTTGAATGATAAATGTCATCCACCAAAACTCTGCACACCATTGCTGTGGAAAACAAGAAGCAAACAGAGGAGGAAGGGAGAGAAACGAGAGGGAAAAAGCGACAACACCACATATTATTAGAAACAAGTGAAAAAAGTAAAGAATAATATTTCTTCTTTATTTCTATCTTTACAGAATTGACATGTAAAATAAAATGAAATTTGAAGTCAAGAGATTCTAGGTTCACGAAATGCACACACGAATAGCTGGGTAAATGTGAACGTGTTATTTAACTTCTTGACATTACAATTACTTCGTTGGTAAACTTGGCATTATTTCAAGAATTGTTAAAGACTTCACATTTCTAAATGTGTCAACAAGCCCCATATTGGCTGTTATTTTGCTTTGTTTTTCCAGAGAGCATATAAATTTTAAAACCAAAAATTAATATTCATTACTAGTGTTTTGTGTACATGAAGAAATGACTTTGATATGATCAGGTGCTTAGCCTGAAGAAGGGTAATATTCACCCTGATCAGTTTTATATCTCCCTTGCTATGGTCAAACTAACAAAGGGGTAGTCCAGTCATCAAAACAGTACCTCAAATTTGGAACCGTGACAATGTTCAGAGAGACTTAGAAGCATACACCTTGATTAACAGCATGACTAGCAGTGAAATCTAGCATTAATGAGACTAATATACCACTACATATTAAATTTTTTATGTTGGAAGTAAAGAGTAGCCTCGTATTAGCATATGTATTTTGTTTTTAGGCCCTTGAGAACAAGGAGGGTTATTTATAAAATCTCTATTCATTTCAATAAATTATGCATGAATTTTAATCAGCTAGCAAATGAACAAGTAATTGTTCTGCAGCAATATTAATATTCTTCATAACTTAATACACTATCAGGCCCAGAGGTGTGGTGCGAATAAATCCCAGTTGTACAGTAGGTATCAGCTGAAGCACGCAATTCCCCAAATACAGGATAAACTTTGCAAATGTTACCAATTAACTTTCAATTAATGACTTACACTCATTATTCTAGATCTAAACCTCTTATACAATCGTAATTGTACATTCAAATTGCTTTATTTATTTTATTTCAGATAATTTCAAAAAGTACCTTGAAATCAAGATAAGTCATCATGAAACTATATTCTCATCCAATTATTTCTATTACAACGCTATTTTACAAACATATGTGTCACTTATTAACATTCGGTTAATTCATAAAATGCAAAATCAGAACTAGAAGCCACAAGGCCAGGAAAAAAGTCAGTTAATGAAGTAAACATCAGGGCAAATGGCACTTCTACATTCATCTTTCCAAATAAATAAATCAAATACCTCTCAGCCCTATCTCCTTCCAAACTGTTTTATTTAATTATCAAAGAAGCCTTGACTAAGAGTTTCTCAAGATTAGCACTCTCACCATAAAAGCACACAATGGCACTGCACTTGTCCCCTACGGCCACTGTAACAAATGACCACTACCTGGACGGCTTAAAACAACAGACATTTATTCTCTCATGGTTCTGGATGTCAGATATTTAAAATCAGCATTGCTGGGCTGAAATCAAGGTGGCACCAGCCCATACTTCCTCCAAGTGACTCGGAAAGAATGAGTTTCTTTCCTTTTCCAACATGTGCTGGCTGTGGGTATTCATTCCTTGGCTTGTGGCCACATCACTCCAATCTCATTGCTCACACTGCCTTCTCCTCTTCACCCAGTTGTCAAATCTCCCTCGACCTCCTACTTAAGGCCACCTGTGATCGCACTTAGGGTCCACACTGATAACCCAAGCTCTCCCCATATCAAGACCCCTAACTTAATCACATCCTCAAAGACCATTTTTCTGGATAAGGCAACAGTCATGGGTTCCAAGGGTGAGGACTTGTGATCTTGGGGCCATTTTTCAGTCCACCACAGACATGTACTATGATCTCATCCTTCGTCCTGGGACATATCTCAGCTCTATCTTTTCTCCAGTTGTTTAGAAGGCCATGAGCTGAAAATCCTTCTCCTAGGAAAGTTTCATAGTTAGGTTCTGAGCAGTGGGAATTATAAAGAGCAAACAATTTATTTACAGTCTTTTTTCGCTATTTATGTTTTTAAAGAAATAAAAATAAAGATGAACATTATTACTTCGAATGGCAACAGGAGTGAACGTTCCCTTACCATATCTAAATTCCTGTAAAAATCAATTTTAGACTGTTTGCCTTGGAGATAGATATTTTATTTACTATGATTTATCTTCTTAAATGAATGGATCACTTCAAAATCAATGTTATTCTATTTCTTTATCATTCCCCCTCTTCAAAATTCTGATCCAGTTCCAGTTAAAAAAGAAAATTCGCTAGTTCATCCTTCATATTGTTTAATTTTCATCCTCATCGCCTATTAAAATGCTGAAGTAAAGGGGGAAAGACAGTAGAGACTATGAGTAGGAAGAATGACATCAGTGCACCAAGTAATTCAAGCATTTATTTATCAGCTACCCTATCATAATTTAAAATCATTTCAAATTATACCCCAAAAGGATAACAGTGTAATTTAATGGTACTTAAGTGCTTCAAGAAACTTGAAATAGTTAACACTGATGAATAAAAAGATGACCTTTCTTCCTATAAGAAATGGAAAGCAAGGTATGGATACTTAGAAGTATCTTCTTTGGGCATTTAATATCATATGTATGATGACATAATTTGTTTAATTTTTCCTTGGATGTTGAAACACAAAGCACACATCTGACAATTTTCAGATTCATGTAACAAGGTTTCTTCCAGACCCACACTTTATGAACTGTAATGCAGATATATTTATGAGAAGAGTAATATTCTTTCATGATTTTCACTCTGACTTCTCTAATACTTCATTCAGATTTCCAGTCCTATTAATTCCTAAAGGAGCCAAACACCTCTCCATTCAATCTTCTGGCTAGTATCTCATATTTTTTGCTCATATCAATGATGTAATTAGTAAATTACCTTTCAGAAAAATTACTATTTTAATTATGTTTATCATTTGTGCATTGATAGAAAATAGTCTTAAAATTTAATATATTAAAGTTCCTTTTTAAATCCAACAATCCAACTGATGGATACTTTTTCCAAGTTATATCATTCAGATGGCTCCTAAGCTTGACCTAGTCAAAAAAAGTTAATACTAAGACATCACACAGTTTGTATGTTGTTAAACCTGAGGTTCCCATGCCAGCACCTAGACTAAGTATCAATCAAGAGGAACTATTGTCATCTATTACCATCTCTCTGAAAATTAGATTAGCGTATACCTTCGGTAGACTAAGGAAAGAGTGTGCACCCATTGCACACACTCACAATATTTCACATACAAAAAAACTTCTGAGAACCATGAAATAAATACACATGATTTCTGTTAAGTATGTAGAAATACTTAAAATGAGAAAAAAAATTTGATTGAATAGCAAAGCTCTCATTTAGTGACATATATGTTTGTTTATACTATGTATTTTTTATTTTTTATTTTATTTTTTTTTTTTTAAAGATTTTATTTTTATTTATTTGACGGAGATAGAGACAGCCAGCGAGAGAGGGAACACAAGCAGGGGGAGTGGGAGAGGAAGAAGCAGGCTCACAGCAGAGGAGCCTGATGTGGGGCTCGATCCCATAACGCCAGGATCACGCCCTGAGCCGAAGGCAGACGCTTAACCACTGTGCCACCCAGGCGCCCCACTATGTATTTTTTAAAAGATTTATTTATTTATTTTAGGGGGAGGGAGAGAGAGACCATGGTGGGGAGGGGCAGAGGGAGAAAGAAACTCAAGCAGACTTCGCACCGAGTGTGAAGACCCAGACGTGGAAATCACAACCTGAGCTAAAACCAAGAGTCGGTCCTGAGCTGAAACCAAGAGTCGGTCACCCTAGTGACTTCAGATGCTCCTATGCTATGTATTTTTTATCACGGATAATTATGTAGAGCTAGATAAGAGTTTCTTCATTCCCTCCCAGGGGCTCTTCCTTAAAGGCAGTTGTTCAAATGATTGAAGAGTGCTAATGGCTTTGAGTGGGCTGAGAAAAGATTACTTAAGATTATGAAATGCCCAGGATAATCCCACAAAATGAAGAATTCTCCAGTCCAAAACACCAATAGCATCCACTGGAGAAACACCACAACAATGTTAAAAATAACTTCCCCTCGGGGCGCCTGGGTGGCTCAGTCGTTAAGCGTCTGCCTTCAGCTCAGGGCGTGATCCTGGCGTTCTGGGATCGAGTCCCACATCGGGCTCCTCTGCTATGAGCCTGCTTCTTCCTCTCCCACTCCCCCTGCTTGTGTTCCCTTTCCCGCTGGCTGTCTCTCTCTGTCAAATGAATAAATAAAATCTTTAAAAAATAAATAAATAAATAACTTCCCCTCAGCAATCCATGGCTTACGCTTAGCTAAAATTATATCATTTAACGTTTCCATTTCTCAAAGGGCAGTGGTGCAGAATTTTGAAGAAGAGGTTGCAAACCCTGAACAGGTGATCATGTATTCACACAGGCTTGACCATGGTTAATGAGGCATAGCTAGATGGCATCTGATGATACAGCTTGCTTATGGGCAAGTAAACCGATAATGGTTTTGGAAAATAATCTACCGATTTATTATCATGGAATAAAGATGTGTTTAAAAAGTAAATTAATCCCACTTCTGGGAATTTAGCATAAGAGGAAAATTTAAATCTTTGTTTAGAAGAGCAAAAAAGTAAACAACCAAAATATTCAACAATAGGAAAACAGAGATGCAAATTACACCTTATCTGTTGGATACAATTTCACACAACTTCAAGAACTCCTGTTGTTAAGTTTATATAACAGCTGTCAGGGGTATTTAAATATTTAAGTCTATTAGAGTTTACATTTTAAAAAGTATATCCCTAGGGTAGAAAAAATGAAAACCACCAACCATCACCACCAGTAAGAAATACACCAAAAAGTTACTAGCAGAGATTGGGGAACTTTGAGACCATGACTGGTTTTACTTTTTCTTTTATCTCTGCTCTCCAATAAAACCTGTAATGTGCTCATAAAATGTCCCATCATTACAGTCTCAGTATTTCCCAGTTGAATTAAGTTCAATAATATCATTAGAGAATGAATGGCTGGCTCAATAACACCTTGAAAAAAAAAAAAAGTTGCCCCTGCTACTATAAAAAAAAACAAAAAACAAAAAACAAAAAAACAAAAAAAAATAACCATTTAAATTCTTTCTATTCCATACAAGAAAATGTAAGCCTTCAGCATTTGGAGATGGCAATAGTAAAACTTTGTATATTTGTTTATTAATTGTTGAATTTGTTTTCAGATGATGGAATTAAGTCCTCAAAATGTAAGATGTACCACCTTGAGCTTTGAACCATGTAGGTAGCAGATTGCTCTGACATTGATACACAGTACCTACAAAATGTTACTATTTAATTAAAGGAGTTAGTTGACTGGAACAAAAGAACATTTTCTAAGCAATTGCTTAGTAACCAAGTGGCATCAAATGATTTATCCAGCTTGTGAAAAAAATAAAGAAAGAAAGGGCTCTGCTACAAACGTATAATAATTCTTATTAGTCTTTTAGTCAAGTCAGATGAATAAATTTTTAAAAGGATTTTTCATGTGAAGAAAAAGTACTTACATACGTTAAAATCTGGATATACAATATTGCTTGGAAATGTTATCAAAATATACAATTCCACTAATATCAGAATACACCAAGAACTTGAGTTTCTTGAGCAAAATTTAATTTGGGGTAGGAAAAAAATTCTGAAAATATGCCACTCTTCATATTAAACAGCCATTTTGTCTTTCAAGCCCTGTGTGATATGTATCCTTTTTTTTTTAAACTGCAAGATCTGTAGAATTACAGTATTTAATCTCAATGACATGGCTCTTTCCTGCTGCCTAAAGTGCTGAAATAAGAAGAATCATTTCAGCAACGAAACCACAAATTTTGCATACTGAATTTTATCTCCTATGCATTACCATGGCATTTTATTCATCTTGATTTGAAAACACTGCTGCAATAATTTTATTACCTGCTTGAAATAAAAAGGCATAGCAGCAGCACACTATTTTAGATCTGCCAGCAGAAAGTAAAAATAAGGCTAAGTTCGTATTTAGGGGATATGGAAAGGTGAAGGGATTTTGAAAAGTGAAGTTTATTTGCTTTTTAACCCACAGAATCTAACTGTGTGATGACTATGAATTTTTCTCTCATTTCGTCCAAAAACTAGACTCTGCCTCATTAATATCTATGCAATGAATTGGTTCAGAATTATGAATCATTACAATAATTGAACACTTTACAAAAGCCTCCTTCAGTCCCACAGTCCCTATGGAAGTAAACCACCTATGTTATGATGGAAATTATGGATCCCTTTGATTGAGTCAGAAGCTAACACAGAAGATTTCTCTTATGCCCACTGAATCCCTTATTTCAGCTCGGTCAGAGCTAAAACTGCTCATGCATTTAGAGGAAAGAACATCCAGTTGATTCCAAGAATAACAATCAGGTAAGTAGTAAAACTGGAAAAGCCTTCAACTCTGTTTTGTTCCTTCAAGTCTAGGGCCATAATTAGATGGTAATCATATCACCATCTCATCAGTCACCTTTATGAGGTAGGAGAGTAACACATATATATACATACATACATACACACATGTTTTTAAGAGAAAGGAGGGGAACCGCATTTGTCAATGACAATAACGTGGTAAATATGCCTAGGTTTTACAGGCTATTATTTCATTCTATCTATAGGCCAAAGGGTTTAGAGGAATACCATTTATATTCATTTTATATTAATACGAACTAAGATACAATGGCTGACTCCAGTAAACCAAGAGGTAGCAATTAAAAGGGGGAAAAAAAAGATACTTCTATCTCTCTATGTTGAAATGTACACACAGGTATACATATGTCTGTACATGTATATATAATCTGTTTAATATAATCGAAAAAAAAGTATTATTTAAAAATATCCTGACTCTTCCACAGCTAGAATATAAAAACATGGAAAAATCTCATGAGCCTAAACTCTAAATTTTAAGGTATTTTAACACTACGCAATTAGAAGAATTTTCCAACATCTAATTGTAACCAAACACAATTTACGCTTGCCAACTTGATCCCTAGGTCTAAATACTCTGTTGCATTGACTATTTATAATATAACACATAATAAGCACATGTTCACTATGAATATGTACTTTGTAATTATTCCAAGTCAATTCAAAACAATGCATGGAGTTTTCATGTATATGCAGCCAGCAACAGATGGCCATGCAAGTAATGACTTAGTGCAATAACTGAATCAGGAGATACTATTCAATGATCCTGGTTCCCAGGCATGTAAAATCCAAGACTTTATTCACTCCGAGTTAATCAGGAGAACTATTACCCACCTGTTATTTCTACATGACTCTGGACGGTACAGAATGGCCATCTTTTAGCTAGGCATATCCTTCTATGTACACAAGTGCTAGATTAACTTTTTTTTAATGAAAAATAATTTGTGATGACATAGTAAAAGTAACTGAATAAGACTTCAGTCATATAGATAACGCCTCTAGGTAACAGGCTTTATACATGCACCACTAACCAACCGCAGAACAGTCACCATTTTAGGATGCTTTTCTGTTCAAAAAGCATAAATCTTCAGAGACTTTAAAGATCTTCACAGCAAAAAGACTGTGTCATTAGCTTAAACAGATGCAAGTCAGTTTTGTAATGTAAAGATTTCCAATATAGATTTATTCCGAAGGATAAACGATATAACATAGCAATTACAGAAGATTTCCTCAATTTTGAGAGAAAACAAAACAAAAAAACAATTATGTGCCCTATTGAGTTAGATGTCCTTGATTAAATCAGGAGATAGAGAACTTTTAATGTGAAATGAGTTCCACAGATGCAGTCAGTGGTTCCTGAGCAACTCTCCCTGATGGAAATAGGTAAGAGTCAGGCCATCTGAACAGGGGATTAGAGGACAGATTTCTGTGCATTTCTACTGAAGTTTCTGGACTAAGAAAAGCAGGTTTCTATGGGTAACTTGAGAGTGTACAGGCATAATGATGAAAAAAAGGCAATGCTGTAAAAATAGACCCATCAATGTGGTCACTATAATTACAAGGACTTCTGAATACCTATTTTAATCATACAGTTCTATTAGCCTTCCTTTAAGGGACAAAATACCTGTCTCCAATAGTTAAAGTGCCATCAAAAACAAAATCACCACACCTAGTTTTATCATCAAATGGAAATAGGTAGACAAGAATAATTACAGACCTATCTGATAAAATAACAAGATGGTGACACTTTAAAGATACTTAACCATGTAAATGGTTACCAGCTGAAGGACATTTTATACTGGTGTGACAGCTCAACCAGAAAAAGACTTTTGATTTTCATTCCCTTTGACCACCCCTATTTCCACCATAATGGGGTATCTGGACATTCAGAGTATCAGAATAAATTATACTATATAAAACATAAAATATTGGAAGGCAGCCCAAGTTGTGAACCATCAGTACACAGAAAGAGAAAGTTTCCAGAATAGTAAAATGAAGTGTGTCAAGACCGTAAGTAAAGCATTACACAGCGAAGGGGCTGGGCTCTTCCTTCGCAGCTACTGTTACTAAATGGCAAGAAACCTCACTATTCTACTTTGACTAAATATCATGCCTTTTAAAAATAAGGACATGAAATGGCTACTGACCTAGACTGTTCATCTGTTCTTTCTGTGAACTTGGAATTTTCCATCCTTCTGCAACATTAGCCAGATCAACTGAAAATTTGCTAGGGGAAAAAATAATGCATAAAATGTGCATTTTCATGGACACTAAAGAATCTTGTAAATATTACTTTCATCAGTGGACTAAAGATAACTAAGAATTGGGTAAGGAAACCTATTTTAAGTATTATAAAGAGGAGAAAAAGTATGCTTCTTTGGCATAAATTTTTATAAAATGATACACGTATTAAAGTTCATAACTGAGATCTCCCTCTTATAACCTGAAGGGCACCATTTCTTGTTCTAAAGCCATATACTTTCATTTTCAAATATGTATGTTTTGTCTACCAAGTTTTAAATTAAGAGTTTGACACTGGGCAAAGGTCAAAGAAATTTGTTTAGAAATTAATCATACAAGTATACCAGATATACTACTCCTATAAGGCATAACGATGTGTTATAAATATAAAAGCTCTAATTTGGGCCTGGATATTTTTTTTTAAAGAGAGAGTGCATAAGTGGGGTGGTGGGGGAGGGGGTGTGGGAGCAGAGAGAGAGAGAGATTTTTTTTTTTTTTTTTTAGGATTTATTTTCTTTATTTGTTTTGGGGTGGAGGGGCAGAGGGGGAGGATCTTAAACAGACTCTGCACTGAGCATGCAGCTCCAGGACTCGATCCCATGACCCTGAGATCATGACCCCAGCAGAAATCAAGAGTGGGATGCTCAACCGACTGAGGCACCCTGCAGAGAGACAATTTTAAGTAGGTTCCATGCCCAGTGTGGAGCCCAACACAGGGTGGATCTCACCACCCTGACAGCATGACCTGAGCTGAAATCAATAGTCCCACACTTAACTAACTAATTGAGCCACCCAGGCGCCCGGGCCTGGGTATTTTTAATATTGTTTCAAAAGTTAGTTTATTTTAATATAAAAATGCACATCATATTAAATAGATACTTTAATGATAGTAAATCTAAATTCTCTTTATAAATTCAAATGTCAATTAAATGTGAGGAAAAGGACAATGGTCAAGCCTGCATTCCTTAAGCCATGGTGCCAGCAACTTTTCTTGAAGTTTATTTATATATTTTATTTCTTTCTCTCTTTAGTTACTTAGGGCCTAGAAGGTAAGAATTCTACATTATTTGTCTTTGAGTTTGTGTTTTCAGTGCTTGGCATATTAGGCAATCAATCAATGGTTGCTGAATAAATGCATTTATGAACATATGAAAGAATGAACATAAGAAAATTAAAAATGGAAGGTAGGATAATACCTAGTGTTGGGAAGGATATGGGACAATTAGAACGCTCATGCTTCAAGTCGGACTCTATATTAATACAACAAATTAAAAAAAAAAGCTCTGTACACCACTACCTACTAAAGCTGGACATTAGCTTATCCTATTATGTAGAAATACTTCCAGGGGTAGGCTCCTCTCAAAACGAGTACACCTACTCCACAAAAGTCACATACTACAATATTCAAATACAATTATTATAAATGGCTCAAAGTGAAAACAAATTGCATGCCTAGCATCAGTAAAATGAATAAATTGTAGCACAGTCACCAGATACAATATTTGAGAACAATGATGTCACATGACCCACATGCAACAATAAGAATGAGTTTCACAAACTTAAGAGAGGGAAGCCGGATAACTATAGAATTCCACTGGTCTAAGTTACTCATTACTATTAGAAGCCAGGGACAGTGGTTACCCTGAGGGAGTGGGGGGAGTGACTGGAAGGGAGGGAGGTGGGCTTCTGGGGTGCTAGCTATATTCTATTTCTTCTAAAGGTTGACTGATTGATTGAGAGTGTGTGCACGCACACAGGGGGAGGGCGAGAGGGAGAGAAACCCTTAAGCAGATTCCCCACTAAGCGCAGAGCCCCATGCAGGGCTCAATCCCAGGACCCTGAGATCATGACCTGAGCAGAAACCAAGAGTAGGAAACTCAACTGACTGGGCCACCCAGGTGCCCCAATATTCTACTTTTTGATGTGGATTGTTGGTATACTTAGTTTGTGAAAATTCATCAAGCTATACATTTCCCAAGCTATATTTTTTAACATACAGTGCATCTCACTATTCTTAAATAAGAAATTAAAATATAGATAAGGAGAAAGATAATTGTGTATCTAATTGGTCCAAATCTCCTGCTCACAAACACACCCCCACCACACAACTCAGGGACCATTACTACATGTGAATCTCATCCTAACTGAGATTTAAAATTTTAAGGCAGTATTCATGGCAAAATCCAATTTAGTCAAAGTTACTCTTGAAAATACCTAAATCACTGAAAAAGACTAATTTATCTGTTTTTCCTTCTACACTTTATTGCATCAGCTCTTTTGACTTCCAAAATTTTAGAATATTTGTCTTAAAAAAAAAAAAAAAACCACCAAGAAGGACATCTATCTGCAAAAGTTTGGGCATTAAAATCTTCCTGCCTTTAAGACAGGTCAAATTCATCTTGAGTTGAGTTCCACAGTCACCTCTGAATATTAAGTATATTTTGAGGTCACTCCATCATATAAGGACATCAGGTAAACTTACTTTCTGGTTTGTAACTATAAGGTATTGAGAATTATTTATTTGAATTCATTTATATATGAATACTATTTTTGCACAATTCATATATTTCCCATAGCACCTCTGTATTATAATTTCCTTTTATTTAACATTATTCTAGAATCATGCCAGTTTTAGGTCATCATTAGTGTCTTGACATTATTTAAACTTTGATTGCATTGCCACTGTCAGTTCACAGAAAAATTCTGTGAGTTCACCTAATAACATCTCTCTAGATTTTAACTCAGGTAGCAAACATGGAAATGCAGCTACTCTGCAAGTGAGTTTTTTGAATAAGGGAAGTTGGCCCATGATTTGACTTTTAACATAAAGAGTCTGAGCACATCCTTACCTTGAATATAAAAAGAGAGTAAGTGAACGAGAAAACTTCCTCCAGAGCATACAATAAAAGTTTTCTAATCCTACTACAACCAAGCTGAAATAAATAAGATAATAGAGGTAATCTGCAAAGAAAGGAAACTAAAAATAAAAAATAAGCCAGAGAGTCTGAGATATTCATGTGACTTGATCAGAGATGGCTGGACCACAGAAAGCTCACCTTGCTAGGGGCGGTCCAGGGGACTGTCTGAAGTTGTTAATATTCATGTGAAATTAACAGTAAGTGTGGATGGACTTTCTTTGATTACCAAACACTGTGAGACCAGAAAGAGGATGGGCTATTGAATTCTGAATGACTTTCCCCCCCACAAACAGGGCAGCTTTGGAATCCAAACAACCATATGATATTATTAAAGACATGGTTAGATATTTCCAAAGTTTTTGTAGAGATACAGAAGCAATTCATAATTCCTGGTATAAAATCCAAGAAGAATGCTCAGCTTCAAGAGGGGAAGAAGAATGAGGGAGGAATATCAGAATAGTTTCTTAGCTTTTTAAAACTACCCATGTGCCGGCTTATCCAGATTCTAACAAAACCTTGCTAGGCTTGCTGGAATCTAAGTTGAGTGAGCACACACATTTTCTTGGATGTGCACATTTCTGTTAGTATGTCAGAATCTGGGATGGTGATGTGTGGGAACCATAGTTTTTTAAAGATCTCGTATTTGATTTAAAGAGGGTTATACATTTCCTGCTTCTCTACTGAGAACCGCTGCTATAAAATGGTAGGTTATAAAACAATAAAAATAAATAAAATGGTAGGTTATAGCTATAATGCTACTTTTATCAGGGCATGAGGTAGTTAAAAACAGTAGCCATGCAACTTAAAGCCAATGCACTATTTCTAAAATGACAATTGAATAATCACAGTTACATAGTAGTTAGAATGATTGAAACTTAAGAAAACCCACAAATCTGTTTCTTATTGATATCTATCTAAATCTCAATGCAAGTACTATTTTTCTAAATACCGGTATGTAAATTCAGTTAGTTTACATACCACACGATGTTACCGTGGCATGGTGAAAGAAAGAGTATGAGCTCTAGAGTCAGATTTGGGTTTCAATCTGAGGCCAGCCCCTTAGAGCCACATGGTCTGAGCAACTTTATCTACCAACCTCAGGTTCCCTGGTAAATTGGGGATATTAAGAGCTGTCATGAAACTAGAGAAGTAATATATGTAAACCTTCTATAACAGCACCTCACACACTGCAAATGTATTATAGTGAGTTTTTTTATTACAACTTATACTAAACATTTATATTCTGTTTCACTTAATTTATATTTACTAGAAATAATAAATGTTTTAATCATGTTCATTATGCCCCATTATAGCAATCAGTTACTAAAATAAGCTTATGAGTTGGTGCTCCAGCTACCTTCATCACCAATATATATGGAAAGTACGGAAATTTTAAGCATAAAATTTGACAGGAAAACCAGGTCTTTAGGGACATGCCTTGCTTACTGACACATTTCATTGAAAAGAAAAGCCATATTGGGGCACCTGGGTGGCGCAATTGGTTAAGCATCCGAGTCTTGGTTTCAAATCAGGTCATGATCTCGTGATTGTGGGACTGCATCCGGCTCTGAGCTTCAGCTTCTCTCCCCTTCTCCCTCCCACTCACCCACTCTCCTATCAAATAAACACATAAAATCTTAAAAAAAAAAAAAAAGAAAGAAAGAAAGAAAAAAAAGAAAGAAAAGAAAAGAAAATCCGTATTTCCAGATCACTTTTTAATTACTGTCTTGCTATTAACTAAATCTGGAAAAGTTCCATTTTAGTTGGAAATGGAAGGAAGAGGCATAAACAGTTTGTTCACCCCTCACGGAAAGAAAGTAGAAGAGAGGAAGGAATTAGTAGCAAGTAAACATTGACACTGTACAATGTTATAACTTCAAGACTAGATATTCCCATAGCTATATATAGAATTATAAGATCCTAAAGACCATATGTTATTTTAATTAGCAACAAATATGATGATTAACCTATAATAACTGCTCAAAAATGTTAATAAAGTCAGTGAATAAATGGAATGCTTTTATGTTTATAATAAAACAACTTTGTTATTTAAAGTGAATTGAAGAGAAGTGAGAAGGAAAGGGTAAAATTGATGATATTTAAAACAAATTCTATTTCGGCATTTCAGATACATTCCCTTATAAGAATCCAAAAAAAAACCCACACACATTCAGCAAGAGGGCACACTTCCATAACACAGCAGGAAGACATGTGCTGCTAATAATAAAAGATATTCATAAAAACAACTTCAATGTATATTCTGTCAAGGCATGGGCAAGAACCAAATGTTTTATTTTCAGTACCCAAAGAGAATTATCAGTACCAATTGCTCAAACCCATTATCGAGAAACAAGATACTTTCAAATATATAGGCAAGAGAAGAGAAAATTTACAGTATTGGTATTTTTTAAAAATAATTGTTATAAACTTTTTATAATCATCTCAAGAGTAATTTCATTTAACACCTTAGGTTCCAGGGGGTAATAGGTCACTAAAATATTGCCAAACACATTTTTATGAGATAAATTCAATTATAGTCGTTGCAACTATTCCAGCCACAATTTAGACATAGAATCCAATTATCCATTTCATTTTCATTTATACCTCATGGGCTAGATCATTTATCATGTTTCATGATAATGATCAGAAGATACATAGAAAGTGATTTCTGGAGTAACAAATTACCTACCATATTAGCATAGCTTACAAGATCCTGTCAACAACTACTATGCATAAATATGAGGTAATTAAACTTACAATGTGCAGGAGTGTTTGATATGCTACTTGCTTCCTTTGCAGCTGCCAAAAATCTGGGTTGCTAAATGCAGCAAACCCATTTGGTTGCAAATCAGGAATCACTGTGCCCCGGAACAGCACCAGGCAGCTAGTATGCAGTGGCTCAAGATGCTGAGATGCATCTTTCAACACCTGGTATTATTACTTGCCACCAAACTATCCATCATCACTGCAGAGACAGGTGGGAACGAAAGTCCTGGACCTTCACGTTACTGCTCCTTGAACTCTGTCTCATCCATCTTTTGCATCATTCCCGATTCACAACTAAGTACCCTCTCCTGGCTGCAAAACCAAGTGTGAACTTGTAATACCTTTAACCCACAGTGCTTCTCTAATAGTAATTGATTTCTCTTTATTATGGAGCCACTGTTCAGAAAAGACTCATGCTTGCTTGCTGATGCCAAAAGATGCTTTTTCAAAGACCCAAGTTACAGAATTCCAATAGTTGTAGGGAAATGGTATTGTTTTGTTTCATTTTCTTTCATACGTTAGGCTTCAAAATTGCATGAGAATTTTGATTTTATTAATATGTATTAATATTTATCCATAAAACTCAGAAAGACAAACTTAGATAAAGACAGACACAGATGCCTCTTCATGCAAAGGTACAAACACCGGAAAGGAGAGATAGCTATAACACGGGTACAAATGCAGCATTTCAATCTGAAGGCTATTAATCAGCGTCAAATATGTTGGAGAGCCAAAACCAGAACTTTAAGCTACTTAGTATGTTTAAATGCAAAACGTGTTTATCCTTAACACAGTACAAACAAAAGAGAAGGATTTAAAGTTACATACAATAATATTTAAGAAAACTGCCTTTTAAAATAAATCTCTCACTTGCACCCATTTTTTTTCCTTCTTCACCAATTGCTAAGAGAACCTTCAAAAATGATACCAGTTACATAGTGGTTGGCATGCCATAAACTATCCAAGACTAAAGGGTTTTAATTCCGCTCCATCTGAATGCCGTTATAAAAGTTTAATAAATCAAAATGATCAAAATGTTCCCAGTGGCAGATTGGGATTCGGTTTCCAATTCAAATTCTCTTTAATATATGGCTTCTCTGACATCTTCCATTTCTGCCATCTACGTTGAATCCCAAACACCCTGCTTTTCATCATTATCAATGCATCAACCAGTCTGGTCATGGTAACTACTTTTTAACATTCCTGCACAATACAAAGAAATGTCATACCTGGTGGGGGTTTTAAGGTAAGAAAATTACAGCACATGAGAACTCTTTATCTACACGTAAGTAAATATTTTTAAACCACCTGCTGCAGTGAATGACATTCTTTCAGGATTGAGAAACGCTGCTGGCCAAAAGTCTTAGACAGAAAATCCCCCTCTTTCCCATGTTTTTAAAAATTGATGTAAGAAAAAGGTGTATCTAGGAGCATTATTGTCAGGGGCAATCAAATTCTGAAGAGCAGAGAAAGTGAAGTCTTTAGAGAGCTTGCCTCATTTCTACGAAGTGCAAAGTTTTTACATGCAACAGGAAAAAATTTCACTTAGCCTCAAATCCAATCAGAAATCTGCACTGAACTAGCAGGGAAAAAAATTTACACATGATATGTTTTATGTGTGTTTTTATACATGGATAATGTCAGGAATAAAGAAAAAAAGGCATCTTTAAACAGACTTCTCTTTCTAAATTTTCCATTTAATTGAATACATCTGCTTTTATCCTAAGTTGAACAACATAAAAAACTGTAAAATTATTGGCTAAAGGCTATGAAATGGGAGCTTACAAAATACACAAGTGTTTCTATGCAATAAGTACTCACTGTTTAATTCATCTTGTGTTGAATCCCTGTTCAACACCCTACAATTAGTCAAAACCTTTCCCCTCATGCCTAAAGACTTTAGAACTGTCTGACTAGTAACACAACCAAAAGCTTACAACTGAAATTATGATCTATGCTGTTAAATAAGTTTTTCTACAAGTCTTCTGATTTCTGTCCATAATACCATATATTTCACCTACTATCCCAGGCTGACCTGTCCTTCTGCTGTCATCATCTCTCACCCTTGACTTGCTCTTTGCACCATATACTCCCTCAAAGACACCTCACCATCTCAAGTTCTTATGGTTTTTAGAGCACCCTAAACTGACCCCCTCCCATTCTCCAAATCATCTCCCATCCTGGTTTTCTGAAACAGATATGAAGACATGAGTAACCTACTTCAAAACGCCCGAAAGTCCCCAAAGCAGATTACAAAATGTATGTATATTTCCTAGTCTGGATTCAAATTCCTCCACAATTAGGTCTCCAAGAGCACCTTCTGCCTCATCTCAGAATTTTCCCCTGGAAAACACTATGCTATACTTAACACTGTCCACAAGAACATGTGTTTTCCCATACCTTCTGCTTGAAATTCCCCTTCCTTATCTTCATCTATCAAGATCCCACCCCTCCATCAATGCTGCGATGAAACTGCCCACCAAAGGCAATTAATGAGGCTGTCCTCCTCTGCTCCATACAATAAGGCCAGTTCTTTCCTAAGGCATTCTACAACCCATGTTCTTTTCATTTCTTCAACAATCATTTGATTATATCTACTGGGTGTTGTGCTGGCCACAGAGACACAATAATGAATAAGCAAAAGGAATAGTCCTTGACTTTGCCAATCTAGTTTTGGAGGCAGATGTTAGGAACACAGATATATTTTGAAGAAACACTACAGGCAGAAAAAACAGAGGTCCTAAGGTAGAAGACAACATGCTGTCTTAAAGCAAGCCAGCGCTGCTAAAGTTTGGTGAGCAAAGGAGAGTCTCACGGCAGAACCAGACGAAGGTGGGCCTTGGAGCCTGTGATGAGATATCTAGAATTTATGTTACATGAACAAAAGGCCATCAGAACCCGGGGAGCACAGTCTTACTTTGTGTAGTCTGAGCAGTCTCACTGCCAAGCGAATGATGACTTGAAGGAGGTAAGTACTGATGTGGGCAAAGCAGTGAGGAGGCCTTTTTAAGAAGAAGGTGACACGATGCAAGTGATGGCGGTGAAGGTAAAGAAAGTGCTGGGCACCCAGAGGATATGTAATAAAATTCAAACAAATGAGTGAAACGGTCAATTAATATACAAATTTCTGAGTACTGTATCTCACTCAAGAATGCAAAGATATTTGAGACTACTGTCTTGTACAAATATTTGTTGTGCTCATACTAATAAGACATTACATAAAGATCTTTTGAAACCTTAGAGCTAAGTAATTTTGGAGAAAAAAATTGTAAAATAAAATTGATAATTCTCTCCTGTTCTGGAAAATAACTATCATTTGGCCGTTAGGTATTTTTGAAAAAAACACTGAGAAGAAACTAGAATGAAGTAAGAATATAAAAGCATGCCTATGTTTGAGAAAAAAAAAGAAGCACAGGCGGAGGGAACAAGAAATAGAAAGGCCCTAAGGCAGGAGTATGCTTGAAGAGTCCATATGTATGCTGCGGATTAAGGAAGGAGGTGATCCAATGTTCATAGCAGCATTGTCCACAATAGCTAAATCGTGGAAGGAGCCGAGATGCCCTTCAACAGATGACTGGATTAAGAAGTTGTGGTCCATATATACAATGGAATATTACTCAGCTATCAGAAAGAACGAATTCTCAACATTTGCTGCAACATGGACGGCACTGGAGGAGATAATGCTAAGTGAAATAAGTCAAGCAGAGAAAGACAATTATCATATGATTTCTCTCATCTATGGAACATAAGAACTAGGAAGATCGGTAGGGGAAGAAAGGGATAAAGAAAGGGGGGTAATCAGAAGGGGGAATGAAACATGAGAGACTATGGACTATGAGAAACAAACTGAGGGCCCCAGAGGGGAGGGGGGTGGAGGAATGGGATAGACCGGTGATGGGTAGTAAGGAGGGCACATATTGCATGGTTGCACTGGGTGTTATACGCAACTAATGAATCATCGAACTTTACATCGGAAACCGGGGATGTACTGTATGGTGACTAACGTAATATAATAAAAAAAAAACATTAAAAAATAAATAAATAAAGGAAGGAGGTGAGTGATAGGAAATAAAGTTTGAGTGATACACAGGGGGTATTTCATTTAAGACTTTTTGTACCAGGAAAGAGCTGTGATTTCTTTTCTCCCTTAATGTGAAGGGAAGCTGTTGGAGGAAAAACATGGTAACATGAGAGTAGCAATGGTTTCTTCCATAAATATTTGAAGATGAAAGAAAATGCCAATGGCAATTAGGAAAATGTAAATAACCATGTGGGGAAAATTTCCTTCTAACAAGGGAACAGGTAACTATTCATTCCTTGTTTGTTTGTTCTAACACAATGACAGATTCTGTACCGAAACCATGAAATCTGATTCCAAATTGTGTAATACTGCCGAAAGACAGCAAAATATTTTCTTAGTTTAAGGCTCAGAAAGCAGAAAATGGAGAGCAAAGCAAAGTTTAATTTTCACACATTATATCCTAAATTTAGAAGCAACCCTTTCCTTATACCTGGTAAGATATGAGAACACATCTGTAAGTCATGATTTCTCCAAAAACAAACATCGGAGCTTAGATAAAGCTATATAAGGAGAAGCTGTCATGATTTATGTGTTAAGAAAAACTGCTCGTGGGGCACCTGGGTGGTACAGCCATTAAGCGTCTGCCTTCGGCTCAGGGCATGATCCCAGCATTATGGGATTGAGCCCCACATCAGGCTCCTCTGCTATGAGCCTGCTTCTTCCTCTCCCCCTGGTTTGTGTTCCCTCTCTCGCTGGCTGTCTCTATCTCTGTCAAATAAATAAATAAGATCTTAAAAAAAAAAAAAAGAAAAAAAAAGAAAAGAAAAGAAAACCTGCCCGTATTTTGTCACAATTATTTAGTCTCTGTCCAGTTCTCAGTGCTCAAACCTCACATTTAACACCAAAATGGTACGACTTTTCCTTTTTTATAAAAGCTAGTAACTATGAAGTAAACACAGTCCATGCTGAGGACTAACAACATATAAATGTTTACCTGTTCTTATTTGTGTTGACTTTATGATTCTTTTTAATTTTTTCTAGACTAAATGTTTCTTAGAAAAGGAAATAACATGATTTATTTTAACCCGGATGGAAAGAAAAGTGCGTTCTGCAGTAATGTGAGAACACTTCGTTGAAAAAGTTGGTTTTGACTGATTTACCGAACATTTGACATCTACCTAACATTTTGTGAATGTTTTCTGTTTGCTGTGTATTTCTTAGCTTGTATTCTTAGTAAGTCAGGCTCCTGATGACATTCTACTAGTAAGCAGAATGTGTGTTAGCTAGTTTTTAAAGGGATGTGAGCATCTCAATGGTAAACAGTTTATTCTAACTGTAAAAAGCTAAACACCAAAACTCACCCACCTGTCAGTCATACACTGGTGAGGGAAGCCTATTACCCTTGACTCTCTGGAAGATGAAGTCATGGGAGAGCAGAACAGACTCAAGAACTAAAGCTAATGAAGTAATGTCCCGAGTCCCTCCACAACACTTACATTGCCATCTTCACTCATTGTACGGCTAACAATACAACGAGTTAGCTCTCTGCCTCACTGACTGATTTCAAAGCGTAAGCTACAGAGCTTCTGTTTAATTAACGTTCTACAAGACTCTCACAGTACAACGTTATTTACCAAAATAGTGCTTATAAAGGGCTCTAATGGAATAGCTCCTTAAGTATGGTATTTTCTATTTGTTGGAGGATCTTATTTTTTTTTTCTACAGAGTTAGAAATGTGACCAAAATCAAAGATCTGACCAAAGTATTCGATAATTCTACCTTTTCCTATAAAATTAATTAAATTAAATTATAAATTGCTTGAGAGCTGGAATGATGTCTGCTGTTTCTTCACAATTTCCTGGTGCCTATTACTTAACCGTTTTAAGTATTCAGTAAAGGCTGCTGCTTGCTGATTTTCCCATGAAGTTGCAAATTGACTTCATGGTTTCCTTTTTGGTTTGGGGTAAGGGAAAGAAAAATAGTCAGCAGGGAGGGGAATATAGATTACAAAGACACTGTTAACTTCATGAAGCTGATGTAAGTTCTCTGGAAGAAGTGGGCCCAAATTACATTTATCACAAACTCCAAGAGAACCGAATTGAGAGACTCAGAAGCAAATACAGGCCTAGGAACAGTGCTCTGAAATCAAATTCCCTGGAGTTCACAGGAAGAATTATTTGGCATGCAAATCATCCTGCTTCCTCTTTGATCCTTCTCAAATTCTTAAGAAGTTGGCTCCAACAAAAGCAAACTCCCCAAAGATTCACTACAAAAAACAGTGACCAGCACCTCCACTGATAAACATTATGTAGAGCTCCACACGTGAATCATCTATGAAAATACACTCAAAACTCCTTTGGGAAAGAACTCTGATTGCGTTTTTATTTTTAAAACAAACAAAATAAGTAACATGAAAATAACCACGTGGGTAAAACAAGCGCCGCATGCTGCCATTTTCGTGAAGGAGCCGAAGGAAACTCTGAGGAAGGAATTAACAGGAAAAAGTATTTGAAATAATGGTGTACGAAAGTGGATAGAACAGAGTCTCTGTAATAACATACTATCTAAAATGAGGACATCCAGTATCCTTTTGCTCATTTAGAATTTAAAAATGTACCAGACACCTTGTACATTGAATCACCTGAATTACAAGTAGCTACGATGAATGAGAGGAGACTCCAAATGTTTCTTTTATCATACTCAAGGGTAGCAAAGTAAAATTTTAAAATATGCAACATTTGGAGTCTCCTCCAAATTTAAGACATTTGGTTACGCCCCCCCACCCCCCGCATGTGCTTTCCTAACTATATAGGGACAGTTGGGGAAAATTAGTGTGTTGTCAATTCATATGTTCTTAGACTTTAATTAAAGTTCAGATTTTATAAAATACAGATATTTGTACTGAATTCTCCCAGATAACTCCAAATTTCCTGTTAAGGTGACTAGTTTTCAAAATAGAAGCAAAGAAAAGGGATCTTCAAGTCACCATTAAGAAAAAGGATCTTTATATGAATGCATAACTCTGACAGCTGTGCTTTGAAAACTAGTTAAAAATCAATAGTGTGTGGTATTAAGCAGCACGCTGGCAGACTCAAGCTAGAAATTCCATGGCCTTTAACCATTAAAGAACAAAAGTAATAGTATGTCATGCTTTCCACTTCCCAAATGTCCTTGCTTCTAATATAAAAACATTAAAATGAAATATTCAACATTATATACAAAAAAGACTAGAGTAGAACATATTGGTCATATCAAAATTATTTTTTAAGTGAAAAAAAAAATCATGCCAAACTTGAAGTCACTCTTACTAGTTTGTAGGAGAAGACAGCCTGATTCAGACACTACAGAAAACAGTTCTACCGTCCTTTCCTGGATGCCAGAAATCTCCATCCTGTGTGTTGATGAGGTGGCCCGCAGCTCATCCTCCATTATCCTTTGTCTTTCAGGGTCAACCCCAACACTCTGACTTCAACTAAACAATTTTATTTATTAATTGCTAGAGAGAAGTATTGATCGTCTCTATAAAAATATTGTGGCAGGTGCTGTAGCAAACAAAGATAAACTAGACAGGCTCTATTGGAACAAAAACACAAATGATTTCGATAGGAGCAGACCTTGAAAAGTTCAAATGCAAATGCAGTGTTAGTTTGGACTTCTTTCCTTCTTCACCGGTGTGGTGGGTAACTGGTACTGGGCAAGTGATTCCAGTAACTGCTTGCTATTCACCAAATGAGCTGGCATCCCACTCCACACTTTTCCTGACTTGGGATAACACCTATCTTTTGCACGACAAAATTCCAAACTGTATGTCCTTCAGAATTAACTTGCACATTCTTTTAAAATACTTCCTCAGTTCCTACCTTACCTGAATAGAATTAATAAGTCTCTCTGACGAACACTGCTCGTGCTCTGGAATCCCATGTACAAATGTCCTCTACTGGATCTTCCAGCTGTCTCTCCACATGCAACCATACTATTTTTGATACTTGTGGGAGGTAGTAATCTCTCTATCCCCAAGTGAATGAGACCAAAGAAGTATGTAAGTATACTGCTACCCGATGACCATGAGGAGACCCTAGTTTAGAACAGAAGACAAAACTACGGACTGCAGAGAGAAGAACTGAAAGAACTTGGATCTTTCACGACTAAATGAACCAACCCTAAAGTGTACCTCTGTACCTTCCAGGTACAAAGGTCAGTAAATACCCTTATTTTTAAGCTAGGTTTTATTTTCTTACAAAGCCAAGTATCAACAACAATCCAAACCCCTTACCATTTTAAACACCAAAATTTGTTTCACAGGTACACCTACTGTGCAGAGTAAGGTTGGGGACAGACAACCACCCTACTGACTCTACAGCTGGAGGTCGCTAGTATTCACTGAGAATAGATAGAAATAATAACTAAATGCTTTTTACATCCAGAGCACTTTGACGATGGTTGATAGTTGGTGCTAAAATTTAAAAATCAAACCAACAACAGAGATAAACAAACAAAAACTGTGTTTTTTGCATTAAATAAAACGTAACTGGAGTTTCACTGATAAAAAAAAATAAATAGAAAAGCACAACTAACAAATAGGAAGAGAAACTGAGAGTCAGTTGCAGCAGACAGAGAATTTCACAGAAGGTTATTGTGGGTCAGTTGGTCAGGAATGTAAGTGGACCCTTGATTTAGAGAGGTGGGAAAGAACGGAGAAGATTGCAAATGAGGTAAAGGATGGGAATCTATAACACAACTTAGGCTACAAAGTCAGGGCTTTCAGCTTGAAGCTTGTAAACTCCATTTCAACCTGTATTTCACATTTTTTACACTTCAATTTTGTAGAAACATTGAGCAGAAGCATCTGCTCTTCATCTCATCTCTGTAAAAACTTTTTGTCAATAAAGATTGGCTTCCACAAGCTGAAGATATTATCATTACTCAAAATGATCTGGAAGCAATGCTAAAGTCATGACAAAGTAAATTCTGTTTCAGCATACTTTTTTTCTTCTTCTGCCTGTGGGAACACAGAGATCAATACTCTTCAACACGAGAATTTTGCAGTGAAATTTTCATTTGTAACAAACAGTAGCGAAAGAGCCTTAAGCATGCCCTGTCACTTTCAGTTTAGGAGAAAATGCACTAATAAACTCTTACCCTTGGGTCATTTTTGACAACAGGCAATACTATGCCATCTCTTATTAACAACTATTCATATCACTGCCCCAAAAATTTCTTTTAAAATTACCATCTTTTGTATCGATGTAACAGGATGTCAGCTTTAAAAGTGCCAATGAGAGACAGGACCTGTCACCATAGTTAATTCTCAGCACTGTTTTAACACCAGGACAGCCAACCCCAAAGGGTGGGTTTTTTGGTTAACAATATTTATTTGGTGGTTATCTAGACAAACAAGAAAATTTATTCCTTTATATTCGTTTTTTCAAATAAAACAACAAGCAAAGTATCACCTGTAAGTATTAGATATATAACAACCTAAAATATGTTGAAAAGAAAATAAAACTGCCAAAACAATCAAAATATGTTTCTATAATGTTAGTGGACTCTGGATAGCAAAATTCAAAGCACCGTTATATTTTAACCCAACAAGTACCATATAAAATCTGAAACAAAATGTAGGCTAAATGGCAAAACTTTAAAAAAGAAAAAAAAGTCAAACTTTTCTATGAAATTCAAAGATTCTCCATTTATAAATCTTACTGACATATTTATTCCACAAGAAAAACTCCCAGAGCAGCCATAATACATTTGTCTCCAGGTAAAGAAAACCACGCTTTGATAAAATGATAAAATCTACTTTTTGATTCAGATAAACAAGAGAGATCTGGTAATGCCAACACAAATCTCTTCTAAAATACACAAACATAAAACAGCTACATGAGAAAAGGAAATGTATCTTTAAAAGGGAGCACCCAGATAAAAGCTTCAACCCTGCTTTCTATAAACTGTTGAATACACCATAAGAACACTTCCTCAAAAATAGTATATGTATGTATATAAATATATATATGTATATATACACATATACATGTGCACACGCAGAGCCAGACACACACACACACACACACACAAATAACTGTACAGTATTCAAAAGCACTCTAACTGCACTATGAAAAGCCCCCAGCTCTTTCTGCTCATTTCTGCACATCAAATGCACAGAATACCATACAGATCAGTGAGCACGATGACTCAAGAGCACACCCAACTTCCGGAATCCAGAGCAAATTAATCACTCTGAAGACTAGCCAAGGACACCTCAGGCTTTCCAAAGTAGGCTCAGGTGAGAAAGAGGCTGGAAGAGGCTCAAGAGAGATGAGTATACAAGCAACTACGAACATAAAAACCGTCTCTCCACCTGAACTTTGCCTGAGCCCTGAACACTAAAATACTATCCTATTTTCTAATTATTCAATTAACTGGGACTGTGATTTCATGAACTTAAGCAGATGATATGAGCTGACTCTGGAGACATAAGAGAAATCTTATTTAATACAGAGTCATATCCAATCTATTAAGATAATTAAAAAAAAAAAACTAATGATGTACTGTATGGTGACTAACATAGCATAAAAAAAAAAAAAAAAGATCTATAGGCTGCCCCAAGACAAAAAGCATCACAAACAGCCAGTGGCATCATTTAGTCATGATCATGTGAGATAAAGCTGTGGTGGAGGAGAAGGAGCCCAGCATCAGGAGTCAAGAAACACAGTGTTAAATTCTGCTTCAGTCAATTATTAGATTTTTGTGGCTCTGGGCAATTATCAAATAGTCTGAATTTCAATTTTCTTCTCTCTAAAGCATTAAAGGTTAAAGTATTAAAATCAAGTAAATCTTAAAATGAAAGAATGTATGTAAAAGACATTTGATGTCAAGCATTTAAAATAGATTAACTTGACTATGGATGTCTCTCGTGTTCTCCTTCCAGCCTCCGGGCCTTGACACGTGCCCTATTCTCTGCTGGCATTTTTCTCTTATTCCTGCCCCCACAACCACGTTCCTCACAGTTCTCAACATTTAGATCCTATCTCAAAGAAAACTCACTCACAAGGATCTTGTCTTGATGTCTCGGGTTAATCTCAGTTCAGGTTAGACAACCTCGTTAGGATCTCCTAAACTTGAGCGGACTTAGGTGGTTTATAATTATTTTCATTTGTGTCATGACTGATTGATGCTGAGTCTATTCAACAGAGCTATATTTCCTCTAAATTTTCACATAGGAAATAGACTCCTCATTTTTACTTTTTTTAAAGATCTTATTTATTTATTTGAGAGAGAAAGAGAGTGAGCGAGAGAGAGAGAATGCACACAAGCCAGGGGAGGGGCAGAGAACTGGACTCCCCGCTGAGCTGGGAGCCTGATGTGGGACTCCATCCCAGGACTCTGGGATGGTGACCTGAGCCGAAGGCAGACACTTAACCGACTGAGCCACCCAGGTGCCTGATTCCTCATTTTTAAGGGTTCAGTTCAACTGCCCCCTCTCAAAGAGTTCTTCCAGATCACCCGAACAAAAATATTAATCACCATCATTTTGAGTGTTTATTTTTCCTCATCACACATACCATAATTTGATATATTTTCAATATTTTTCTATATAGTGCCTAATACACCTCAGTGTTGAGCTCTACATGGTCAGGGACTTTGTATTTTATTTACAATTTTATCTCCACAAACTGGAATGGGGTATATATTTGGTGCATATGTTTCATAATATCAGGGACCCAGTAAATTTTGAATGAATTTAATACACATTGTACACTTTTACTTGTCAAGCTAAGCTAAAGACCACTTAGCAAGTCTAATTTTCTAAGATCCTCTAGGGGCCCAGAACTGGTGAACATCACCACCACTGATACCATTAAAATTTACAGGTCTCCATGGGGATAGAAACTCTGACCTTGACCTCGTGGCCACAATGCTTTGAAGAGCAAAAGTGGTGTCTGTGGAGGTATTTTAAACAGGAAAAGCAAGTCTAAAATTAAAATGCAAAACTAGATGGTGGCAATACGGAATAAAGTGTTCTACAGGGTTAGGCCTCTTAGAGCTTTTTAAAATAGATTCCTTTCTGTGAAAAACACTTGTTGACACCTTGTTCGACAAATGTACAACAGGCTTACTTTACCTTAATACATTAGCAGAACTTCCATAATATATAATTTTTTGGTGACTTGAGATGAAGTGCAGCAGGTTTAACAATCAATCAAAATATCTATAAGGTTGCTTTTGTTCTAACAAAGCCAAGCAATTTCACGAAGTGAGAGCAACTTTACCTCTTACAATAAGTTGAGCGAAATTGGACACACCGGAGCCTCGTTCTGACTGAGTTACACAGCGATACAAATCCTGGTCAGTTTTTGTCACTTCCTGCAATCTGAAGGAAGCAGCAAATCTTCTGTGATTGATGTTCTTAGTCTGGGCTACTGGTATATCTTCTCCATTTCGTCTCTGCAAGCAGAAACCAATCGTTAAAAAACAGATTCTTAACATTTCTATAAATCTAGAGCATCTTAGCAACCGAGATCTGTGATAAATTATTCTTGTTCCTAAATTAGAAGGAAAATGTCTATGTAGCCCCACAAATCTTTACCACTGTCATTCAACCCAAAAAAGCATGGAAATAAACACCGGTATCCTTTAGGGATATAGCACTGACATTATAGATTACTACTATTTTCCATAAAATTGTTATTAGCTCAGAGTATATGAATTAACAGAACAGTTAATGGCCCCATGGCATATAATTCATTGCCCTCCTTTGCCCAGAGTATACATATGGGAGCTTGTTTTTCGCCCTTTTTCTATACTGCACGTGCTATATAATAGGTTTGTCCCCATGAGAAGACCAAAACCATGCCCAATGCATCTTTGTATTCTACAAGTGTAGCATGTGACCAGCCACAGAATGACAATAAAATACTGATGAATAATTTAAAATCAAACCAAAATCTGTACTCTTTTCAAACTTCATCTCTTTGGCATCAATGACAGCCAATTTATACCGTTTAAGAGAAGTAATCAAAAGAACCTAAATGTTAATAGCATATCTGTCAACTTTCAACACGAAATACTGAAAAGCATATTTATGACATCAGGGTACCTCAAACAAGACCCGTAAATGTAAGCTATAACAGAAATCGTTGAAAAATTCAACTATAATAAAATTCATAACTTCTATATGTTGAAAGACATCATAAATAAAGTGAAAAAAAAAAGCCACAAACTGTGATAAGATGTTTGTCATGGAAATAATCCATCAAAAGATAAATAGCCACGTTATGTAAAGATTTTCTACAATTCAATAAGAAAAAAGACAGACAACCCTATCAAAAAGTGGACAGGCTGTAAAAAGAGAAAATGTGTATGTCGAATAACCATGAAAAGAGATCCTCAACCTTAATTTTAAAATGTCTATATGTCAAATATAGCACAAAGGGCAAAAAGAAGTCATAACTATGAGAAAGAACTGGTCATGATTCTCAACCTCATCTCTTGTTGGTGAAATGCTAAGTATCCCTGGTATACTTTCATACTACTTAAAAATCATTTCATACTGTTAGATGTGGGAAACAAAACCCCTAACATTACTAGTGGAAGTATAAAATATTACAAGATAATTTGTTACTATATAGTAAATCTGAAGATGTATATATCCTAGCACCCAGAAGTTCACTTCCACATTTCTACATTTGAATCACTTTTGCGAATGTGATCAAGGAGATAATGTACAAGAATGTTGAACTCAGAATCGCTTCAATACAGGAACAGTTCAATACGGGAAAGATCCAAATTTTCCTGAATAGACTGAGATTTGGCCATTCGATAAAATACAATGTAGAAGTTTATGCAAACTAAGACCAGCAGCATGCTGGTAAAATGCTGAACAGCTAGTTCTTAACCAAAAATATAAAGTGTTGATTTGTATCATGTCTCAACTTCTGTGGTGTAAATACTCCCACTATGGCCATTTTCAAATGACCAATGTAATATTGGTTGGCTCCTAAAATTACTGAAAAATTAGCAATAGCAATCACAACCAGCTCCATTATTCCACCAATGTGAAATGCACACATATACATGCTTAAACCTCAAATAAAATTCCTTAACAAAAATTAGTATATGAAATAAAAATGCAAAATGTCAGCTTCTTTTAATGTTGGTGGGTACATTAGTGGTCATCTAACTGTTTGCTATAATTTTTCATGGCTGAAATATTTTGTATTTTTTAGAAGAATAAATAATAGAGAGATCATTCTATAGTAACTTTAAATCCTAAAACCCACTGTATCTGTAATCTCTTTTCTCCACACCTGAAATGATATATCTGTGCATACTATGTAGTATATATGCATGTGGTTATGCACACACATTCGTATATACCTAAGGACACAAAGTCCCAACTACGACTTTACCATATTTTATTCATTCAGCTTTTTGTTAACTCTTTCCTTACCCACCTATTCCATGATTTTTGCACCAAGATCTCTGATCATTCTCTTGGATAATAATGAAGAAAAAATCCAGCTTATATTCAGAAGTTTTAAGATATAAATCTATAAAATCAAGTCTAGATTCTCTTTCCCTACAAACCACACAAACAAAAACCCATTACATATGCAAATTTCAGGCTGTCCTTTTTTCAATATTACATCATTTGATAAGATCTTTCTAACTGGAAGGCACTCTTTATACCTGCACATACTCTCACTTCCTCTTCCTCTAACTTATTCCTCCAGTGGTGCCATCAAACTTAAGCCACCTTTTTCTCTGCCATTTATATTTCTGCAAGACCAGCCAAGTCCCGTGGCTGCCCTACCTTCTAAATTACCTTATGTGTGCACACGCCCCCCCCCATGTCTTTTAACACCATGCCTCTCAAAAGCCCATCTTCTCTTGTGAAGAGATTCTAAGTACCCTCAATATTACCCTCTCAATCTTCATTATCTCATCTTTCCATCTTAATTGCCATTCGTCTCACGATACCACCTTCCTCCAAACTTTTCTAAAAGGAGGGCATGTTTTCTTCTATGGCCTTACTCTCCTTCAGGGAAGGCCACCATTATCTGGTTCGTTCCTTGTGGACCACTCCTCTACAATCCCACTCATCAACCTCTCAACTTCTGGAAATCCCAGCATGCCTAAGTATCATTCCAAGTTATCTACCAGGTAAAAGGGTCCTCTCCAGTATTGTCCTGTGAATATTCTCAACGATCCTAAACTCACCATGGCCTCAGTGATGCCCAACATCCTCTTTTACTACCTTAGAACATTCAAGTTCCTGTGCTATGACAGTTTCCTCTAGAACCACAACGGACCATGTGATTCTCCCATTCCTCCAATCCTCTGCATTTTCAATGAGACCTCACTTGACTCCTTACCTTACAACCAGCCATCAAAGCCTCAATGACTGGCTTTTCTATCTTGAATCTCTATTAGTCTTTCTATATATATAGATATATACTAGATATATAATTATATCTGTATATACTATATAAAATACATACTTATACATACTTATAATTATATCTGTATATACTATATAAAATACGTACTTATATCTATATATATACTTACATATCTATATATATCTATGAAAGTTACTATATATCCATATTGATCTATTATATATAGATATAGATATAGATATATATAGAGAGATCTCTCCCTCATTTCTCATATCATATCATATATAGATAGATATAGATATATACTTTTTTCCCCTCTTTGTATATTGAAATCACCCTAAAGGTAGGGTTTCAAATCTTACTTATATATATTTTTCTCTTCCATGCCATCATATATATATTATCTTTATTTAAAAAGTTGCTCAAGTTCTTGGTTAAAACGAATGAAATTCATTGATGTTTTTAGAGACAAGAATCATATAAGCCCTCCTTAGGCTTTTATAAATTATTATAACAAAAATATACTAATCATTCATTAAAAGTAATAATAAAGAGAAGCTACATGAATATAGAACCTCAAAGGCATCTAGAGATCATTTATGCCAAGCTATTTCTGACCAATACCTCAACTTAGAGACATTGAGGGGTCTGCTTAAGGAGATCCACAAGTACACAGACCTGATTACATTACATTATTGCATTTATTAATATGCTAACATAAGTACAAAATATATATGCTTATATAGGATATACATTATTTATATAATTAAAGAGCACAGTAGACATACATGCTATTTATCTCTTAAAATAACAATAACCATTCATCATACCATTATACTCTCATAATATTCAGGCTTATCTTCAATAATCATTTAATAAGTGCTTCCATGTTCCTGACAGTATATAGACTATTATCTCGAAAAAACCTATGTGATAGTTATTTCCATTTAAACATCATAAAATCAGTATTCAGAAAGATTAGAAACGTGATACGTAGCCTTTCAACAGAGGGTTAAAACTCAAAACTAGGTTTAATGACACAAAATCCAGCAGTATTTCCTCTAAACTAAACCAAAGCTGCTTCCCCCCCCATTTATATTATAGGTCCAGTCCAGTGGATTGACTATTTGTTGTAAAGCCTTGATCAATGCATTGTACCAATGAGAAATATAATCTACTATCCTAGACATTGCATTATTTACTCAGCTTCCAGTAATGCATTACAGTAAGAAGTAGCAAATGATGACACATACATTTCAGAAGTCAAAAATAATGATAACTTTTCTTTTATAATCCAAAATAATAGGTCTTTGCCTGACTACAAGCTATCAATTTAGCAGAGTGGGCAGCACTATGAAGGAAGAATGAAGTAATGTTAAATTTCTCCCTTAGGCAGCAGCGTTTGCATATAGTTTTCTGCTTTTACATTCTTCAGTTCTAGGCTCTTTTTTACATGATTTCACCATTGCAAATATCCCCAAGTCTGAGAAATACTGGGAAAACAACCACAAAATTATATGATCCAAGGATTATAACCTAACACTTTGCCTTTTTCTCTCCCCCACTTCTCATATCCTCGCCATGCTTTCTTACCTGCTATGTCTCCAGTACAGGTTGCTGAGACTGGACATTAGAGTCCCTGAGTATTATTACTCCTCTATTTAACTAAGTAAGCTTCCTCCTGCAAGCCATATGCAGTGTTTATTTCACAAGTTCAGTTCCTGGCTCAAAGTAGTGTAGTGATCATATTAATTAATTCTCAACATCTTTAATAGCCAGGTTATTCATCAAACCCCTTGCCACTCAAAGTGTGATCTACAGACCAGCAGCATCAGAATCACCTGTCAAATTGTTACAAATGCAAAGTCTGGAGATCACTGTAGACCTACTGAATCAAAATCTGCATTTTCACAATATCCCTAGGTTGCACATCAAGACATGACAGCTTGAGACACACTGGTAGAAAAAAATCATGGAGGCCTTATTCCTAATCATAGTGAAAGGTGTAAAAATGGGTGTGTATCCTGATTCTGGTCAATGAGATTCAACAAAAACAGGCCAGTTCACTTACAGAAAGGTTTTCACACTTCTAGAGAAGACACAGTGGGCTCTCTTTTCTTTTTCTCCATGTTATGCCTAACACTAGAAGAGCGGACTTGTCAATGTGAGAGAACCCAACGTGAGGGATAAGCTGACATACTGAGGACGGACACATCAGGGAGAAAGACAGAATCAGGTTCTAGATCAAGAGTCTGAAATGGTATCAACAACTCCTAGAACCCCCTTCTTCCTGGACTTCTTGTTAAAGGACATAATACAGTTGGTTTTATATTACTTTCAGCTTGAACTCCTAAAAGTTAATATTGCACAGTTAAAATATGATACAGTTTATCTCAGCTTTTCTTTTCAAAGCTTGAGGAATAAAATTAATCCAATTTAATTTAAAATTAAATAATGTGGCTCTTAGAATACTTGCAGGGATTATTTCACTCTGTTGACTTAAAGAAAATATTAAATTACATTTATCGTTTTATTTATTTTTTACTGCCTTTCTTGGGCGCATGATGATATATGATCCCTCCACACTCTTGGAGTCAGAGAAACTGTTAAGAGACTTTTTCCCTACATTTGGTATTTAGGTTCCTGTTGAACACATTAAGAGGACTAAAAGGATGGCATATGATTTGGCAGCACTTGCCCTTTTATCCAAAACTAAACCCAAAGTAAATTTGCACAACATAATTAAGTAAGGTTGAAGTGAACATACAACAATCCAGCCAAATTAATGCCAAGGAGCTAAGGGTTCTTTACCATGACTTGTCTACCATATGAATGTTTCCTCTTTCTTATGAGCTATTATTATTATTATTATTATTATTGAACAATTAAACCAAGAATTTTAGAAACACAGAAGGTTTTATGGCAAAATTAAAGGGTTAGAAATCTAGACATTTCTAAAATTAGAAACATGTTAGTGTTTTGAGAAAAGCACTTATTTATACCCACTAGAAATTATTACATTTATTTCAACAGATTAAGCATCTAGTAAGAATATAGTGTTCTTCTAGGAAAATTACACTAAAATGACAATACTAAGTTGGTCAACATATTTATTATTTGGCAATGAAAGGAATGAACACGGTGAATGATATTGACACATAAAAAAAAAGGTGGCAAATATAATTCTGATTAAAAAGCAGAGTAAAAATGTGCTGGGGATAACAAATTACTAGAATCGATCATTACCCAAGTATTACAAAATGTAAATTCGGCTGTTAAACAAGAAAAAGAGTTTTAACCTACGAAGCACAGGTGTCTTTGTAGCATTGCGGTACAAGGAGCAACAGAGAGAGCATGAGAAATTGGACTGAACCAAGCCTGATGGAGGATGATATGTAGGTTCCAGTGCTGAAACAACCATTTCATGCTTCACAATTCTCATTATTTCTCACATTTCCACCTTTTATCTAAAACTGGGGGGGGGGGTTATCTATGTGTACCTGCTGTTCAACACAGACGTTGAGAATATTAATAAGACTAATTGTACAAAAGTTCTCACTGCAAATCCTGATAATAGCAATACTATGAAAGTAATAATAAAAACAATATCTAAGCATATAACACATTTAATAACTGTGATGGTCGTCTGATAATTCAACTTGTCTAGGCCACAGTCCCAAGTTATTCAATCAAACTAGGTGTCCCTGGTGAAGGGATTCTGGAGATGGGACTGAAGTCTATAACCAGTTGACACTAAGTAAGGGAGATTATCCTCAAATCTGGGTGGACTTGATTCAATTAGTTGAAATGTTTAAAAGCAGAGCTGAGGCTTCCCCTGAAGTTGAAAAAAATTCCACCTATAAGCAGCAACTTGAGTTTGTGCCTGAATACACCAGCCTGACCCTCCCAAGGGTTTGACCTGCAGGCTTCAGACTTGCCTAGCCAGCCCCACAATCACATAAACCAATTTTTTGCAATAAACCCTTTAAAAAAAAAAAAGTGTGTGTGTGTGCGCGTGTGTACACACATACACATGTTTTTCATGTTTGAACACTGATTGATATAGATGATTTTGTCACCAGAAATGCTTCTGGAAGAACAGATTTTTTTTAAGGATGAGTTTTCTGATCTGGTTTGGTTCTGGGTTTTCTAGAATTGGTTCTCTAAATCTGCTTAGATTTAGAGGCAATAATAACTCTATTGCCAGTAGTAAAGAAGACATTGTTAGTCCATAGCATGATGTAGTAAAGAGATGCAATATATTACCGTTAGATATTCCTAGTCAAATACCTATAGAAGGTAAAGTTCTGGGTGACCATGCATTTGTGACCTTAGAACATTTTGGACACATTAAGGAATATAAATAATGATAGTGGCTGGTTGCATCAAACTGCACTGGAGAAAATGGGAAATATAAAGCATGTGAGTTTACAATTATAAAACTATACCATTCATAGTAAAAGTGAAATTGAGTAGAGCAAAGAGACCAATACAATTAAAGCACTACACTTGAGGGATTCCGGCAACTTGGTAGCAGTGGAATAATTTTTCACTCTTTCTGAATCTACCACACAAAAAGAGACAAAACAATAAGAGAAAGTAAAGAAAGAAAAGGTCCAGACAGAATGGAGATGAGAACAAAATCACGAAATCCCAGAAAGCAAGTGGCCATATTTTTAAACATAACTCACAGAAACAAAAGAGGGATTCTTAAAATCAGGAAAGTTTTCCTGAACTCCACATCTCTTTTTAAAATTTCAAGACAACATGATTCACATAAAAATGAACAACTTAAAAGTATCAAGGTCAAGTCCAACATAAAGTTATTATAACTTTAAAATAGAATAAGGAGCAGAGTATAAACCCCAGAGTCTCTGAAAGTAAATATGCCCAGGAAAATATGCCCACAAAACAGGTCAAAACTGAAACCTAATATTTCAAGCTATGCTAAAACATATTAAGAAAATGATTCATGACATGAAAGAGTAATATAAACTTGAATTAATAAACTCATAAATAAGATGACAGAATTCAAGAAAAATTAGAAATGAAAGAAAAAAGTCATTTCAGAAATGTGATTAGCTAGTGTAAATAAAATCAACAGATGATGTCTTAAGCAAAACAGAATGTGGGAAAAAAAGAAACTTTTAATTTAAAATTAAGAGAACAAAAAGGATTCCAGAGAAAGTGACTACTAATGATGAAACACAAAGAAGATCAAACAGAGAGACAACACAAGTCCATACAGAAGGGAACAACAACAACAAAAAATACTAAAATAATAATTAAAAGCACCTTCTGAAAATTTTTAAAGAGTTTTAAAAATACACAACAGAAGAACACACCACATACCTAAGAAAAGTAACCTAGAATGACCCACAGTGATACATATTCTGATAAAATTAGAATCTTTAAAAAAACAGGAAAAAAGTCCTTTGAATATAACTGACTTAAGAAGGGCACAGGGGTATCTGGGTGGCTCAGTTGGTTAAGCATCCAACTCTTGATTTCAACTCAGGTCATGATCTCAAGGTTGTGAGACGGAGCTCTGTGCTGGGCTCATGCTCAGCATGGAGTCTGCTTGAGATTCTATCCCTCCCCCTGCTCACGCTCTTGCTCACGCTCTCTCTCTCTCTCTCTCAAATAAATAAATAAAATATTTAAGAAAAAAGAATCAAGGACACAAAAAGAAATTAAGAAAGTGCACATATAAACTATTATCAACATCCAAGAACTCAGGGAATATTAATTCCATGTGCTATTCCTGAACAATCTACTAGAAAATGACTTTCAAACCACCAAAGTTACTGGAAGACATGAGATATAAACTGATGGTAATCATTAAAAACATAGTTACCTTCAGAACTAAGTAAATAAGGGCTACATAAGAAAGAGCACAGTACGCAATAGTTATATGCTACGAGTTACATGCTACAAGTATTCAAAATGACATCAGATTTTAAAATTAAGAAATAATGGAATATTCTAATTCTCTCTTCCCCTGTGCCATTGAGACCCAAGAATAGTAGCATGGAAAAAAGAAGCCATAACTAGCAAATTGTAATAGAGAACACATTACGTGAAAATCTTCGGGCTTGAAGTTGAAATATAAATAAGAACTCATAGATATTTTATCTTTAAATATCCATTTTCCCTTACTTCTGTTCACTGAGAAGGTCTAATGAAATGAGTGCCCTTCTCCATCCACATCATGGTCCTAAAACAGTTTCCCACTAAACCAAACCAGTGCACTGGGTCTGGAGAAGAAAATGCACAAAATGACGATGAAACATCTCACAGCATCAGACAGCAGGAAACTACCAAAAACTACTGACATTGTATCAGAAGAACTCTGGAGCCAACTTGAAGAGGTTCTCACTAGCCGAAGATGGGACAGTTTGAGTTTTAATAGTAGTAATCATAGTAATAATTACAACAAATTGAAGTTAATCAAACATGTTTAAGTCCATGAGTTCATAAGAAGAAAAAGAATCAGTCACCTTCAGAGAATGATAAGTAATCAATTCATTAGATTGACAACCAATAACTAAAACAAAGATCTGAGCATTTATCCTCTTTCCTTAATGAAGTATGTCACTGGGTAGCGAAAGGTAGATGAGAAGTATCTCTTCTTTAACTAAACTAATACAAAAGAAAAAAGAGAATTAGAATTTCACAATTTACAGCCTGCACAAAATGAATATAGGCATTAAGCATCAATGGCTATGAAGATCACAAAAAAAAAAAGAGAGAGAGAGAGAGACATTTTGTGCCTCCTGTAATCATACCAAGAACCACCTCCAGCACTGCCAAAGGATCAAACTTGACTCTGGATGTGGCTGTCAGTTTACAAAAAAAAATTCAGAAGAACAAGTTGAATCGAAGAGGACATTTGTATGCAACCAGTAAAATGCAGACAGTGCAAAACTACCAGTCAGTGGTCTGGGTTCCTCCTCAATAGACAAACTGTGAGGAAAAGAAAGGGACAGAGGACAAACCCACAGATTAAAAGAGTGCTAAAAAAAATTATTTTAAAAGTGTTTAGGAACATACATGTAAGTGAAAAAAAAACTATGAAAAACCAAAGAAGGGCTAAAAGTTATAAAAACCATTATTTGCAGAGGTAGGGAGCTGGCTCAGGTGTGGCTGGGACTAAGCACTCAGAAGGAACCCATAGGGAGGCTGGCAAAGTCCCTCTTTTGTCCTCTGTGGCGTGTACCTTATAAAAATTCATCCAATCATAGTTTTTATTTTTGTGTGATTTGCTATGTTTTGTTGTACAGTAAAATTATTTTATAAATATCACATCTTTATACCAGATTGCTTTTCATAAAGAAGAAACCCAGCCTACTACCAGAGCCTCCATTTGGTAACACTGATCATGGGAAGTCAACGGAAAGTTGTAAAGTGCTTGATGTGACACACTTAGAAAATACACCGAAGGGCAGCTTTAGGAACAACAGAAGAAGAGTGAATTATGCTTGCACAGAAAAAGCAGTAAATTGTTATTTATAGATATTGATAGGAAGAAATCCTTGAGCTTCTATGACTGCCGGGCTTTCAGTCATGCTCCAGGGATAGATAAGAAAAGATAAAGTATTTTCCACACATTATTCATTTATAATCAATTATGTAATCTGCAGACAACAAATCCAAGAGTTTATAAATTATTGAAGACAGAAAAGAATGCATTCTATCTTCAAGGCATTGAACTCTTTATGGTAGAAAGCCACAGAACTAGCTAACCAAAATGACCCCAGGGATATTTAACAATCCTAAAAATTAAATATGATGAAATGTTCTGATGCTCACCATTTACACACATACACACCCAAAATGCCGAAGATAAAAGATAAACATTACAATCCATGATACTTGGTCAATGATTTTGCTTCAAGACTGATAGCCGTAATTCTTTGTATGAACCCATGAAGGAAGAATATAATGCCCTGGACTCAAATAACCAACATCCTGAGGAAAAGCAGCAGACTGACAAGAGTGATAGCTTAGCTACCAAATGGTACATGGTCTCTTAAGTCAAACAGAAATAATTGTAAATCAGCATATACACAGCAGAAAAACCACTACTGCTTAAACTAAGAATAAAAAGAGACAATCAGAATTAAAAACAAGCTAGTGTTCATCTATCGGTTTACAAAAAATCAGGGAAGCGCCACAGACATGGCTAACACTGCTTCCGGACATGACTCCCGTTCTGTAGAGAAAGTATAAAAGAAGCCAAGGCTGAAAGCACCAATAGCCTTGCCATGGATATCAGGACCACCACAAGCTTCAAACTGCCTTGGCAAACTTTTATTAAAGCTCAAAAGAGCCAAAAGGAATGGGGAATGTCCCTCACCTTTCACGCGTACCTAGGATAACTTATATGCAATTATGAAGGTAGGAAAAAAAAAAAAAAAAGGAAACAGATGGGTCTAACAGACAAATCAGTCCCAAGACAGAAAATGAGAAAACAAACTCACTGACTGGCTGTAAAAAAAAAAAAAAAAAGTAGAGGAAATTTGGAAAGTTGATCACTTCACTTACATCCTCCCTAATTCTGTCAACTGGTACTTCTTTCATCTGTCCCTCTCCTTCGCTACTCACATATTTTTCAGTTCCACCAGCACCGTCCAATCCCAGGCCCTCACTACTTGATATCTGCACGGCTAATAGTAGCTTCTTTCTGGTTTATATCTCCATCACGGCCTAGTCCCAACACTGCCAAAACCTGTATTTGCTTCCACTTTTCATTGCAAACCTTCCACTTGAGGAAGACACTTCTCCTGACGTTCCTATCCCACGCGCACACACACGGAGCTGCAGTGATACCCACGCCCACGTACCTTTGCTATCCACGTCCTAGAGATCCTTCAAAGGCTCAATCCAATCTTCCTTAATGATCTCGCCAAACATTCCAGTCGACGCAGCCCTCTCTCAACTCTGAAATAGCATAGTGCTTAGATTCTATAGTCTTTTCTTACTCACTTACAGAGGCATTTCTCAGGACTGAAAGGATCTTAAAAAGTATTCAGCCTCATGCTTTAACATCCTCTACAATTCCAGCAAGTGCTTATCCAGATTATACCTGGATAATTCCACTAATTGTAGTTTTACCACCTCCTGGAATAGCTCATACTATGTCTCAACAGCCCTACAATTACCAAGTTCTTCCTTCTAATCAGCTTATATCTCCCACCATAGAGCTTTGAGCAATTAGTTAGTATTGTACATTAGAACCTATACAGAACAAATTCAATCCCTCTTGAATATTCCCAATAATCTAAGATTTTAAGAAGTTTATCTGGTCTCCCACGAATCTCAAGATATATTGACAGCACATTCCTTTAGCCATTCCGACATCATGCCTTCAACTTTATTCACTGTCCTAGTAATTATATACTGCCTTTGTTATTCGAATATTTTAGATGTGTGTCAGCCATTCTTAAGGCCAATGACTTAGAAAATGTCAGGACTTTCACCAAGTCCAGACAGTAGGACAATTTTCACTATAACTCCTTCCTTTTTTTTTTCTTTTCTTTTCATGGTATCCAATGTAAGCTAATCACATATTACATGTTTAGTCAATCAGGTTTGGAAATATTCCTCTCAAATTAGTTTTCAACAAATTGCCCACCATAAACTTCATTGTTTTAGGCATAGATCAATTTCTTCCAAGAATTTTCCTTCATTATAATAAATGCAAAATTACCAGATTTTTTCTCAAAAGGAAACCATATCAGGGATAATAACATCTCTTGTGGAAATGAAGTACGCTACAAACATCCTGGCACTTCATGTGACAGTATAAATAGGCACAGAAAAACACCATGGCAAGGAAGCTTCAGAGGGAGCTCTGTGAGCAATGACTGTGTGGCATTTGAAATTGTGTAATGACAGGGTTCATCGGTTAAAATTTTTATACTGTCGAATTAACTCATTTTGTAAAAATCCATGCTTCTAATTTCCACTGCTTGCATGATGATATTCACATGTAGTGCAAGAATAAGGCCATGAAATCTCCGTGGACAGACAAAACACTATATGCTCAGAAGTTTCAGACCAACCATTTTCATTGATCCTCAGCTGACAAAAACTGGTACTGCAAGAGGTCAGTCTTTCTTCGGTGTTTTTTTTTTTTTTTTTAGAGCAACTTGCATTTTGTTTTACTAATTTTACTCTCCAATTATTTACTCTCAATCCATTGCTTGAATTATCTATTGCTCCATAAGGAATGCCATTTCCTTTGGCTGAGAAACTAGCTGTATCATACTACATTGGCAGTGACGAACCACTAACCGCAAAGTGATGGCTGACTCTCCCGTTTTGGCAGGCCCACTGAGGAGGCATGGGGCCAGCACCTGCGGCAATTACTGACATTGGCCCAATTGCCACAGCTTTGATGGCAATCTGCATAGGATTATCAGTCACACATTAAATAGCCTCATTTCAATTCACCAAAACAAATGGTATCACCAAATCTACCCACACAATTCCCTACTTTCAATAACTCTACTATTGAATTTCTCTGTCCCATGATGCATGCCCGCCAAGCTCTGTGATGATGGATGAAGTCATTAGCATTTTAGTTTCTACACTGAACCTGAAGCCAAAGCATATGGTCAGACAGATGTTCCAGCAGTGGGCTCTATTTGATTTGCCATGTAGGTGTCCACTTATACTGGACCTTCATAAAAGAATAGTAAGTCGTAAGTTATAGTCCAACCCTGTTTCAACTCTTTTACATCCTGAGAATTTATAACATGTTCTGATAACAGGACAGTCAGAACATGCTTTATTCTGTATTGCAGCATGCACTAATGATTAAAAATTACCCTCGAACCTAATCAAACAACTTCAAACGGACAAGACAGACAAAATGCAGGTTACTGTTTATAGGCTATTGCCCACCTATGGTTTGATTAGTAATGCCAGAATGTACCACATACTCACTTTGCCTCATTCATTATTGAGGTAAACTGTATATACAATGAATTGGATGGAACTTAACTTCAAACAAATGCATACGCACCCATGGACCCAACACCGCAATAAACACAGACGACATTTACAGAAAGTTTCCCCTGTCCACTTCCAGTCCCTCCTCATCACCCGCAAATACTGTCCTGATTTCTATCACAGAAATTAGTTTTGTTTTTTCCGATACTTAATGTAAATGTAACCATACAGTATGCACTTTTTTATCTATCCCCTTTCTGAAAACATACTATTGCTGAGATTTATCCACATCGGTAACTCATTCTTTGTTACTGCTGAGCAACATTCCATTGCTTGAATGAGCCACACATTGTTAAACCATTCTCCCGTTAATGGACACTGGGGCTCTTTACGATGATTGGTTATTATGAATAAAGCTGTTACAAACATTCTTACACAAGTCAATTCTGAACACGTGCCTTTATTTCTATTGTGTAAGTACTTGGGAGTGCAACTGCTGTGTCATGTTAGTTATTTCCTTATATATTCACTTTTTGCCACCATCACTTTATTCTTCATATTAGTAAGCACTACAATAAGAGAGCATGACTAACATTTTTAACCTACAAAATGTATAACCTAATTTTTCTCTTTCCTATGAGACAATTATCTGACACTTCTCAGAAATATAGCCAGTTGTTTTTATTGTTTTATTTCAATATAAATTGTACATTAAAATTTCATTTGTGATTTTGTTTCCTATAACCTGTGTTTTACCATAAGTCTTAAGTTATGATCCACAAATTCCCTACCACTGAGGGTTCCTTGGAAACACAAAACAGCATAGTTCTAAAACTTATTGGAAGCACCGAGAAACATCTGTTCATGTGGGAAAAAACTGCAAATCGTAACCTGACAACAAATGTTGTGCTTATATCTGGAATGCATGCTACTTCATTGAGTTTTATGATCGAAAAGGAATTTGGAAATTCTCTACAAGCGACTGAAGTCTTTACTCTAAGTCCCTTTTCCAACATGAATGAACTTCATAACGCAGCATTTTAAGCTATGGCCCAGAAAAACCTCATAATTTTACCATATCACTAGCTTGTTGACACTAAATAGACTTCTAAAAACAGTCATCCATGTTGTTTTATGCATCAGTAGTTCACTGAGCATGTAACAAGGCGGTTAATTTGGGGAATATATTTTGTCATTGTTTTCTAAATGTCTGAATGAATGACCTAATTCTAAGACTCTGTAATTATATAATCTGAGATCTTACAGGAAAGAACAGTCCCTAAAGATACATCCAGAACCACTAGGATATATACCTTAAGAATTACTCTAGATTCAGGTAACTCAAGTGTTTGCTTTTGTGTGCTTTACCTTTAATTTACCTAATAATTTGTATGTCATTTTAAACAAAAAATGACATATCAATTGTAAGCTAAAGACAATGAACAAGAGAGATTTATTTTTTAAATGTATTTCCATACACAAGTTATTTTATTTTATTTATTTATTTGGGGGGGAGGGACCGAGTGAAAGAATTTTCAAGCAGACACCTCGCTGAGCACAGAGCCAGACACAGGCTCAATCTTACAACCCTGAGATCATGACCTGAGCCAAAATCAAGAGTCGGATGCTTAAAGGGCTGAACCACCCAGGCATCCCTCCATATGTAAATTACTTTAAATGTCAAATGCTATCAGGTATTATGGTTAAAAGGGTTGTAGTATATCATTGTTCCTTTAAAACAGAAAACTCGCTGCTTTTCTGTTTTTTGTTTTTTACCCCATATTTAAACATTTACCAATTGATGCTTAATACCACATAATGTAAGTGATTTGAAAAACATAAAAAGTCGGATCACCATTTTTTAATGACACCTACCATGGCAAGTATAACAGCTACTCCATTATCCCATTCCTACTGTGACAGGATGCAGTAACCTTTCATTTTGAGTTGCTTCCAATACGTTCTCAGGACTGTCAGCAGATATTTTAAGTAGTTGTTCTCATAATGATATTAATTTCGAGGCCATTTTTACCCATACAAAACTAATAACATAAATAATTTCACATTCTTCCATCAAACAAAAAAAGTAATGAAGGCCATGTCTCGGGCCATCAAAAATAATGCAAAGATCCAGTTTAGCATCTTATAGCTGGAAAGGATCTTAGTTTCTACCCACATCTCCTTTCACAGATAAGGAACTTATTTATAAAACAGACTGAATAGTTCAATGAATTCTCTAAGTCCACACACTTAACTGTGTTGGAAAGGTTAAAAGGTTCAAATCAAGGTTAGAATTAACAGTTGGGCAGCCTGATTTCTCGAAGTCGTTCTGCACCAAGCAAACAGGACTTGACATCAATTTTTATGGCTTGGCTTTCAGACTCATAATGGAATCAAGATTCTTTCTGTTTTATTATATTTCTACCACTTTAAACAAAAGATGTTTGTTTGTTTTTTTAAATCACTGGCCACATTCTGACTGACTCACTACATATTTATATAAAATAACTAGTCTTATTCATTTGAAAACATCCCTCAACTGAGTAATGGATAGTTTTCAGTATTTCTTAAACATGAAGAAGGAAAATTTAAAAGAATAAGTTAAGGTAATTTAAGTGGTATTACTGAGAAAGTAGAAAAGCTTTTTTAAAGAATAAGGTAAATATGTAAACTGCTGAGGAATTGGGAAATCTCACTGTCAAAACAGAAGAGAAATACACAAATTCACCTTAGGATGTGTAAAGAAAAGAGGAGAAAAAAGAAAGCAGAGTAGATGTTTAACAGAATATTTTTTTTTAATCTCTCATCTTTCTTCTAAAAGTGACAGGAGGAATATTTTTTAAAACTATACTGAAATGGGCCAATCTACAAAGTAGGAAACAAACAATAAACGAGCAGTGTTTTGACTGCAACCCACTCAGAGCAGCAGGGCCAGAAAGTCTTTGTTGCCACAAGGCAGCTGGTGTCTGAGTACACAAAACCCTTTTATTTCAATGTCACATTAAATCCTGGGGCATAAAACCAGAGGCAGACTGCAGAGTCTCTGGTTCTCCAAGACAAGACTGTACGGATCACAAGAAAGTCAAATGCCAAATAATGTTCCCACCTAAATGGAAAAAAAAATTAACTAATTAGGAAAAAATGTCTAAAAATTGTTTATTTAGTCTGAGTAAGACAAAGGGATTCTGACTTGATGTTTAGCTGATAAAACAGACCGCTTATTATACAGTACCTTCTCTAGAAAGAATTATCTTATATTTCAATATCTGTAAGGGAAATCAGCATAATCACAGAAAAAAAATAGGGGCTTCATTTCCTTTTCACATATTCATGATGATATCCCAATACCTGCAAATCAAATGAATTATAAAAGTAGTGATAATTAAGTTTATTTGAGTACATGGGTTAACATCCAAGTGGATGTGAGGATTTGATAAAATAAGAAATTTATAACCTCTAGTACAATATTGGGCACTATACTAGGTATGATTTCAAAAATTATTTATTATAATCATGACCCCAACCCCCCACAACTTAATGATTATCCCCAAGAGTAATTTTATCTCTTTAAAGATATGGTAAAATAAATGCTGAAATCTATGTTCAAGAAACTATGCTAGTCTTAAAATGATTTTTCTCTTTTGGTCTCTATCGACATTCTCAGGAATTTAGTTCTAACCAATTAAATCCCACCCTTCATTCTGATGCAAATGGAACACAAAGATAATAAGTGCTCAGAGAATATTATTATGTACGTTCTAGCCTCAAATATTTAGCTCAACAGCCATCTTTCCTTGGGCCATCCTCCTGACTTTAGAGCTGCTCCAAGTCCCTTCTACCTCCCACCCCCACTGCCCTGGGACTGGCAGATACTCTCTAAAGGCATGGCACCTTCCTTAGTCTCTTGTTATTTCTCTGATTCTTTCAAAGCTCTTTGTATGTACCATTTGCATTTCCCCAACATAATGCCAAACTTTAATTCATTAAATACATATTTACCGAGGATTTAATATGTGCAAAGCAAATGTCTTGACCTCATATCTGTGATGAACCCTTATACACAAAAGTTCTGAAAAAAAACTTAATTGGCTCTCTTCCAATTCACATTTCAGGAAGCACTCCTAAAGGTTTCTTAAACTATTTTTTTCAAATGTATCAGAGTATAACAGTTCCTACTTAAGTGCTCTGCTCTCATAAGTTGAGCTTTCAAAATATTAAAGGAGGAAATTTTCATTTTTTTCCTACTTTGAATGGATTTAGAAAAAATGGTTCTTACAGTTATACATAACTTTAGAGAAACATTCGTTTTCACTAGAAACTAACCCAAATATTTATCAACTATATACTGTTAACTGTTTATACATCTTCCCAAAATGGAAATATCTGAAATGAAGCTACAGTCAATTAAAACGGACCTACACAAGAGAACTTGTCTCCCTCTCTCCCACATACACAAAAATGACACCAGAAGCAGCACTTTTTGATTTTTTAAAAATCAAGTGTACCCGTTAGCTCAGCTGTCCGCTTGGCCTTACCTGCAGCCATAACTTGTTATGCACAGCATCTCTGCCCGTAGCAATACACTGAAATGTAGCGTTCTGCCCTGCATTGACCTCCACGTCCCCCAGACGGAGAAAATGAGGAGATTTATCTGTGAAGGCAGGAAAAAAATTTACTATTTTCACATGAAGAAAACATGCCATGTTACTTTTTCCCAAGAGAATAATGTTGTTAATACTTTTACCTTTGGCCACCACGAATACCGTATGGAAGAAAATGGAGTTTTCTTTGTGCTGAAATACACACTCCCTCTCACAATTCCGCCCCCTCCCCAATTGCTAGACCATTGCTGTATACAGAGAGAGCACTCAACAGTTACTGCTGGTGGTTGGCCTCAGCAGGTCACATATGGGTGATAATAAAACATTTACAAGTCAAAGAAAGCAAAAGAGATCACATAGGCATAAATCAGAGTATAAGCGCAAAGTATAATGAAAACATACAATGATCTCTAACATACTGACATAGACATGGCTGTCGAACTATGAACTTACAACTTAAGCAGATCTCCTTTCTTTTAAAAAAAATTTTCAATAACTAGAGTCCTCTAGTACTTCAAAGAGCAAGGGGATATTTTTGTTTCTCTCAAATAGATTATCAGCTTCACCGTTTCAAAATCTACTTCCTATTCCTTCATAGTTGGAAGAAAGTTACCCAAAAGAAATACCAGACCAACAAAAAGTGATGACTGTAGTCAAAACTTACATGACTTATACAGCTGTCAAATTAGAGCTCTCTATGATTACCTTTTAAAACTGAAGCTTATTCATGTTTTCAACTGAAAGTAAATACACACAGGAAAAGTTAAGCCTCAGAAAGTAAAGGCAAGCTCACAGTAAAACTGCTGTTGTGTTTAATTCATATTTTTATTTGTTTACTCCTGAGAACCTTTCTTCCACGTTTCTCTTCCATTAAGTGTAAACGAACAGTAAGTAGATGGAAACATCATGCTTATGTACTAATGGACTGAAAGAATTTATGAGCAAACCAACTCGACTGAACTTTGAGTGAGACGATTTTGTTCCTCTTTTCCTTAGAATGCACTGCATGGAATAAATTGTATGACCCTTGCCTGCGACCTTTTTCTTCAGCACCTCATCTTAGTATAGGCTTTAAAAAGGGAAATGCTTGAACTAGAGCATGAACTAGAACAGTGGTTCTCAAATTGTGAACTCTAGGCCCGCAGCACTGGCATCACCTGGGAACTTATTATAAGAGCAAATTTTTAGGCCCCATCCCAGACTTACCGAATCAGAACCAAGGAGGGGCCACACAAACCGTGATTTGCCACCCCTGGCAGGTGATGCTGATGCACAATAGGGTTTAACAAGCTCTCATCAGGAGCATGGTGCCCCCTCCCCGTGCACAGTGCTTACAATGTGTGAGAAAATTTCCACCAGGAGGATTACTGAACAGATCATCTAGAATTCATGGGCCCTGTAAAATGCCGCTGTTGGGAGATACAGGTAAAATTTGAGTTTATGCCAGCTGTTTTATGTCTGGCTCAACCGAACGCATGAATGAAATGTCTTTCAGGAAATGTGATGTACACACAAAATTAGTTACACCATTTGAAAATCACCCAATGGGCATCTAAAGACAACAAAACTATGTGTTAGTAAACTGAGTTCTTTGTTTTGTTTGGTTTCTGTTATTTTGTTGTTTCATATGGATTAACCAGATATTTATTGTAAAAAATTTAGTCTGAAGTTTGGAATACGGTGAACTAATTCATTCTCTTCCCTTCACTTCAACTTGCAACTGAGCAGATCACACGTTTAGTGAGGTTTCTTTTAGTTTCCTTTCAGTTGAGCTCTGACTTGTTATTCTTCTTTGCTTTCCTTGACTACTTAATAAAACCAAAAGATGGAGTCTGCCCTATCTAGAGTTTCATTTATATTTGCATTTTGTTCTCTGTAATTAAATAATTAAAAGAACCCTTTAATATGTGTACAATTAGTTACAATTCTGAAAACTATTTGATTAATAAATTCGAGAAATATTTCAGTGATCTTCTAAAACTGAACAGAAGGCTAGGAGTAACAACAGAAGAGACAGCCACAACCAAATGATAAACAGTCAACAGTCACTGCCAATATAAGACAAGTGTTGAAAGGACATAGAAAAATACAATTCTTAATCACAACCTACCACAGGGATAACTCAGTACTTGGATGTCATCAATGGCAATATAACCACTCCTTCCTCCTGAGACTTCAGCTTCAAATATTACCTGCCAGGAAGAAATAGAAAACATTTACAACAATCATTTTGAAGGAATTTTCACAGTAAAAGAAGAATAGCTATAACACACTTATGAAAATTAAATTTGATTTTTATCCTATAAGAATTAAAAATTTATCTTATACTGTAATTTCCTAAATCTTGTCCAGGTAAACAACATCAAACAAAAAAAATTACCGAGGTCAAGCAGCTAAAAAATTACTTAAGCAACTGCTACTATGTGTTAGAATTCCTGACTGGGCATCATCTAGGCAGAATGAATAGACAAATACAGCTAATCTCATATCCCTAAATTTTCTCTTATTGATTTTCTCCAGTTTTTGTTATTTATTTAAAATACACTGAGCACCTACAATGTACCAGCAGTAGGCTACAGTGAAAATACCAAATGATCTACGCTTTTAAATGGCTAAACTTTCAAAGACAGAGGCCACCGGCTAGATTAGCAGTATTCCAGGCAGAAGGAACAATATACAATGGAATAGCTTGGGGTGTGTGTTTGGGAAACCAAATGAATATGATCTGTATGGCTACAAAGGTTCAAAAGGGAAGAGGTAAGATTAGAGAGCTAGGCACAGAAGACCTTAACCATCGGACTAAAATCAGGAGTACATTCTATCAATAATTCCACATTAATAAATATTAAACAAAAATGTTTCCATGTTCAAATATAAGCTCATGTTATAGAGTTTTGTTGTTACAACATCAGAAAAGCTTCATATAGCCTTTGTTTTTTTTAATGATCTGTAGTGTGACTCTTCAAGAGAAACCATATTCAGCATGCAACATTTCAACATTTTATTTGACTATGGGCTCCTTTATTCATGGAGATACACAGATTATTTTTGGAGTATTCTGCAAAACATTTTAGGAAATGTGATGGAAATTAATGTTTAAAGTAGGAATTTAGTATAATCAAATTGATTTATTAGAACCATATATGCCTGAAAAGTAGAGGACGAACTAAAAGAAACCAAGACTGGAAAGAGTCAGGTAATATGCTAGTAGGAGTGGAAATAGATATGAAGAAAAAAGAAAGATAAAAATAATGCTGAGGAAATGGACAAAATAAGACTTACTGACTTGTTAGTTGTAGTGAAATATAGGGCAATTCTAACTCCAGGTTTGCACCGCTAGGTGAATGGTGCTACTGAAATCCCTAGCCAGGACTGGTGATACAGAAAAAGGTAAAAATTTGAGGGAGAAGAAGACTAAGTACATTTCAAATCTGATTTGCCTAGGGTACATATGGGATAAAGGCTTAAGAGCATAACTGGACAAACATCTCAAAAATAAGAGATAGGTCCACAATAAAGCCATAGATTTGGAAGTCATCATCATGAAGTGAGTAAGTTATAGATTTAAAAGTTACTACGATGGGTGAATAAGATGGCATAGAAAGATAAAGAGGAGAAAACCACTGAAATAGAAAGCAGCAATACAGCAGCAGAAGTAAAGCCAACAAAGTATGGTTCAGACATAATGACCAAGGAAAGAAGAGAAGTATCAGGAGGTTTGAGGCAGGTTAACATTCTCAGGCACACACACACACACACACACACACACACACACACACGGCCAGATAAACTGTAATAACCATAATTTTAAAATATCAGATAGCTGCATAAACAATGGCATTTAGATGAACACAAATTTTCTGAGGACAGAGTCTCTCCAACGTGACCCCTAATCTGCGGCCACGTCTCCTTTCCCATGGGAATTATTTGTCAATTCCGGGATCAGGGTACGGTTCTAGCTCAGCACAGATATACGGCCTCTGCTGGAAGACAGTGGGAACAGTGAAGCTTGCTGTGCAGCACTCTGGACATTTGGAAGTCTAGATTCTAAAAAAAAACTGTTGGCTGTGGCAAAAAATATGAAATGTAGGGGAGAGGTCAAGAAAAACTAAAACTAAAAATTATCAATTACAATGAACCGTTAGGAATTTTCCAATAACGTTTGGCAGACAGTTTTACCAAAGGGAAGGGGCAGAAGACTGACTGAGTTGACAGTAACTAATATTTACTGAACACTTACTATATACAAAAGACTATCCTAAGCTAGCCTGCACATAATCACGCTCGCATATGTCGTTCTCTTTCTCTCTCTTCTCCCCTGCCACCCTGACACACACATACACACACACACACACACACACACACACACACACACAGCCATTTAATCCTCACTATAATCACGTAAGGTTGGTATTATTTTTATCCTCATTTTAAAGAAAAGATCAGTAACTGGACCAAGTCATAACAGTTAACAAGCAGCAGGGCCAGGAAAGGACCTGAGTCAAACTGCCTCCAGCTTCTATTCTTGCATCGACTTCACTACAATTTCTCTAAAGGTAAAGAAGTAAACGCAGAAAGAGTATTTCTTTTAAACAGGCTTTAAATTTCCTTGAAAAGTCTAAAATGTGAAACCTTAAAGATAAATGTCATTTTGAATAGTACTTCAATTAAACATTACACTGACTAGGTAGCAGTGTCACCAGCATTACACCCTTCCCCCTTTTTCTACCGCACTCCTACAGCCACTCCAAAACCGATGATGATGGGACCCAGTAGATGAGGTCGCTGGTTTGTCTCCCATCCACCCATTCCCATCACAGACCTTCTCCTGTGTAACTTCTTTCCTACTCTGCTTGTCCTTTATGACTACTGATGTCACTGGAATAAGCTGAAGCTAAGAAGGAGGCCAAGGTCTTTGTGGGAAGAGAAATATTTCACAATGAAGGATGGCGAATCTACACAATGACGGATGGCTAATCTACAAACACCGAAATGTGTGTGCATGTGTGTGCGTGCACGCATATGATTTACATTTCATATAAGTGTATCTTATATGAAAACAATTGTCATGTCGCTTTCTAAATATTGGAACAAAGGCTTATTAGCAAGAAATAGAGGCGAGAATCAGAGACTTTAAATAAAGTGTAACTTGGAGTGGCAGTCGTAGAGGCCCCTTTCCTGGGGCTGAGAAAACTTGTACTTGACTCCCACTCTCCTGCTTACAAATCCTTGAGCAAATCCCATAACCTTTTGCAACCGAATCCCAAGTCCTTAACATGGATATAATGCAGCTTTCGTTATAAAGTTTTATGAGGATTAAATAGTAACAGTCGTAAAAGTGCTATATAACCCAAAAGGTAAGCTCATCAATATTGTTAATGTACAAGATTTGTGTTAAGTGTCTCCCAGGAAAATAAGTTTTATTTGCTCGAATGGTAGTTCAGGAAAAGAGAAGATACAGAAAGAAAAAGTGAGAAAACTGTTTTTGAGGGGGTAAAATACATTTTTTATGAGTAGACCACATATCTGTGTAATTAATCATTGTTGGTTATTTCACTTCCTTTGTAGCCAACATTAATTATTTTAATTTCTTAACTTTATCTTAGTTTTACTTTCTCCAACTGTTTTACTTCCTTTGCTTCATATAGGTGATAAGCTTATATATGTTTGCCCTCTCAGAAAAAGTTTCTTATTCGTTCATTTAAATTAAGCTTTTATTCTGGACAATAAATTTAAGCCTGGATTTAAAAGGGGAGCAAAAAAATCAGTTTTTTATTAGAGAAAAAAATATGTTTCCCTTTTTAGTGACCTCATTTTCTCTGCTAAGTATTGTCTTTGCCTCATTAACAAGAGCCGGAGGAAATTTCTAAGATCAGAACCTTTACTACGCATGATCTAATCAGCTTCATCACTTCAACAGAGACCTCACCTTGTAAGGCTCTTCTGTCCAGTCAGGGAAACAAATCTCAATAGCTTAATTGCACAAAGCTCGCTTAAGCAAATGCTCAGGTCAGATCTAATGCCTGGTGTCAGGTAGTCAACCAGGGCTTCCCAGAAGAAGAGGGCAACGGAAGCCATACCAGATGTCAACTTTCACTCATCTAAGAGGCCAGCCTGGGAACAGAATGGACGGGCTCTGCTTTGCATGCTGTTTTCACTCCACTCCATTACCTGAAATACTGAAGGTAATGATTCCACTCAAATTTTTGCTACCCTAGCAACATTCTTGGATTATTAACTAAATAAGTGAAGTACGGTTCAATTAAAATAGAGGGGGGAAAAGGCAAACCCTAAAGAACAAGCACTTCATCCTTTGGCAAACTGAATTAATGTGGAGAATGTACCTCACTCATATAAGGGAAAGCTGAACTCAAAGTCAGGAAGCCTATGATCTAATTGCTATCACGTGTAACCCAAGCAATCGATGTAACTGTGTCTTCCTAGCCTCATCTGCGCAATACTGGCCATGCCTACATCACAAAGTTGTTGTGAAGACAATGATATATCTGCAGTGATTAAATGATACACGAAATATATGTAATATAAGATATTATGGATATGAGAAAACTCTGAAAAAAAAAAACACTTTGTCCTTATTTTCTTTCAATATTATCAGTGTTAAGCGTATATGCCCCAAAGTCAGAGACAAATTTAGTTTACTTTTTTTAAGGGTAACTTTAACTTACGGAAAAATGTATGTAAAGTTGTACCTGAAGTTACTTTTACAACTTTGTATATAAAGTTACTTTGCTGACTTACGTAAAGTCGAAGCCTCGGTTTCTTTTCTTTTTTTTTTTTTTTTTAAAGATTTTATTTATTTATTTGAGAGAGAGAGAGAGAGAAGACAGAGATAGTGAGAGAGCAGAAGCAGAGAGGAGAGGGAGAAGCAGGCTCCCCACTGAGCAGGGAGCTCGTTGTGGGGTGGATCCCAGGACCCCAGGATCATGACCTGAGCCTAGGACAGATGCTTAACCGACTAGCACCCAAAAAGAAACTGTCAGTATACACATCAGGGCTTAAGGAAAGACTATATGAGATGTGAACATGAACCATTCAGCACAGCCCCTGGCACACAGGAAGTGTACTACATTCAGGAGCACCACCACGGAAGAAAGCATCCATAAAGAACATAGGTACTAAAGTGAAATTTCTTCTCTTTCCCTTTTCTTTCTCATCAAAAACTTCACCCTATGCCCCAGTTTGGGGGGGGGGGGAGTAGGGGCACCTGGTTGGCTCAGTCAGTAGAGCATTCAACTCTTGATTTCGGGGTTGTGAGTTCCAGCCCCACGTTGGGTGTAGAGATTACTTGAAACAAACTGAGGGCTTCAGAGGGGAGGGGGGTGGGGAATGGGATAGGCTGGTGATGGGTAGTAAGGAGGGCACGTATTGCATGGAGCACTGGGTGTTATACGCAACTAATGAATCATCAAACTTTACATCAAAAACAGGGATGTACTGTATGGTGACTAACATAATATAATAAAATATGGTGACTAACAAGTATGGTGACTAACATAATAAAAAGACATTAAAAAAAAAGAAAAGAAAATATTTTTTTGAAAGTGGATATACTGTATATTATGAATAGATGTCAGAATCATTAAGTATAATTGACTTCTCTCTCTCTTATGTGAACTTCAAACACTGCAGTTTCTCAAGGATATGTACTAGGCCACCTTCTCTCTTTTTGCCATAATTTCTAGCATGATAGCATTGAGAACGATGAGCCTGTAAGAGGACGAGGGGATTAAAAAAAGAAGAAGAAAAGTGCGTACAGATATTAAAGGGAAACGAAGGTGTACAGCACCACAAAAGCCAATTAAACCATCTGAGGTGGAAGAGCTGCCAGGTCCAATCCCGGTACAACACTAAGTAAAATGCAGACTAAAAGTACCGTCTTAAACATCTTATCCCTGGAAGTCTGTACTCTTTGACCAGTATTCCCATCTCTCCAACCCCTCAAACCCTGGTAACTACCATTCTAGTCTCTGTTTCTATGAGTTTGGCTTTTTTAGATCCCACAGTGTAAACGATATCATACCAAAGAGTACACCTTTCCAATTATTAAATGGGTAAGTTCTGGAGATCTAATTTACACCATGGTGATTATAGTTAGCAGTGTTGTTTTATATACTTGAAAGGTCCCAGGAGAGTGGGTCTCAAATGTTCTCAACTCAAAAACAAAACGGTATTACATGACGTGATGGAGGTGTTAGCTAAGGCTATGGTGGTAATCACTTTGCAATATATAAGTATGTCAAATCAACACCCTGTTTGCCTTAAACTCACACCATGTTATATGTCAATCACATCTCAATAAAGCTGGGAAAAACACCCTTATATGTGCCATTGAGTTTAGGAATGACCAAAGGAAGAGCCACCTGTGTGAAGCAATAGAAATGGAAACCATATTGGACAATGATGAAGACAGCAGAGGAGTGGAGATAACTATAAAAACTCCCACAGGAAGTGTGTCTGAATTGGTAGAGAGAAATTTAACTAAAAATGGAAGAAAAGGGGCACCTGGCTGGCTCAGTTGGTAGAGCATGTGACTCTTGATCTCAGGGTTGTAGTTCAAGACCCCCATTGGGTATAGAGCTTACTTTAAAAAATTAAAATTTTTAAAATTTAAAGAAATTAAAAATGGAAGAAAATATGGGATTAAGAGAAGTTTTATTATTATTACTTTTTAAGATGGGAAACAAATGTTTAGAGATTGATGAGAATGATTTAATTTGATATGGAATTTTTTGAGTGTATGTGAGAAAGAAATGATAACTCTTAGTGTGAGATAGGAAAGGACAGGATCCAAATCACAGATCATACAAAGGGGCTCTAGTTTTTTATAATGCAAGGGAAGATGAGGATGAATGAATATATGAGGAAATTTGTACTATTGCTAAAGGGAGTTTCTATTACATGGGCTCAATCTTCTCAGCTATAAGAGATGAGCTGGTAAAAAGAAGGCCGGTTAGAGATTGGAGATTATTGAGTCGAGTGGAATGGAGAGGAGGATTAGAAAGAGAATTGAACAGAAAAACGGAGTAGGATTTCCAGGAGTGGTATGGGCCCATTTGCAGCTAGTGACCATGAATTTCTACTGATCCCAATCTAACATGGAGTGTGTGATTTTTTTAACAGAATTTGCTTGTTTTAACCTTATAAAAAAGTAGCTTGAAAAAAAGCAAACAAGGAGTTTATGGAAATGGCAAATGTGACCAAAATGATTATGATGAAATCAAATTTTGATACAATAAGCAAGTTGATGAATTGGCAAAAGACAGATGGTTTGATGATCTGGAGCTCCCCATGAGGTTGATGGATGAACTCAGTAAAATGAATGAAGGGGGAAGAGATGAGTTTATGTGATGGTCAGAAAGTGAGAAGCTTACATGCAAAGTTAGAACTCTTGTGAGATATTACAAGATCCATTTAACCAAAGCAGCAGGTTAAAACAAGGAGCTGATTTTCGAGATGAAGAGGTGAAGAAACTGTCAATGGACTTTCCATAAAGACAGCAAAGTCATCAGGATGAAGGTGGGCCAAGGCAGTGGAGAAAGCAACTCTAAATGACACCAGTTCTAAAGTTTATGACGAATAGAAGAAAATGACTTAGAGGCTCTTGGAAGGCAATAATGAAGATGATGGCATGTTTAAAAGAAAAGAAATTCAAAGGGGTGGGAGTGTTCCCTACCCCTGACTTCATTCTAAATTACATGGGGATTAATGTGTGCTCTATAAGAAACTGTTTGGGAAGAAGTGTCCTCAGGCTAGAGCTACAAACAGAGCACAATTATAATTACATAATTCATGGTACAAATAAATTTTTGAGATTCATCTCCCCTACTAAAATATAAACTCACTGAAGACAGTGACTTTACTTGTTCTACACAGCATCAGTGAACCAACCATAAGAATCATATTGAGGCTGGAAAGAGTTCCAATGTGTTAAAAAACAACTAAGTAATAGAAGTGGATTTTAGTTAATAGTTTTGCCTCACGGGGAAACACGGAATAAGGTATTTCGTTCACTTTTACTTAACTCATAAAATTTTGTTGGCATAATAAAATAACTCTCCCTTGAGAAAGTTCCAAATAATTTTCCCAAGCTAATTTGTAAATCATGAAAACATAATTACTTCCTTTGAATAGTTAAATAATGCTGTAAGGAATAAATTTCTGGTTATAGGCCCCAGAAGATCTCATATTGAGTAAGTCAAATGTCTATGTGGAAACTTCAAAATCTAGAGTTTAGTTTCTTTTCAAATGTAGAAATATTCTATTTCTCTTCATACTTAAAGATTAATATACACATAACTGGCAGGTGATAGCAAAAGCTTAATGCACATCATAACGGTGTGTGGATAGATAATAGAAAGATAGGACTGTGTGTGTGTGTGAGAGAGAGAGAGAGAGAAAGGGAGAGAGAGAAAGAGAATATCTAAACCCACAGAGCAACTTCCACTGAGTAGCAGACCTTGTAATTGCAAAAAGGCTGTGTGTATTCAGGTAACAGATTGTAGATTTCAGAATCTCTGAAACCTTTATCACTTGCTGTCACCCACTGCAGCTCCTCTCACAGGTACTGTCAATTTGGAATTCTGCTCTCTAAACTAAATGCTCACTCAGAATGTTGAAGAAAAGGAGCTTCTCCATATCAGGCCGATATATGGCAGGCTGGTTTGCCTACTGATTCATGTAATAGTTTATTTCTAAGAGTCTAATATGCAAAAATGCCTTTAGTAAAGGCCTTGGAGCTCTCCAAAACTAATAAATTTTTTTTTTTTGCAACTAATGAATTCTTAACAGTCTTTCTCTATTGGTTGCTTACTTGTTTATTTGGTTCCTTGAAGAAGAGAAATACCCTCCATTGCAACAGGTACATAAATAGAACATGGAAGCAAGGGAAATACTGCTATATATCCTTTGGCTTTAAATGTGCTTGAAAGAGTAATTGGGGGATTCTCATTACATGTTAACTAAATGTGGGAGACAAGTCCTAATTGATTCTTCCTCTAAAACTCTTTCATATTTCAGATTCTGGATACCCTTAGACCCTCCATGACTCATAAGTGCACAAGAATTCAAAATCAGCTCTTTTCCTTAAAATGTCCTGACATTAAATATGGCCAGCTTCTTAGAAGAACTAGTCCTGCCAAGACTTCACATTAGGACTTAACAGTTTGCACAGTGTAATAACAGTTCCAGAGAGTCTAAAACCTGTACTCAGTTACCTGCATACACACAGGCTTTTTGTATAGTTACAGAGTCTGCACTCAACAGAAGCTACTGTTTGGGTTCAGATATTCTCCTTATTGCGCGCGTGCCCACACACACACACACACACACCACACACACCACACACTCCTACCTATCTGTCCAAACACCATTATAATAATATAATAAAGACTTGAGTTGATTTTGGAATGCAAATTCTATGTATACTGTAGCCAAGTATTCTTGAATAAAATGTCAGTATTACAAAAATATCCTGAGGTTTAGCATCACCATTGTCTAAGCGATGAGAAGGCCTGCTACGTTATCTAACATGGATGAAAATACTGGGTATAAAAAAAACACACTTGCTTGAAAAGCAACTATACCATCCATCCAACTGCAACCCTTTGCAGAGTGATACTCTATTTGCCTGATCAACAAGAGACACCAGTCCAGGTACTGTTCAGGAAACAGTAAAAATGCAGGACGAGAGATCAAAAGGAGAAAATAAAACCTAAGAGATTTCACGCCAAAGTAGTCCACATAAAAGAAAACCCCAAAGAAGGCAATCTTCATAAGGCTCCACACTGAAATGAAAATGCAAACCTAGTACAGTCCTATACTTCAAATTAGCCCAGGGAGTTGGCTATCCCTAATGTAATCACCAAAATCTAGAAGATCTAAATAAAGAACTAACAATAATCATTTCTAGAACTTACGCTAGAATATTTAAGTTGATAATAAGTCTATTAGTTATTTAAATTAATTTTCATTCCTAAAATCGTACACTTGCAAAAGAATTGTCAATGGTCTTTTTAATTTGAATAGATATTGATGTAGGGTAGCATGTATCAAAAACACATAACTTCATACGTGGCTAAGAGAGACCCAAACATTTCATCTCCCTCTCCAAAAACAAACTCAAAACTTGAACCTAAAATAAATAATAATCACGATATAAAAACGAGGAGTTTTTGTGCTCTCTGCACAAAAAAATGCTCTCTGCATTTTTCCTATATAATTAAGATGCCTTTGGGAGAAACAGTTATATGCAGCTTTCCGGAGATGTACATCTCCTTTATCATAATAGAGATGTATGTACATGGACAAGAGCACACCAGAGCCTCAATTTTATGTTACAGACCTCAACTCAAATCCCTGTGAGGACCTCATGGGGCCATCTAGAAGGTTCTCCATAAATGTTAACCCTTTCCTCCCTTTCCTTCTCCAGGGACTGACTATCATGCCATAGCACCCCAGACAGAGAGAAATAAAGAGGCGAGAGGGGAGTCCCAGGTGGCACTGATGCTGGAAACCATGAGAAGAACCTCTTAGCTCTTCCCCACTTGCTCAAACTCGGCACACACACTACCTTCCTAATTGCTACCACAAAACATTGTGAACAACCCTACACCCATCTCACTAATCCACCCTTACATGACTCCTCCTTCATTTCAGTTCAAGGCTCAGTAGGGTAAGAAGGCTGACTACAGAGCCCACTTCCCCTGTTCTCTCTAGAGGCATCCCCAATTCCAAGGCAGACAGAGCCCAGTACTATATTCTAAATGCCTGTAATATGTTCAAAAATAAATTGAAACAGGGCCCACTGTTCATGGCACAGCCTAATTTATGTTAGAATATAAGTTTAGCAAAAGAGAGAAAATCAAAAAGGCAATTAGAAGAGGAAAATGAACAAAAGTTAAGTGAAATAATCCAAGATCTAAAAATGCTATGAAACACATTTTTCATCCTGTGGGTCTGTCCTTAGATACATAAGCAAGCAACTTACACCATAAAAGATTTGGTATAAAACTGAAAGTAGAGAACCAAAGGGTTGCAGAAAATTCATCAGCAAAATGTCATTTCTGTATCTTTACTATCATAGCTCCACCATCTGGGTTATATTTTATAGTTAGTTGTCTGAGCCAAAAATAAAAGATGACTGGTTAAGGTTGCTATTTCTATCAACATGACACTGAATTACAGTACTATTTTTCCTCACTTCTAGAGATGTGCCATTTGTCTTCCTACAATCCACAGGCAGAACCTTTTAAATTTTAGCACCAACAGTCCAATCTTACACATAGCAGAAGCAGATCACTTCGCTTGCACAGCTATGTTTGAAAAAATGCTCTCAAGCGAAATGGTAAGTCTGTTCCTCGCCAAACTTGCAACTCTCAAGAGCTTCGATTGATAATTGCAGAGCTCAATTTTTAAAAAATTAAAATGAGTAGTGAAACGTATACACGCTGTCACACTAAATATCTATTACATAGGAAATCTGTTGGTAGCACATACTATGTTAGAAAAACAATCTTTAAAGTGAACCAGGTGATTAAATGCCACTCAACTGATAGTATAACCAGATCAGTCTGCCTCAAGGCAAAGTTCAACTGGAGGCTAAACTTGAGTTCTCACATTACAAATGCAAACATATTAATAAGTAATTGTTTGGGTAAGACCACAGGCAAAAAAAAAAAAAAACTCTCTGCTTTCATCGTATGGGTCTAAGAATTAAGTTAATTTCAGAAGTACTATAAACTTTCCCTCCTAGAATAGGGTTAGAGTGGGGAGAGATTATGACACCAAGTTAATTGGAGTAACCAATCTGTGTACTTCTACTTGAATTTAGGGATTAAAAAAACAAAACAAAACAAAGGAAAAAACCTCCATGATATTTTTTCTTATTTTATTTTACAAGTAAATCGGCAAGTACGGTGACTTCTTTGACTGTAAGCACTGAATAGCAAATATAACTAACTATTAGTATATAATTTAAGACATAGTGCTTTTTGCCAGTAAAAGGCCTAGTGAGCACTCAAAAATATTTACTAGGGGAGGTACCGAACAATACATTTCACAGACAGCTTCTACAGTAGATAGCAATGGGGAACTTTAGAAGATATTCTAGCTCTGTAATAGGGCCAGGCATCCTAGCATTGCTTAAAAAAAAAAAAAAAAAAAGGTGCATACACACAAAAATGAATTCACATATTTACCTCGACTTTAAAAAGAAATCTTATTTGAGATAATTAACTAAAAGTATATATTTCATTTAATTCTTGACAGAATATCAACTTAAATGTTTAGTGATAGATATTAACAAAATAATCATATGTTATAAATCAGCAAAGGAAATGGTCTTTCTATAAGAATCTTGCTAAAATCTTTAAGACAAAAAAATGTTATGTAGGATATTCAGAAATCAAAGTTATCTAGTATTGAAGCCTCAAATTTCAGTCAAAAAAAGAAGGAAAATGACATCCCTTTCTATATCATAAAGGCAACATCATTTCTGAAGAATACCTATAACCCCTCCGGGTATCTGTCAATCAGTAAGAATGGTTTATCTGAGGCAGAGAATTTTAGAAATTACAATACTGATGAAAAGAAATCCTGGGAACTCTTTGTACAATTACAAAAGCCTGAAACTCTATTTAAAAAAAAAAAAAAAAAAGACATGACTGAATCACAAACCACTTTTGTTATCCATACAAGACAAAAGGAATGGAATAAAAATGGACTTTAAAAATAGATAGGGAGAAATAAACTCTAACATCCTTGAGTATAGGAGATGGAAAAGGAGGGAAAGCCTTAATTTCACTGGTAGGATTTAGTTATAAGTGAGGGAAAGTGAGAAGCTGCCATGACCAAATGCCTTCTTTAAATAAAGACCCTAAAGAACAGAAACCAACTTCAAGTGACTTAGGTGACCTGAAAGAGTCACTGGGACAAATCTTGAAGTAGTTTATGAAAATCAAAGGCCTTTCTACAGACCTCAGGTGGTACTTAACCTACTTAAGCTTTGCATTGCTTCTACGTATTGGCATTAAAGTATCAACAAATTAGAGAGACCAGGCCATGGTTCTCAACATGTGGTCCTGGCAATAGTAGCATCAGCAACACCAAGCACTTGTTGGGAATGCAAATACCTGGGCCCCACACACAGAGCTTCTATAGATGGGAGCCAGTGATCCACAGCCCTTTAGGTGATTCTGATGCAGCCTAATGTCTAAGAAACACTCGTTTAAGTTGATCTACCTTTGTTTAGAGATACAGAAAATGGGCCAGAAGTCTTTGTCCTAGTCCTATAGTTTGTAATGGAGGAGCTGGTTCTAAGAACCAGTCTTCTTGCTTCAGTATCCTTTCATTTGTAAGGAAAATCACTTCATGGTGGAATTCATGGGTTCCCTTTTTCAGATGCCCAGCTAAAATTAAAAAAAAAACAAAAACAAAAACAACACCAAAAACCTAAGGCTGTATAAAATATTAATTTTTAAAACTTTAAACAATTGGCCACTCATTTACTCATTAAAAAAATATATGCAGCACCTAATATTTGATCGACGATAAAAAGAAATACCTAATTTTTAATCTCTGTCCTGAACAAAGTCACAGTGTGGCAAAAGAGATGAGTGTGTTAGGGAATAAGTATAGCACAGCTCCAGGTGATAAAACAGAGTTAGAGAGATAGGAGCGGATTCAGAGGAGGGAGACTTGCTCCTCCTGGGGGGAGAGCAAAAGACTTCAGAGAAAGTGACGTCTGAGTGATGGTGTGGTCAAAGGATTCATCCTCATTCCCCAAGCACTTAGTGAGAACACACTAAATACCCTAGCCACAAGGGATATGAAGACTGACACAAGACACAGCCACAGCTGCTCGGAGGGAAAGATCTATAATGTATACAGAGCACTAGCATACAACAAGGGACAGGGGCTAGGAATCATTTTCTATCTGGGAAAGCAAACAGTGACTCAAAAAGGAAATGATGCTAGAGCAGAGTTTGAAAACATAGGGCTAACAGAAATAAAAGGGTATCACAGAGCAAATGAGGTGCATTTGCAAAAAGCAGGATGGTAGAAAACTTGACCTATTGGCACAGCAATTTATAGAACTTTCAGGGTTAGTTAGAACAGTGGAGAGAAGGCCTGGGAAGTAGGAGGCTGAGAGCTTATCTTGCAGAGACTTTTATGCTAGAAGCAAGAGTCTGTCCTTTATCCTGAAGGTACTATAATGCCTTTGAAGGGTTTTATCAAAGAGAAAATGTAACAGATATGTACCCAAATAAAGGACATTGTGGAAGCAAGTAGACTGAGGGACAGGAATCTCTTAGAAGGACCTCAACATCTAACATTACACCTTAACATGCTTAGGTATTAGCCAGCAGTCGAGAAATATTTATTGCACACTGTCTATGTACAATGACGTGAGATTTTACCCCTATATTCACGTACATATTTATGGAGTGAACAAATATGTATTATTATATCTCCAGGAAAACATGTGTTTTGTGCATGTGTGCATATAGTTTATTCTACTCTTAAATCCAAAATTTCACTAACAAAGGAATAGTGCTTAACGTAAATAATCTTTTTTTTAAAGATTTTATTTATTTATTTGACACAGAGAGAGAGAGAGAGAGCCAGCGAGAGAGGGAACCCAAGCAGGGGGAGTGGGAGAGGAAGAAGCAGGCTCCCAGCGGAGGAGCCCGATGTGGGACTCGATCCCGGAACGCCGGGATCACGCCCTGAGCCGAAGGCAGACGCTCAACCACTGTGCCACCCAGGCGCCCCCTTAACGTAAATAATCTTAGAGACTTAACTTTTTTTTTAAGTTTTTATTTAAATTCTAGATAGTTAACATATACCGTAATATTGGTTTTAGGAGTAGAATTTATTGATTTATCACTTACATTAACACCCAATGTTAGAGACTTTACTTCAATGTGAGACTGAAATAATGTCATAAACATTGTTAAGATTTATATAATTGTAAGTGAAGTTGGTGTTATAAAATAAAACTCTGTATTCCTTTCACCCCATGTTAAACTCCGTTTTCATAGGATACTGGTGAAAACTCATCTTTCATTTTCTCTATACTACATGTCACCAAAATCAACAACGATTTACTGAACTAACCTAATTCAAAGTTCCAACTCTCAAAAATCAGAGAGGTCTCTGATATGTAAACAGACCTAAACTTTACTGGTGATAAGCTTGTAACAAATCTTGGCAGAAAGAATATGAGCCAGAATACAGTTTGTTCAAAAATCAATTAGGACCACTGAAAATTATTTAAATAGGATTTTGAGGAGAGACACATGGAGGAATGTTGGAGAAAATAAAATCTTCTACTTTTTATTTAAACTATAGTTTTGGTTATTTTTAAAATAATACTAGTTTAGCTATGTCTATCCTCTTTATACTCTTTATACTCTTTATTCATCCTCATTCCCCAAGTACTTAGTGAGCACACAATAAATACCCTAGCCACTAAGAATATGAAGACTGAAACAAGTCAGAGCCGAACTGCTAGGAGGGAAAGATCTATAACGTACATAGGGCACTACGTCCGTTTTCTTCTGTAAAGGAAAAAATAGAGGCCATGAGAAATCCCTTAAAATTTCTATAAAGGGATCACTACATAATGTTAAATCAAGCAAGGTAATAATTAAAACTTCCATTCGATTATGTTAAAAAGATCAAAATATTTTACATACTCAGTGATACCAAGAGTTAATCATGCATGGCTTACTTGGTTAATAGATTAACTAAGTCTTGAGTTTATATTTTCCTTTACCTCTCCCCAAAGTGCCCCTGCTAATACTAGAGAAACCCAAGGCCATTGGAAAAAGGAAGTAAATGAAACAAATATTGAATGAAAAGATCAGTTTCATTGTCTACTGACCCTTTTAGCATCACATATGCATTTGTTCATTAACTATTTATTGACTACCTAACGTACAAGAGATAAACAGCATTCTAATAGGGAGGAAAGACAAGAACCAAATACAGTATGGTAACAAAGTTTTATGGAGGCAAGGAGCTAAAGAAAAAAACAGTAGGGACACAGTAATCAGGGAAATCTCTCTGAAGGTAAAATATAAGCTGAGACCTGAATGTGAAGAAGAAAGGAATATCATTCCAAGCAGAGGGAATAACAAGCACAAAGGCTTTGAGACAGGAACAACCTTGGAACATTCCAGAAGCATAGGGCAAAGTAAAGGACGCATAGAGCAGTGGCCAAATTCATTTGGAGTTAGCCAGGAGTTGAATCCATAGTAGAGATTTGGATTATTCTAAATGTGTTGAGAAGCCATGGGAGAATTTTGGGTAGAATCCTTAATATCTGACGTGTGTCTCAAAAGATCAATCTGCTATAAGGAGAACAGCCTACCAGGGACAAAAAGGTAAGCTGGGAGAACTGCTGGGAGGAGATGTCTGAGGTGAGAAAGAAGGGAAGCCTGGACTTTAGGAGTGCTTCCCTAACATTTTCACATTATGGGGAAAAAAAGATAATTATCTGTAAGGTATCTTAGAATAAATGGACAAGCTGTTCATAGCTATAATCTCCAGGTAGGCTAAGTAATGCCAGTAACACACTGGAGAGATAAATAAACAGATATGTATATTATATGTATGTGTATATATAGCATATATACATATATACATGTATATAGCAAATATGCAATATGAATGTAATTTCATAGAAAAAGGTCTTAAAGAATATGACCCAACTAAAGGTAGTTACCTTGAGGGAGGGATTGGATAGAAGGGGGTGGAATAATATGAAGAAGGAATTTCACTTTTTTACTCCATTAACTTACGTATTTTAATTTTTGCAAGTGCTTATCAATGCATTAGTTGTGCAATGGAGAAAACCTTTTTTAGGCCTCTATATTATACTACTATTATTCTTAACTATACTTTTGATGACATGGCTTTCTCAAAAGTATATCTGAAATTCCATTTTTAAAAAACTGAATTTTATCCTAAGTGTCATGGGACAAGCTTAGATCAGAGGAGTGACATAATCTGAATTATCTAAAGCAGCTTACTGTGATGACTATGGAGAAAAGAGGTGTGTGGGATAGCAAGAGTCAGAAGCAAAGACAATATTAAGGAGACCATGGCAGGTGTTCAAGAAAAAGATGATGGTCTTCACTATGGGGATGACCTAGGAAATGGAGAAAATGACCTTATCTTTGTCTAATATCTAGCACAGCATGTGGCATGCAGCATGGTCTCCACACACAGGACTTCAGGTAAAAAAGAAGGAAGAGAGAGCAAAAGGGAGGCCAGCCAATCACAGAGCTGTAGCGTACTGCTTTTCTAATTTGAGGTGGAGAGGTGAAATATTTTTCTTGAAGATACTTGTAGAAAGTCCATTTCTGAGAGCAGTTCACCAATCCCCTAGATAGAGACTTATATAACCACTATCATAACAAATTAATGTTGGAAGCAAGTAACGTGAAAATGTTAAAACAAACTTCTTTCTCAGTTCAATTCCAGTATTAAAATATGCTGTCACTGAAATTTCAAATATGTTAGAAGATATTACAAAAATATGAGGTCATAATGAGTTACTCTAAAGGCACCTAAGAAATAATGCTTTAAAAGTTTAACATCTAATGGTGCAGTTCCTCCCTAAAATCTGAAACAAAATTAACCTAAATTACAAAACTGATCTGCATTCTCTCAGCTTCCCTCTCTCTCTTTGTAAGTTATAGGCTAAGATCTCTAATCAGTTTTTTAACCTGAGCCTGGTTAGCAGTAACTTCTATTTTATATCACTTGATCCTGTCACTCTGTCCAGCTCTGAATTTCATTTTCTATTTTACCTGCACAAATATAAATCCCATCTTGTCATTGCTTTTTCTATATATCAAACCTAATGCTTAAAATAAAAATCTCAAAAAAAAAAAACTTCAAGTTTTGTTTCAACATATTAGATGATTCATTGTTTGATTTCTTTGGATTACATGATTAAAGATATAAAAGCCCACATCAATATCCATATGGATTTTTCAATACATAGTTATATGGATTTGAAATTTTCTAGAGAGGAAAAAAAAGTTACAAGTTACAAATGACAGTTAATTTTCCAAGCTAGCCCTTAAGATGTTTTAGTCCATAATATAGCTGAAACACTATACTTGTACTTGAATTAGCAAAATGCTTACAACACAATACAATCTATCCACATGTCCACAGTTATTGAAGGGCAGGTACTATATGGGGTGCTTCAGAGTCCACATCAAAACTGTCCATCAGAACTGTGTGCCACGATGCAAGTTTTCTCTCTCCATCCTATATGGTGACCCAGTTCAGGTGGGCTCTGAGCACCTGACATGTGGCTAGTGTGTCTGAGAAAACAAATTTCTAATTTTATTTAATTTTAATTAAATTTAGATGATCACATCTCAATAGAGGCTACCTCAATTGGACAGTGGAGGTCTGAAATATGAAAAAAAGCACTTAGGAGGTCTATTACTGATAGTGAAATCAAAAGTAAAAAGAAGCAACTGGAAGGTACCTGGGTGGCTCTTGATTTTGGCTCAGGTCCTGTTCTCAGGGCCCTGAGATGGAGCCCCGCCTCTGGCTCTGCACGGAACATGGCACCTACTTAAGATTCTCTTTCTCTCCCTCCCTCTCTCTCTGCCCTCCCCCCCTAAAAAAAAGAAAAGAAAAAAATTAAGAAAAAAGAAGTAACTGGAGTGTTGCTGTAAATTTTCATGTAAGAGTAATACGAATTTCCTAGGAATCATGAAAGTAGGCTCTACTCCTAAGGAAAGCTTTGAGTTGGGCCCTTATATGGTGGAGGAATTATTTAATGGCCCCAACATGCAAGAGGCTCATGACTAAATCTAGAATCCAATGCCAGTTGTTACTCAGCTTGAGAAAAGTCTCTCCATGTGTGCAAATGACAACTGATCAAGGGCCTTTTGGATAGGGCGATGTCGTGTGGTTTGCTATTACAGTCAAATATTACTTTACAAGTAACTTTACAAGTTACTTTACAAATACTACTTTACAACTTTACAAGTTTACGATATTACTTTACAATTACATCCCAACTATGTGGATGGTTGACAAACTACGCAGAACGATGAAAGTTATACTACAACACAAAATTGTTGATACACCGATTTTTATCTCCAGTTTCCAACATATTTTTTCCCTAGATTCAAATAATGTGAGACAAACTCAAGATTAAATTATTGAAAGCAAGTAACTTGATGCAGTGAAAACATATTACAAACAATACTTTCTTGACTGGGGATTTTTATCTTAAGAGAATCAGATTAAGAATCTTAGTTTTAGGGACACCTGGGTGGCTCAGTCAGTTAAGCGTCTGCCTTCGGCTCAGGTCATGATCCCAGGATCCTGGGATCAAGTCCCGTATCGGGCTCCTATTGGACAAATAAATAAATAAAATCTTCAAAAAAAAAAAAAAGGATCTCATTTTTAAATTAAAATGCCAATATTGATCAATATCAGTAGATTAAAAACCTAAGTATTTGGCTTTTGTTTTTTAAAAACTGCAGGAGTGAATACTTTTTAATTCTTTTGAATGTTAAATTCTCCGTGTGTAAAGAGAATACTAGCTTCCCCAGGGAAACAAATTAATGTTTACTTACTTACGTTATCTTTATAAAAGATAAACCCTATACTCTCCCCAATCACAAGGCTATGGAGGGGTACAGGGCAGAGAAGGAGAGAGGGAGACTGACACTTCACCCACACTCATCTAAACGCTCAGTTGTTTTTGGAAAATCTACTTAATATCACAGCCTTACATTTTACTTTAATTAGTTTACATGTCAATATGAAACACTGACATGAAAAGTCTATTTTGTGAAATAACTAAAAAATATATAATCCTATGGCTCTTTTTGTCTTTTTTATAATACTGGTACTCTTTTTTTTCTCCAAGACTTTGTAGCTGCAGTCCAAAACGTGGCAAAAATGGGCAAAAAAAAAAAAAAAAAAAAAGTTTTAAGTACTTTACATTCTAGAGAATTCATGAATACCTGGAACCTATCTTCCTTCAGTGTTTGCTGAACAGTGGCAGACCTGGTCCTCCTATAGCCCACCACCTCCAGCACCCAACTGATCAGAGCAGAATGCTGAGGACAAGGGAGAGAAGTACATTATTGACAGTCATAGGCATTCCTACCCCTGGGAGAGACGGAAAGCAGGTGCCTACCCCACGGGAACCTTCCCAGGGCCAAACAGAAGAAGAAGGTTCTAAAAGAATCAAGACTGGGAGTACCTGTGAGAAAGCGACGCCGACAAATGGCTCTCAGACAAATCCTTCATGAGAGAGTCCTTGGGGAACCTGGCAAAAATCCCCAAAGAACAAAGAGGCTGTCCCCTTCCCATTGTGGAGACTGTTAATGCCGAGACATTTGCTGGGATGGCCTATAGCAACAGGACCAGAAGGAGCAAAATGTTGTGAGCCCAGTGGCCTGCCAGTGTTCAGCAAGTGACTGGGAGATGACAGGTCCTGGGTGGTGGCACTTGTTGATGTCAGTGATAGAAATCCTCCCACCATGGCCAATTTCAAGCTACCGATGTGAAGCTACTGAATGCACAGTGAAGAGATGGGCAGGAGCAGGCTATTACATAGTATTTCCACCATAAAAAGACAACAGACACAAACAACATCAAGAGTATAGATAATTAATGAAAGAAAATAGTTAGGGAGTATTAAGTTTTGAGTATGTATTACTTTGTTTTTAATATAATTCATTTGATTATTCACTTCCATGATGTAATTAGTAGTGTCCATGTTAACATAAGATCACAAAATTCCTGAAAATTTAACAATTAGTTCGTACAAGCCAGTATAAGACAGCTATGGCACACTGCTAATGCCTAGAAGGTGAACGGAAGTTTCCCTGAGGACATGGAGTAGGACCTTGTAGAGATAGTACCAGGGCTCTAAGTTCTTCCCAGGGAGCAGCTAAGTGAGGGACCACCCCTGTTGGAAAGGTCGGAGTAGTGGGCCACTGCCAGAAGGCCAGCAGGGACATAGCAGCCTCTTGCCAGGGAGTACTTTGGGATTAGAGAGGGCTGGTGAGGAGCAGAACAGCACACCAAGCCAACCATCCCCACAGCAGCGAGGAGGAAAGACCACACCCAGCAGCAGGGCTCAAAAGCTATAAAAGGAGAAAAGTCAGAGTAAAAGCAGGGGTTCCTCCCTGTATCTGACACAGGTCCAGGGAAGAAAGAAGACTTCCACCTCCTTTATGTCTGCTTCTAAACCTAGTCCTTGCAAGGAGACGGAAGAAACCACCGACTACATACTGACTCCTTGCCTTCAAAAGACAAGCTGCAAACGTAGGGGACGATGGGCCGATGAGAGACAAAGCAAGAGCATGTCCACTTAAACTGGACTGAAGTGGATTTTAATCACTGAAAATGAACAAAAGCTATGAAACTTGTCTAATGTGTCATTAAGAATCAGGAAAGAGAGAACTGACAGAGTATAACTGAAAAACAAACAAACAAACAAACAACAACAACAACAAAAAAAACCAGTGGTAGGAAAATAGGTTAAATCTTCCCTGAGTTGAAACCTCTCAACAAACTGGTTGCACACAAGCTTAAGGTATTACTATTCAGAATACTGTGCTAGTTATCCACCGCTAACAAGAAAACTAAAATAAGCAACTCTTCCTTTAAAGAAAAACAGCTGGTATTTCAAATATTGATATCATGCAAATGGTGATATATGTAATCCAGCTATTTCTATGCGCCCATCATTTCTCCCTTATAGACTGACACCAAATGCAAAGCGGTGGAAGGTACTCTAAAAATGCAAGTCATCCTTATCAGGAATAGTAGCAGAAGAGTATCTTAATGTGCATTCTTTTATTTGATCTGCACAAAAGAGCTGCGAGGTAGATAGGACAGTTATTAATAGTCACTCACATCTTATAGATATTAAAAATGGAGCTGAGAGAAATTAAATGACATGCTGACTTAAAAGCCAAAACTTGACGACACTCAAAGACCTACACAGCTAGGTATAGCCAAGGAGCAGTGACTTTAGAAGTCAGGCCCAGGTTCTGGTACTGGTTATGCCACTTACAGTTATGGGATACCGGGTCAAACATTCTCTCCAGGCCATGGTTCTTTCTATGAAATTAAATCACTGGACCACAATAGCCGTAAGGTCTCTTCTAGAATCATGATACTATTTCATCAACAGGAAAGGCAAGATGTCCGGAAGGCCAGGGCAGATTACACAATTAAGCACAGGACGATGCCAAAGGAAAAAATCTGGCACGGCTTACGGGGCGCCAGAAATAAAAGAAACTTGTGCTAAACCAGCTCTCCAGTCAAGCTTTGATGTGCTTCCTGGAAACAATGGTTCCAAGCACTTCTCAGTTTGCCGAACAACCGGACTTCCATGAGGAAGTAAGTGAAAACACAAAGTGGAAGTAGCATATGAAGGAACGTAGAAGAGAGGAATTTCTGACGGAAAAAACTGCTAAGCAATTCATGTGAAAACGATCTCACTCTGCTCTAGAAATTGCCAAGAAGTATTATAATGAAACATTTTATTATTTATCATGATATTCACTAGTATGTTACTAATTTTACAAAAGTCTATCTAATTAAATATTCATTTTGATATTTAGGTTTTCAGGAACAAGCAGAAACAAAATATCCACATATTAATGCACACCCAGAAAATAACAAATCAGTATCAGTGATGAGTCAGTACAAAGTAAATGGAAAAAAGGAAGAAAGTCTCCAATTTATCTGCATGCCATAAATGCATCTGTGAAAAGACAAAAATGTAATGCACTTCTTTAACCAATTTACCAAGAACAGAAATTGCTAGGTGAATCAACAAAATATGAATTATTTTATGTTCTCTCCTATATTTCTTACTCATTTATTATTTCACCAAAACCTATTAACTGCTCTATTATTTAAAACTCATATATTCTACGGGGGAGGTAGAAGGGAGGAATCTCTTTCTTATTTATATTTGTTCTTCACATCTATAATAAAATCAGAATAAAAACATGTGGGCACATACATATGTAACATATAAATCAAAAATAGCCACAGTTAGCTAATTCAGTAAATATGAGATCTTATCATCTAAAGTGATGAAAATATTCTAACCAAAAGAGGAATCTTTAACATTGACCTTGAAAATGGAGCCCCGCTTTTCTACTAAGTTTACAATCCAGCCTTGATCCTCCTGGGCTGCAATCCCGGGTCATCACGTACTGTGTGATTCTGTAAATACCACATATGCCTCCCACATCCCCCCATCATTCTGTGAAACACAGGGTTGACTTGAAGGGGTTGTATGATAACACACTGTTCTAACATGGGGTTGGCATTCAGTACATTCACCTCCTATCAAAGCCCAGCTAAGGAAGATCCTGGCTTCCCTAAGGCTTCCTACATCCTGCAGCTCTCAGCAAAAGCCTTCAGTCTGTTGACCAAAAAAGAGTCTTACTGCCCCAGCTCAGGAATCTCTTGAGTTATTCATGCTATCCTCAGGAATACAAAAATGACTGGATGTCCTGTTTCCTGTTTGTTATACAAAACTATTAACCACCACCTAGAACCCACCTACCATCCAATGCACATACTCCAACCAAACTTATGGACAGAATGGCAAACCTCAGAGAGAAAAAACAAACAACTGCTATTCACTAAACACTTACCTGCCAGACAGTGCCATAGGCACTTTTGAACAAATTTTCAGCCTATACACGATAAATAATTTGTACAGGGGAAGAGATAGCAAGGGATTCAGCTGGAATTTTATTACCACTGGATTTGATCCTAAAGCCCATAGTCCCTAAAATTGTGTAATTCTTCCTCCAGTATTTAACTACTACCAATAATGCACAAAACAGCTTCCCAAGAAAAGTTTATACTAAGTAATTAAACCAAACAGCACACAAAACTCCACAGTTAACAACAACAACATATACAACTACCGTCTGCGAACTTGGGACTGTAGCTATGCACAATCCTTGAAACACGAAGTACAATATTCATTTCTAGTTTAAATATTCTAAGAATTGTACAAATCTATACACACAGGAACGTATTTCAAAACTATCAGCAGCAAAAGAATGTAAGTTGAAATTAGAGATTTCTGAAAAAAGATTTGGGAGTCTTATTGGGGAAGGCATAAACAAAGGAGCTTAAGGAACATCTATTTCCTCTATTGTATCAACTCCCTGGGCTAATGGACCATTCTGATTTCCTCGTGATTATAAGGAAATGTACAGTTCAGCTGAAATATATACTGAACCATCACAAAACTTAGCACAACATCATATCTTAGCACATGAGAAAAATTCTATTATTCCTCTTTCAGCCTAATAGAATAGGGGGAAAATGGGACAGTATTGGCAGAGAAGACTGGAATGGAAGCACTTGGTTATTACGAAATAATCATTATGTCAAAGGAATAGATACATTTGTCTGTACCTTTCCTGTGCTTACGCCCTAGAGGTGTGTGATTATCTTATAATCATTGCTGTTTCCCAGAGAAACACATTTTGCTTCATGATACAATTTTTTAAAAGTGAAAAACGTATTACCAGAGGTGCTTGTTAAATTGATGATGATGATTTAATTAACCTACATTTGTCACTAAATTTCGAGGTTCATCCATTATTGAGCACGAAAAGTCGTATTTTCTACATGAGGGGAAACATAAAATGCAAAGAAAGTGAGAGAACAATTAATTAAACTTTATGTAAAAGAAGACAGAGAACTATTAAAAATACCTATGATTTCAGCCTTTTTTGGGGAACAGGGTCTATATTCAGAAAGACAAAGCATCAATGGTAGTCAAAAAAGGAAAGTGGTTTACTTATATTTGCTGACCACATTACCAACAGAAAATCATTATTCTGCAATAATCACTGTGCCCCAGTGAACAGTAAAATTATTTTTAACATTTCATTTGTTTTACAATCTCTAAAACACAATGGTTCTAGTTAAATTACTGTACAATAACCTGGTCATTTAATTTTAAATCAGTACTTTATCCATCATACTAAGTCCTCTTTTGATACAAATGTTATCTAAAGTAACATATTTTCAATATATTGAACCCATCTTTACTATTTTATTCTTTGCTGGCTACATATTCTCTTAAGACAAAACAAGATTATTAAAGTATTCAGCAATGAGTCTATTAACAAAAGCAAGATTTAACATATTGCCTTGAGAGAGACTTTTCAAGTTTCTTTCCTTATCTTGGTAGGGAAGAGAGAACTATATTTTTAACACTCCTGAAGGGGATAATTGTTAAGTCTTATCATTTACTTTCCGCTGATAAAAGGTAAATACGAATTCTTAATGAAGATGACTGTGACTGTTCCATTGTGTGATCTTCTTCAGTCATTTCCTGTCTAGCACCCTCCTCAAAAGAAACAACCCAGGTGAAATCATAAGCAGAAAGCTATCACTCTGATGTCACACACACAGAAAGAAGGATCACATCAATCAGTAATATCCTTGTCAAGTGAGAATCAGACAGGAGAACGACGTGGTAATAAGTGGCTCAAACCTCACATGCTAAGGGCTAATTAGTTCAAGAAAAGTCCCAGAGGGCAGGGATTTATTTTCTTCAATAAAATAGACAGTTTAATGAAATGTCCTCTAAAATTCAGCTCTAAAATTCCAGAGTTTATCAATCTTTTAAGAAAAAGAAACTGGAATCAAATTGTCCTGCAAAAATGCAACTGCCTCATTCATTAAATTTATTAATTTCTCCATTAGGGTAAGAATTAAATTGCCTGGTTGTAAGCCTGCAACTAACTATAAGTAAATGCTATGAATCTGTCATGGAAAACACATGAAGAAAAGCTAAATTTCCACAATTATATGTATAAAAAGTATGATGTGATATTTTCAGTAATAAAATTAACAAAGTTCTGAATAGGTAAATATGGGTGAAATGAACATCATTACATATAGCATAAATCAAGAACACATAAATAATTAAAATGAGATAAGAACGCAAGGGGCAATTCTTAATTTTAGAACCTAATTCTGTGCCCATCATTGTGCAAGCCAATATGGAGAACAGAGGTTAAAGTAAAATACAGAGATCCTGTCCTCAGTAGCAGAAAACTTATTTTAAATAGCATCGATCAGGGACGCCTGGATAGCTCAGCAGGCTACCTTCGGCTCAGGTCATGGTCCTGGGATGGAGCCCCGAATTGCACTCCTGGTTCAGCAAGGGCCCTGCTTCTCTCTCTGCCTGCCACTCCCCTTGCTTGTGCTCACTCTCTCTCTCTCTCTCTCTCTCTCTCTCTCTGACATAAATAAATAAATAAAATCTTAAAAAAAAAAAAAAATCATCTATCTATAATGTGTCAGCGAGTGCACCAGGGCATTGGGCTACAAACTAAAGTAAGGACGAGCCCAACAGTCGAAAAGCCAGAGACCAGGTAAAAGGAGGGTAGTTACAAAATGACATTAGATGGGCTATGATTGATGTAGCTACATAAATCTGCTGAAATGCGGAGTAAACACTAAATGTCATGTGAAGCTGGAGAGCCCCAAAAGAAGGTTACATTTTAACTCACACGAAAGCAGTAAGCGGTATGATTAGAGGCCTCAAAAATAGGGAAAACATTTTGATTCCCCGCAGTATTTGCAGGATACCCAAACTCTAGATAATGATGGCAGGGAGGCCAGTTTATCAAGAGAATGACACATAGAAATCTCGGTAAATGGTGGGAATGGCGAACTTTACCCATATATGAACCACACTGCAAAGACAATGTAATTCATTAACTGGCTTTGATACGGAAAAATGAGGAGAGGTTTTGGCCTGTGATGAAAGTGGAGTCAGTTCCAACTACAAAGTTTCCAGGCAGAGGGATTCTGAGAACAATGTGTCACTGACAGAAATACAGAAACTGACATACAGTTGGAGTATAAAGAGTAAATATAAACAATTCATGTCTAAATTCCTGATAGCTGAAAACATAAAATAGCCAGCTTTACTTATACAAAATCTTCCCTTATTGACAGCATTCCTTTGACTACCTGCCTAAGCTCTAAGGAGAAGAACTGACAGATGTTAAATTTGAAATAGTTTTCAAATTTCTTAAAATCGTTGGCGTAGTATGCAGAAGGTAAAATAGTCTCGAAAAGCAACTCTTCCTGTACAATGAATGTGGGGCACTTTTTCTATGTAATAAGGCAAAGTCAACTTAGCAAGCTCTGTGGCTGCAAGAAAGTCTTTAAACCAATTAAATTAACTTTCCCTTCTGCTGACTGTACTCGTTAGACGATAAGATTATCCTTAACCCATAGCAGACAGTCCTTACTTTTGGGCCAAGATGGTTTCCTGGAAACATTTTATAGATAACTGTAAAGGGGATTATGTTTCCCCAAAGAGATGACACAATCTGAGTCGATTTTTGACATCAATAAATATGATGTCAATCATGTATTATTAAAACAAAAGAATAATGCAAATTACATTCATACACAAATGTAATCATTATTTTAAATAAGAAAATTATGTTCCAGGTCATCTCCTGGAATTTCAGTACTGAAGAAACCTTAGAAAATGTCTAAATTGAAACACTGTATTTTTTCAGACAAGAAAAGAGACACACATACCTTAAATGGGATTCCAAAAGCTTTCAGCACAGACATTTTGTGACACTTCACCCCCCAACTTTACAAAGTCACATATAATGACCATAAGTAATTAGCACTGACTCTAAGAGGAGATCCAATGACAATGCCTCCATATTCAATTTGAGCATTTTCCACATACAGGACAGATGCTGGGAATTTCAGAAATATCATTTATATATACTTTGTTTTTTGTTGCATCTATGGTATATAAAACAAAGAAGACAGGACTGAGTAGCCAAAGTCTTTTTTTTTTTTTCTTTTTTAAATCTGAAGGAGCTATGATTCTAACTTCAATTGTCAACTTTTGGCAAGTAAGACTTGCTGTATTCAGGTCTTTAACACCAAGAGCAGCCTTGAAGGAATAAACAGGGACAGACAAAAGGCTGCCTGAGCACTGTGGTCTATGGATGGAAAGAGGGAATAGAAGCTGCAACCCTTTGCCTTGATAATAGTAGGAGAAACATAAACCCTAAAAAAAAAAAAATTAAAAAATAAAAAAGTCTTCTGTAGTTAATCCAGGAGAACTGAGACGGCTGGCAGAAGACCAGGTGCTGAAGAAACCACAGCAGTTGCCAAGTTAAAAGCAAAGGAAACATGGTACCCTACTGCCCCAGAGTCAGAGCAGTGATTTCTAGTTAAGTGCTTTAAACTTTGAGAGGGATAGAGAGGGGAGTGACCAGGTGTCCACACTGTAGACATGGTCCTCCCTGGTTCTTAAACAAATCAAGATGAAAGCACCACAGGGAGGTTGAAAGCAGATGATTTTATTCACCCCCACCCTGTTATCAGCTTTATAAGAACTGTAGCTGGAAAATGGCTGATAAAACCAACGTAGTAATCTCTCCTGCTAGGCTTTGATCTGGTTTTCTGGCAGAAGCAGCTATTATCTACTCAAAAAAAGAAAGGTCTGATCAGGTGCAAATCTCTATTGGCACCCTAGCTGAAGCTCAGAAGCCCCCCTCCTTGATCGAAGTTTAAAGTATTCACAAAACACTAGCTCACTGGTATTCTCAACTTTGAAGAAATCATTACTCAGATTTTGCAAACTGTGATTATAACATCTCTGGTTCTCTTCCAAGACATTGATGCATAATCTCTGGCCAATGTTATGTGTCCTTAGCCAATCTGACTAGATTATTCACTTTATTTGGAAGAGTTTGAACAAATATGCTTAAAATTAATACCAAACTTAAAGGCTTAATGTGGAACTTATCAGAAAAATAAGTATTATCATATTAATAGCACTCATTATGTCAGAAATTCTATTTCCTAAAATAAGAACCCGATATCAACTATACTATTTGACATGGGTTGATTATAATGGATTTATTCACAAATGAATTAGCTATTAAAACATAAGTTAAAAACAACAGACAATGGATTTTTTTTTTAGTACTAAGTTAAAGACAATATCAAGTGCTTACAGAAAGCAGTAGTTTTTAATCTTTGTGAAGTCCCAGAATCCACTTTATGAAAACCAAAGATCCTTCACCCTGATGGAGTATGTAAAATTGAGTTTACAAGCCTTTGAAGTTCAAAATTAGACAGCTTAATGAGCCACAGATCCCAGATTATGAACCTAAATCTCCAAAATTCCTGCAAATTTATAGTCTAACCTGCAGTGTCTTCTGCTGTAATCACTTTAAGATTGAACTGTAGACCAAAGCACATCTGAGGGTCATGGGCTAACAATCCTTCTATTTTGGATACAGGGATGCCTAGGGTCATCGGCCTTGAATATACTTATGGAATTTCCAATTAAAAAGCTTTCTAGTAGAGGACACAGGAATACTGGTCAATACAGAAGTAGCAATTTATTACTGTAATGGCTCAAAAACCTCATAACAGTATGAAGTTTACAAGCACTCTTCTCATTATAAAAATCAAACAATTGTTCAGGAAATTAAAAAAAAATTATTACAAAGCTATATCCCCCTTTCCCAAATACATACATACATAGATAGGCCAGGGTTCCTTTTTTATTATTATTAGTGAACATAGTTTATTAAATTCATTATGGTAAGAGTGAAAACAAACTACTTGACTGGCATCACTAAAAGATCAAGAAGCCATTAGGCAAGATGCAAATTTCCCCTCTTCAAAATGTTTAAATTCTACCTTTACAATATAATTGTGATTTTAAAAGTCAGCAAACAGAATAACAAGTCTAAATAATGACCCACTATTTTAAATAAATTACAACACCCAAATATTACTTATTTGGTTATTGTTTTTAATTTCTTGAAAGAACTGCATTCCTAGGACTTCGGACATAGGGTTCACTGCTCCTGCCTAGACGCTCTGTCTCTGAGAAACTAAATCACATTTTCCAGCTCTTAAAGAAATTCGTATTCTGTAAAAATCAGAAAACTACAATTTTAATCAAGTGTTGGCCTATAAAGATAACTTAGTAATTACTAAAAACATGACTTAAAAATACTTTTGAGAGCATTTTAAAATTTACTATCCATGTTACAATAAACTGTTTCCTATGATTTACAATTCTCCTAAATAAATTTAAAATTCTATCATAATCCCATGGGCAGATAAATCTGCAGAGGCAATTACTGACATTCACACCCAGATAAAAAAGCCCAGGTTGCTCCACTAGTCACCACAGAAACAGACCTGAAAGCATTTTTATTCTGGGTCCACACAAATGATTCAGAAATACCTCCTAAAAGTTACAAGTAGGCTGTCTCACTATTAAATCTGTAGGCCAGCTCATGGAAAAGTATAAGGTAAAATAGCCTGATTGAGCTAAAGTGAATGTCTGTCTGTAACATTTTTGATTATCATGGAAAAAGTCAAAAGGCAAATTTCTGGTTTGAGCTAATCCACAAAAGCAATACGAGTGAACATGGCCTTTTCATTGTTCGTGAGGTCTGATAACTAAAATTATTCAATAGAATCAAATTTAAAAGCATCTTGCAATACTATCAATTCAATTACACTATAAACCAAGTTATGTTCCTGTTTCCAAAGTGAAAAGTAAGTAAATCGTGTGACTGCAATAGACCAGATGCCAGTATGAACACCTGCCATGCATATGACCTGGTGCTTCAATTGCACTGCACAACACACAACACTATTCCATTGTATTCACCACAACACACTTACGATGTAGGTATTATCCCTATTTTAAAGATGAGACAGTAAGCTTGACTAAATTGACCAAGTTTACGGTAAATGAACTCAAATGATTCCAAAGCCCGTGCTCCTGTTTTGCGTGCAATGCTGCAAGTATTGTTTCTATATGCATTTGTTTACATTTTTCAGTGTGAAGCTGAGTGTTCAGAGCCTTGAGATGGTTTATTTATTTGTTTGTTTACAAAAGTTTTTTGTTGCTCATTTATTCACAACCAATAAACGTATTCCATAATGTTACCTGGAAAGAATAAAGAAAGAGTTCAAGGACCTATGGCTCCCTCTGGGTCTATTTGTCTGCAAAGAGAAAAGAGCTAATAAATTGATAAATGAGGGCAGTAGCCATTTAATTTTAAGAATGGTCACAATAATGAAGGACTGAAAGAAGTAAAACACTGTACCAGGAGTTGAAGTCCCTGATGGTAATCATTGGGAGTAAAGATTAGAGTACTCCATTCTATTTGAAGTTTTGCAGGGGGTAAGCATGGTCCCAATGAGTAGACTTTACATGGGGATTTCATACTTATTTGAGTGTTCTGGAATTAGAATTGACTATGGCATAATACAAACAGAACTGGACTGGTTCCCCAGAGATAGGACTTTAAATCTCACTATCAATAACTAATTATATAAAATCATGTAAGTGGCAAATTCAGGACCCTAGCTATTTTCACCCATAGAATGAGACGGCTGGCCAAACTGCTTTCCATGGCTCCTTTCAGTACTAGCATTTCATGAGGTTAAAAGACAACTCATTACAGATGATGAATTATAAGAAAGTCTTAAGATTAAGGATCTTATTTTTCTTTGTCACATGATATATTTTCCTTTCCTTTTTTTTGGCAAATTAAAATGCAACCAATTATATATATATATACATATATATATATATGTATATGTGTATATATATATAATACTCTGTAGAATTCAATCAGCATGATGGTATATATAAACCTTTCTAAAATTTTAAATATGCATATTAGATAATAAGTATTTAATTAAATATTGAATGGTAAATGTTAAAATCATTTGTTAATATAAAAGAGTATGTCTTAATTAGAAATGCCAATGTACGGCACCTGGGTGGCACAACGGTTAAGCGTCTGCCTTCGGCTCAGGGCGTGATCCCGGCGTTATGGGATCGAGCCCCACATCAGGCTCCTCTGCTATGAGCCTGCTTCTTCCTCGCCTACTCCCCCTGCTTGTGTTCCCTCTCTCACTGGCTGTCTCTATCTCTGTCAAATAAATAAATAAAATCTTTAAAAAAAAAAAATGCCAATGTACTACATTATTGAATAAACAAGAGCATTAAGATTTGCTCGAGGCAACATATGTAAAGTGTTATGATATCTGTAGGTAGTTTAAACACAAATTTCTGTATTTATGTCTACTAATAGTATTTACCAGGACATCTTATTTAAGACAGCAAAAATATTGTCTTTAACCACAGAAGTTCAAGAGAAGTTCAAAAAAGAAAACAAATTTATTTCTTTCCTAATTATTCTTTTCTGCTTACAGATGTTTTGTATTCGTATCTTTAGATCCCACCCCCTTTCTAGAAAAGACGAACGGCAATGGAAAGAATACATTAACCACAAGTAAATTCCATGAGTGTAAAATCAGAGGGAGAGGAGGACAGGGGGAAAAATAAAGACATCAGTTAAAGCCAGGAATAAAGCTCAAATATGTTTACTATAAACATTTATATACTTCATATTAGAGAGTCATACATTGGCTCGAAGCTTTCTAGCAATAAATGCAGCATGCAGCTCCCGGTGTAATTTGATTCAGCAAAACAATTCCATTGGGAGGCAAATGGATGAGTTCCTTGTGCTAGTCTCCACAAATACAGTTTGATTTGTGGATACATTTTAGATAATATGGGAAAACTAGAGGAAGAAGAGATTGTATATCTTTCAAACAATCTTCCCCAAATTGTGTTTCTTTAAACTATGGACTCCAATGAGTTCAAGACTGCTCCCTTTCCAGAAGTGTCTGTGGCATAAAACTATTCAACAATACCATTTAAGTGCAGACACACATTTTAATAAACTCTAAATTTTAAGAAATTATATATCCAGAGTTCATACACTCTTATGAGAACCAAGGCATCTAGCCTTAAAAATACTTTACCATGTCCAAAAGGGAATCCCTTCTCTGGTGAGTGCCACAGCACGGGAACAGAATTCCTCAGAAAAGTTTTTCTAAGTCTTCTCCAAATGAAAGACAATGCATGACCCACTGTCTGGAAAGTCTATTCTTTATAGCCTGCTACAATAGGGTGACTCTGAAGAGAAGTTCCACTAATGTGAAAACAGCTGATTCAGTTGATTATATATATATATAGTAATTCAATAAAACACACATCGAAAGTTTAACTTGGAATGAAGCTTAAGAAATGCTCCCTATGAAGTATAAACCCAGGAAAACTGGACTTTTAAATAAGAGTCACCCATAGCACATTGAAAACAGAAAATAACCCATCAGTCCTAGAAGCAGTTGTTGTCGCTGGAAGCTACTTTCAGAGGGAGATAACAAAACTACAAAATGGTCTATAAAAAAATGGTTTTATCTTTTGTCCTCTATTAGAGAACAGGCATGCAAGAGCTCTGTCAAAACACTGAGATTCAATTTAAAGAGAAGAGAGGTCAGAATACAATCATATTTTACCCTAATGAAATATGTGACCTGCTCTCTCAAAACAATATTCCTACCAACCGTGATTCTAGAAATAGTAATATAGAGACAGATTCCAAAATGAGATCAATAACCGGGGTGGGCAGTCTACGCTGAGCTCTGGCAGCCTAGCTCATAACAGACTCCTAACCAAAGAAGTAAAGGTTGGGCAAAGGACAGGCATTTTCTATGTGGTTAGAATAACATTCTTGCATGATTTATGAAACGGCTTCAGCCAATCGCTTCGGCTTAATTCAACAGCTACCATGAATTAATTCCAGCTTCCTAATCCAAACAAATTATATCCTAAGTTATAGACAAAAACTCGCAGATGTACTTGATCCCCTCTCTAGTACTGAAAGCTATTTGAATGAATGGCTGAATGATCCAAAGTGCTGTTTCCTAATGCTGAGAATCATAAAAATGAGCATGATACATGAACATGAGGACAGATACAGTCCCATTATTTTAAAAACTGAATCAACTGAGTTTTAAAAAAATCCTACAAACCAGTGTTTCCAAGTTCTCAGTGAAATTCCTTTGATATTATTAATATTTTAAATGAATATTTTCTGAGTATTTCCAAAGAAAAGCTAAAAGCACCAGAATAACAGATAAAGGAAATGATGCATTTCTTAATTTGTCCATATTTCAATAAAGCATTTGGCAAAATCTCTGGCACTTACCTTACGGGCAAAATGCACAGATGAGAGACAGATAATAACATAGCAGTGTTACTTTCTGACTAATCTAACCTCTATACTGGAAACAGAGTTGATTAATACATTGTTACCAACCAGGAAGAAGCCATCCTACAGGAGGCCACAGGGCTCGGTCTTTAGCCTTAGTCTATTTATTATTATTATCAGACACTTGAAAGAGAACTTAACTAGCTAATACTTACAAAGCATACACAGGACTAGAAAGCACATCTAATGAATTGGCTGAGAAGATCAGGATAAAAAATTCTTAATAGGCTGTAATAACGAGATGCATCCAACAAGATAAAAGGTATTGGGGACAATGTACAATCCTTAAACACAAACCTTCCTATTTCTCAAATCTGTGCTCTTGTTACACTCTAACACATTCATACCTAAAAAAGTAAAATAAAATAAAATAAAAAGGGGGGGATTCTACTCAGTAATAAGAATAATCCAGGAAGGGGACCTGTGCCAAGAGGCCAGGGATGGGAGTAGAATCAGCCTGGTTTGTTCTGGTCTTCAGTCCACAAAGCGCTGTGTTTACCTTTCCCACTCAGTCATTAATCACCCTGAGATATGGCCTAAGCACTTATTTAGACTAGAAGTAGTTCACACTGTGAGCCATTTTAAGTTGAATATAATAGAATTCAGAGCTGGAAATCATACCAGTCCCTGGAGGAACAATTCTCCCAAATTTCTACTGAGGGGAGATTTTTAAAAGATGCCTGGAAAAACTGCTTGGTGCTTAAGTCTGTTTTTTGAATGTGTAACAACCCGATTCTAATTAACAACAAAAAATTAATATAAATCAGACCCTAGATTAAGAAAAATAAAAAATAATTGATTTGTGATGTTGGAGAAAATAGGAAAGCAATAGGCTCTCTACCATTAGACACCTTTAATTAAAAACACAAAGTAAATGGACTCATTCCCCAGCGAATGGCTTTCCTTAGCCGACTATAAAATTGCTTATCAGTTAAATCTGTTATAGCAACAGCCATTTTGATAGGGATCAATGCAGTTGAAAGCCAAGTAGATATATACTCCAGTGGTAAACCAGAAAGTTATTTGGGGTTTTTTGCTGCTGTTGTTTTCCTTTTTTTAATTGAAACCTTTGGAAGAAAGTACTCTCCCCAAGTTTCTTTTGAATCCTTTCAGATAGTTAGGCATAAAAAGGAATGCAAAAATGCATCCCCAAAGCAACAATTCAAATAGTATTCGTTGTAGTTTTTTCAAGAGTAATTATGTATGATCTCTGCTACATGTTCCCTGACCAAATTTTAGTTGGTGGGTGGAGGAAAGAATTCATGGATAAAAGCTAAAAAGTCTTTATTATAATCACTTCTCACATGCCATCCAGAGCCATATCCAAGGATCTCGCTGCCAGCATATTTGTAAAGAATAGTTACTAGCAGCCTGAAAAGCCCATGACCAAGCAGTAAAGGCTGTATTAATTACTGACTTAGAAAAGACCCAGAGAGAGAGAGAGAGAGAAACAGAGACAGAGGCAAAGACAGATGGAGGGAGGGAGGGAAAAGGGAGAGAATAGCATTTGATACTTTCCTCTATTAGTAGCAATAACTTTTCAAAGATCATGTCAAATATTAAGGATTTTAAAATATCAACCTCATCTCCTCTCCTCAGTCTCCTCTTGGCTTGTAGGGTTAAGGGCAGGGCTCTGTAGGCCCATCCCTGGGCACCTGGCATCCAAGAAGCGTAGCTTCTCGGTGTCAGTGAAAACATCTTACAACACTGCTTCTTTATGACCTCAGTGGCCGTGAAATGATCACTACCCTTCTCTTTGTGAATCTCACGTCAGGAAATTTCATCAAAGAAGAAAATAATATTATCTAATAAAACAGAAGTTTAAAAAGTAACTTGCAGTGGACAATACTTTTCGAAAGAAATTTAACAATACAGTTGATAAGCTATTCTCTCTGTGTTCAAATGCAGCCTTGGGGAATTAAGGTCTAAGGAAATAACATAGTATGTGATAAAAACAAGAAATATACATGTAAAATTTAAAAGGAAAAAAACACATGGAATCAACAGAATAAGTCAACTTTAAAATTTTCTTAAGTATGTTTTCTAGTCTGAAAATTATGATCACACACAAAAATGTCAAAATGACGGGGTAAAACTTTATCATACTCAAACATTTAATTTTTTAAATAGGATATGATAATATACTTATACTATGATTACAACTATATGAAAAATATACTTAGAAAAATCCAGAAAATGCTAATGTATTAATTGTAGTCATGTTAGATGTTTGGAACTTAAAATAGTCTTAAAATCTATTTTCCATACTTTTTGTAGCAAATTACTTGAATAATTCTTTTCAAAAAAATGCTTTGTACTTAAAACTTTTAGGAAATTATCTAGGTAATAGTGATTTCCTATTTGATCCTTTAAGAGGATTAGAGGTGGAAAAATAAATCTATATTTGCAAACATTCAGTAACATTACATCACAAAGCAGCAATTATTTCTCTGCATCAATACAGGAAGACAGTTTGACATCCTGCTGACCCCACTAAAATGACTCACTCTGTGGAACCCTGCCGAGCTGGTTAGGGCTTGGCCTCCACTGCTAAGGGGTGTGAACAGAGAACAGGGCATGCCCAGATAGGACCTCTCCAAACAAGAAAAAGGCAGGAGGCAAGGACTTGAGTTTTAGGGTCTAATGGCAAAGAAAACAATCTTTAGTCTATTGTCCAAAAATAATCAGTATCTTAAGCATACTTAATAAAGAATATAACCCCTTCCCCCTCCACCAAATATTCCCTCCAAATGCATACTGAAAAGGAATTTAGAAGCCCAACAAGAAGGTCAATATTTATATATTGATGATAAATCTGTTTTCCCTTCATTTCATTTTTATCGCCCCACTTGTATCATCCTTGACAACTTCTAGGATCTCCTTATGACTGGCATTTAAGTACTCCAGAATCAAGGGTTCCAGAATACTGGAATCCAATTTTCCATTAAGTTCTTCCCAGGAAGGAGCACTTTACCTGGTGATAAGAGAACCCCTCCCTCCTATCAACCCACATGCCTACAAATTAACACCCCTTATCTCTGCCCTTACCATCCTACCACACATCCCTCTCTATGGTAGTCCTATCAGAAAACAGAAAGGTACCCAGCAGTCTGATACTTATGCACAAACTTAATTTTGTTATAACTCCCAAGCTTCTCTGACACACAAAAGAATTCCTACCAGAATTAATTTGCTATCTTGTTTAGATGGAATGGGAATTGAAGAACAGTGCTTTCCTTCTTGTTCAATATTTGCAAGAAATGGAAGGGGGTGGGGTGGGGAGAGAAAGGCGACCTGCATAAATTGAGCAAAAAAGAGAAGAGAAGCAATAGGAAAGACCTCCCTCTCCAGTCTTCCTTTTCCACTCTGTGGCTTATTTGTTATTTTCCCAGTGAATCCATATGACATAGTGGAGAAAACACTAAGGCACCTTAGGACCACATCTTGCTTCCAATTTAGAAATACAGTGGAGCTCCTCCCTTAAGGGAAAAGTCTTCAGGGTGCTTTGTTTTGTTTTGAAGAGAGGGTAATCTAGATGAGCCACATTAAAGTCTGTAAAAAGCACCTGCCTCTGTTTCGATAAATATTATCAGTATCGCAACATAAAAATACTTAAGTCAATTAAGCTATTATATACATGTATATGAGTCACACACATGCCAGAGGGAGCTTGCCGTAATTTTTAAACAATGCTTTCAAGAATCTGAGTTTGTCACTTGCTGAAATCCCAGTTCAGTGGCTCGCTGCCCACCCCTGACCCACAAGAGGCAAAATAAAGGAAACAACCTACCCAACAGGGGTTTAGTATGCGAATCTGGAATAATGCTGTAAACACCAGAAGTTGGTAAAGCATGCTTCACAATTGCAATTTTATGCTACAGGCATGTTCGCATTCTTGCCAAGGGATTTGGTTTACATCAATCTCTACAAATTTATGTTCTCGGCATATAAACATTTTAACATAATAATAATCCTCTACCATAATAGAGGCCACATGGTCTAACGAATTGTGTGCTGAATACTCTATCTACCCAGCCCTATCTACATCATAGGAATGCTGTAAAGATTAATTAGCAGATATCTCCAGAAAACACTATGGGTTTTTTTTTCAAAAATACCTTACAAACGCGGTGTATTCATTATAACAGAAAGAGAAAAGAAAAAAAAGGCAATAATACCACTGAGTATAAAAAAGAAAAGGCAGTTGGGATCAAGATGAGGGAGATAACTGTTGAACAAGATTAAAGGGGACACTAAGTATGAGAAATATGGGTGTATTCATCCTACAGATACAACAAAGGCTGGCATGTCCCACAAGGTATGACAACAGAGTGGCCCCCCACAAGGGGTTAAAAAAGGCCTGACTTTCCCTCAGCAAAGTGTCCTGATTCCTCCCCGATGGCAAGGGCAGCCAGGACCCAGCTTGTCTTTGACCTGAATTCACCCCTGGACTCACTCCCTATCTGCCCTGGCGACCAGAGCCTGAGTGTGCAAACATCCTTCACAGATCATTTCCTGCAGGGGTGCCCCTATCAATTTAGCAAATGACAAGGATGACAGGGAACCAAAAAAAGGAGAAGCTCTGCACTAGGGCCCAATCTAGTCAACAAACAGGAGTCAGAAATATATATTAACCTCGGAGTAAAAGTTGTGGGGGGAACTAAAAATACAATTAGTACATTTTTGATTTATGAGAAGAGTTTCACAGTTATGCAAGCCACACATAACACAGTTCTTCCTTCTCATATCAGTAGTATGGCTTTGTTTCGGGGTGGGGGGGGATAGATTTTTAAAAGCATGTAACTTTATGTGCAAGTCATTATTATTATAAATTCACAAACATTGCCTGGTGGGTTAAATAGTTTTTACTATTTTACTCCATAAATGAATCATTCCTAAATGATCATTTTCAGATACAGAAAAATCGACCAAAAGACAATATAAATAGAAGCAATTGGCATATTTACACTAAAATTAAAATCAATGTATTTACTAGATAAACAGACTAAATAGTTACAGCAATAATTAAACTGCCCTGGAGTCATCCAAGGATTCATGCGTTCTGTTGTATAGTATAAGCAGTTCATAACAACAGCTCTGGTATCCTCCTTCACTTGTCTTTCCCACTGTATTTCAGTTTTTAGGCCATTAGCACATTATACCTAGACCACTACAACAGCCCACTATCAAGGCCACATGACTCCCTGTGGCCTAGATATGGCAAAAATTAAATTTCCCTAAAGCAAGGCTCTGAACACATTCATTACACAAGGAACCTTCGGAGTGGTCCTCTATTTTTGTTTGTTTTTTTAAACTGGATACAGCTCAAACTCGTTAGCCTGACATTCACATCTCTTCACAATCTGGCCCTATTCCACCTGCTATGTTCTCACCCTCTGTTCAAACACTAATCCTACGTTCTCTTTTGTTAGGACTTCTATAATTCCCTGAAAAAGCCCACCTCTCTACTCCCAAAACATCTTTTTTAAATGCCACTTCCTGTCCCTATGAGTAAATCCTAACAATTCAAATGCCTCCTCATCTTTACTACCTTTTCACATTACAGCGATTAGATGTCCACCTCCACTCGGCCTCCCTGCTCCTCTAGTCAGAGCACATATCCTGCACTCATCACACAATATTTTCATGCACTGATCTGCCTGAAGGTACTCATCCATGTGTGTGTTCTGAAAGGAGAGAAACTCTGCCTTCTACAACTCTGGGCCTCATGTGGTCCCTGCTTCAAATGTTGACTCAATGCATGTCATCAAATGCAACAATGAAGTTTCTACTTTTCACCAAAACTTCTAAAGGTCATTCTCAATTTCACTGGAGTTTGGAGGACCAAAAAAGAAAAAAAGAAAAAAAAAAAAAAAAAAACAATGGCCTAGTTTTTAAAGATCTGCATGGTATTTATAGGAAAGGCACATTTACAGAACATTTTATCAAGTACATGGCGTTTTTAAAATTATTGTTCATAATACTTACAAAGTAGGTCAAAAGCATCATCTCCCCTTTAAAACTAAGGAAAGAGACTGCAAATAATATTGCCATACATCTGATCATACAACTACAACTACGTAACAGAACCTCAGGCCATTGTTACTGTGTTTGACTCATAAATATGTGGAATTTGTTATACATTTTTTTAAATCTCAATTTATTTTGGTATTAAAGAATTGTCACCAATTAAGAGAAAGGATGAAAAAGTTCATTAAATATCTTATTAAGAGGGGTGCCTGGGTGGCTCAGTCAGTTAAGTGTCTGCCTTCAGCTCAGGTCATGATCCTGCAGTCCTGGGATCAAGTCCCGCATCAGGCTGCTTGTTCAGTGGGGGAGTCTGCTTCGCCCTTTGCCCCTCCCCCAACTTATGCACAAACACACTCTCTCTCTCAAATAAATAAATAAAATCTTTAAAAAATAAAATAAAATAATATCTTATTAAGATCTAAATTATGGGGCCAGGCATTGTGCTATGCAGTGAAAATAAAGTTGAATAAGAAACAGATACAGTCTGATTCTAAGTTTACATATCGATACTCTATACACATAATAAACACTAAGAGGAAGATAGTTCTCCCTACCAGGATCTTACAAGAACAGCTAAGAATTGATTTTTTGGCCTCCCTCTGCAAATATTGCAAACCATATCCACTGTCCTGAGGCCACACTGGTCACTGTCTGAGATTCTCAGCCAGTTCTAACGTCAAAATGTCATAGACCGAAAATAAGAACATGGACGCTATTCGTTACAACGCTAGTCATCAGCGGGCACCAGGTAATAGTTTTCATAGTCCTACTCAATCTCAATGACTCCCTTCCCTCTCTCTCCTCCCCCGCCAAAAAATCCCATTCCATGTGCTCTCTGAAAGATCAATGCCACTGCTAACATTCCTCTCTGTGTGGGACCAAGTCACCCACCTCTGAATGCTGCTGGTTGTCTCAGCCCACCCGAGGTTGAAAACCGAAGTCAGCCTCAATTACACACCCCCTCTCCCACAGCAGAGAGCCAGGATTATGCCTTTTTTTCCGGCTGCTTTTAAAATTTTCTCTTTATCGCTGGTATTCAGCCACTTTATGATAAAGGACCTTGATATTGTTTCATTTACATCTAATGTGCTTGGAATTCACTGTGTTCTTGGAACTGTAGGTTTACAGTACCCCTCGAATTTGGAAAATATTTGGACATTATTTTTCCAAATATTTTTCTGTTCTCTTTTTCTTGTCTTGTGGGACCCCACTTACAGATTAGACTACTTGATATTGACCCACAGCTCACTGAGACTGTTCATCTTTTTCTTTCACACTTTTTCTCTTCTTGTTTCCTTTTTGAAAGTTTCTATTGTTATGACTGCATAACAATAGGAATATCCCTAGAAGTGCCATTTGGTCCATTTTTGTATATTCCATTTCTCTCCTTATCATGCTTATATTTTCCTCTGTCTCTTGAGCATATGGCACATATGCACATAATAGCTATTCAGCATCTTTGTTTACTAATTCCATCATCTCTGTCTTTCCTGGGTATGTTTCCATTAATTATAGTTTCCAACTACTACTAGTTACAGTTCATATTTTCCTGCTTCTTTGCATGCAAGTTAATTTTTTTTAAGATTTTGCTTTTTAATTTATCAGAGAGAGAGTGAGCACAAGCAGGGGAATCGACAGGTAGAGAGAGAAGCAGGCTCCACATTGAGCAGGGAGCCCGATGTGGGACTCAATCCCAGGACCCTGGGATCATGACCTGAGTCAAAGGCAGACACTTAACCAACTGAGCCACCCGTGTGTCCCGCAAGGTAATTTTTTAACTGGATGCTAAACATTGCAGATTTTACATTGTTTGTTGCTAGACTTTGTTGAATCCCTTTAAAAGAATATGGAACTTTTTTCAGTATATTCTATGTGTGAATAAATATGATCCTCTGGTAGGCTGGTTTTAAGCTTTGTTATGGTGGGTCCAGAGCAGTCTTTAAACAAGGCCAATTTACTCCCTTTAATAAGGCAGTATCATTCTGAGGACTCTACCCAATGCTCTGTATAAAATGAAGGCTCTCCATCCTGGCTGTTGAGGATGCAAATTAGTCCTGACTCTGGGGGAGTTCTGAGAATTATTTGTCCTGCAGCTTTCCAGTCGTTCCTCATCCTGCCTCTTAAATTTCCACCTGTGTATCTGCTAATTTGAAAGGACCCCCTCTGCAAATCTCCAGAACTCTCTCTTTCTATGCATGTTTTTCCTCCACTTTCTGCCGTACAAATTCTCATTGCCTTAACCTCCCCAGCTCTAATCTCAGATCCACTATTCAAAGTGCTGGATTCTGTTTTGGTTCCCCTCCCTGTGCTAGGCATGGATGCTACCTCTGGGCTATAAACTGGAACAATTTGGAGATCACCTCATTTGTATTCTCTTCTAGCTTGCTAAATATGGATGTCACTCAAGATTCATTTCTTTGCCTTCCTTACCCCACACCCCACCCCAACTCACACATGTGCCTTTTAAGTCAGGCCCCTGACCTTTCTTCTTTCTTATCATCAATATGTTGACCTTTGTCCCTTTTCCTTCTGAACCCCATCTTCAGTGATCCACTCTTTCTCCCACCAAATCTATGCCCCAACACCACTATAACCTAGACCAGAGCTTCTCAAAGTGGGGTCCCCGAATCATTTGTGTCAGAGCTATTTAAAATAAATGATATAAGTGAATATTTCCAGGTTCTACTGAAGATCTTGTGAGTTATGTCCGAGGGTTAGGGCCCCCTGGACTTGCATTTTAAGAAGCAAACCAAGTGATTCTTAGGCACTCTGATATTTACAAACCACTGGGGTAGGCTTTAAATTCTAGAGATTCTTGTTCCTATCAGAGTTCTAGGAGCTGTGTCTATTTTGTGGTACAGAAATGTACAATTACATTGTCTCACCGGGATCTTTCAATCAACATTAACATCACACCGAATACAGCTCATTAATTCATTGTCTGTTTTAAGTGATACCCTTCTAGGAAATGAGCTACAAATCGAATTTATAAAATCTAAGCTCAGCCTAAGTTCAAAAGCATTGAAATAGAATGTCTGACTTGATTAATCACCCAAAAGTTCAAAGTACTTCAACAATGCATTTGATTCTCTATTGTTCAATCAGTGCAATGACATTAAACTTCTTTAAATAATTATATATTTTTAAAGAGCAACTGATTCTGTAGAGCTATACATTTTTAACAACATCCTTGAAGGTTTTAATGAGACTTCTCTGAGATCTTTTCCCTCCCTTTAAAATATCAGTCTCTTACCACATAGATAAGTACAGAAAATTTGATGTATGCCACCTTAATATACTTTATAGAGATGAAATAATTTTTGGAAGCTTATTGTAGGGTTCTATATCAAAATACACCTGAGATTAAAAATGGCACAAATTGTTAGGTATTTTATAGTACTATATCTCAAGGACATTTTCAAGTATGTGTCAAACAACATTATTAATTTAACATTTTATTTTTCATACATAAACATCATGCTGCAAAATACTAACACAATGTTTAGTAACTTCAAGGCAGTATTATTAAAAGACACTTGATTTGTGAAGCAGTAACACAATCAGATAGAGAACCATTCGGTTTTATGATTTTCACATTGAAAAACAGCCTGCCACACTGACTAGAACAAAGAGGTGGGGAATAACCAAAATATCTATATGAATGCTTGTCACATACTCTTCCTTGGACAGAAAGGAACAGATTTTTGATATCTACTTTATGGTTAAAATTTGCTTTATTTCAAATAACAATGTTTTAGATGGCGAATTTGCATTTTGGGATAAAGAAAAGTGTTCTGTTTCCATTAAAAATCAACACTTTCCACCACCACCCAGATCTTTCCACTATGGGGGGGGGGGCCGTGCAATCAAAAAATAATAACAACAAAAATAACAAACAGAGCCGCACTTATGTGCACACCAGAACAAAGCCAACTTAACCCCATTTTCTTCATGGTTATTTCTAGAGCAGTGGTTTCCGAAGTATGGCTACCGATCAAAGCATTCAGTGTGCCCTGGGACCCTGTGAGAAATGTGAATTCTTGGGTTCTTCCCTAGTCCTAATGAGTCAGAAAACTCTGGGGATGGGGCCCAGCAATCTAAGCTAACCAAACACTCTAGATATTCTAATTCCTGCTCAAGTTTGAGAATACTGGTATGGAATTCAGTGGAACAGGAGCTTTAGGATGTAGGACAGAGAATCAGAGTGTGCTTTAAGGGATGCTACATATAAACAATTTAATTTTTAAGCTCTCAAGGTTTCTAACTTATTTAAGCCCCTCTGTATGCTTATTAGTATAAAAGCAACACATCTGAAACTCCTCATCACCAGAAAAAGCTCTGAAGATTGATTTGAGAAATGGAGAGCTTTTGCTTATTTTTAAGGAAGAAAGGGGAGTGTAATAGGAAAGGAAATTCAGGAAAAAAGAGCAGATACCATTTACTAAGTAAGTTCCTACCATATACCAGGCACTAGACAGTGCATTTAATACATTTTATCTCTTCTATTGTTAATCTTCACAACAGTCTCATTTCACAAATGAAGGAACTGAAAATAAAAGATAAATATAAGTAGGCAGAATAATGGCCCCCAGAAAATATCTGCCTACTAATCCCCAGAACCTGTGAAGATAGCAAAGGGAAATCAAGACCACATATGGAATTAATGTTGTAAAAGGGGATTAAGGTTGCTACCACTTGGCTTTGAGATGGGGAGGGCACCCTGGATTACTCAGGTGGACCCAATATAATCATAAAGAATCCTTAAAAATGGAAAAGGGAGATAAGAATCAGAGGCATGGAACTACAGAAAGGACCAGAGGGATGCAATGTGGGAAGAATTCAACCTGCGGTTGGCTGGTTTTAAAGATGGAAAAGACTATGAGCTAAGAATGCCTGTGAGTAGCCTCTTGAAGCTGGAAAAGGCATGAAAACATTCCTTCCTAGAGCCTCTGGAAAGGAGCACAACCCTGAAACAAACTTGATTTTAGCACAGTGAGATCATGTCAGACTTCTGACAAGACAGTAAGATCATGAACTTGGTAGTTTTAAGCCACTAAATTTGTTATGGAAGCAACAGAAAACTAACACAGTAAGCCATGTGTTCAAAGCCACAACAATAGGAAGGGGCTGACCTATATATTTTGAACTCAAGATTCTTTCCATCGGTTCCTGCTGCTTTCCCATCAATACCCATCAATACCCAGCTCTTAACAGCTCTTAACAGCATACTGCTATTTCTAATGCTGCCCTGGTTACAATTAACAATCTCTTCAGGAGTACCAGACTCTTTCCCAGTCAGGATCACCTATCAGCAGTCCTTCACCCGATCAGGCTTACAGATGTTTTGTGAATGACCGACAGAGTGTTTTAGAAGTCTATACTCCTGGTTCTCCAGTTCTGCCATTTACACTTTTCTTACTGCTGGCCCAGTTCACACATTTATGACACCAGCTTGGCATGGTAGGTTATTTGTTTGTACTATTCTTTTTGTAGATAAAGGGTGAAGTTCTCTCATCGTGACTTTCAACTCCTTTTATGACTTGGGAAAAACCTATGGTTCTAGAAGTTCATGCCAATGTACTATAGCATGAAAGAGAAATGAAATACGCTACTGTTAAAAGGAAAAGATCTAAATGGCATTCTTTGCAGAAGATATCATTAGCCTACGATAGTACTTTCATCATTAGCCAACAAAGTACTTTTTTTTTTTTTTTAGTATATATGCATGGGGGTTTTTTTGCTTATTTTATTTTTTGAATATTACTAAATTATATTGAATATTATTGAATTTTATTTTTTGAATCATTAGTTCAATGATTATTTGCGAGGTGTTATACGCAACACGTGCCCTCCTTAATACCCATCACCAGGCTGCCCCCTACCCCCCTCCCCTCTGAAACCCTCAGGTTGTTTACCCAAGTCCATAGCCTCTCATGGTTCATCTCCCCCTCCGATTTTCCCTTCTTCAGTTTTCCCTCCCTTCCCCTCATGTCCTCCCTGCTATTCCTTCTGTTCCGCATATGAGTCAAACCATATGATAATTGTCATTCTCTGCTTGACTTATTTCACTTAGCGTGATCCCCTCCAGTTCCACCCATATCGATGCAAATCGTGGGTATTCATCCTTTCTGATGGCTGAGTAATATTCCATCGTATATATGAACCACATCTTCTTTATCCATTCGTCTGTTGAAGGCCATCAAAACTAAGAGGCAAACCACGAAAGGGGTAACTCATGTAACAAAAGTACAGGGGAGATGCACAAAGAGAAAGGAGACTCAGTACCCTACCCACACACTGTAATCAAGCAGACAATAATGGAAAATCTGAGAAAGCCTATTCGATACACCAGTGACAGGGTTTTTGAGCTTATAGGTGTGGATGATGCTTTTATCTGATTTCCCAGTCTCCATTATATTACATATTTTCCACAAGGACAATTAAAAATATTTCTATTTGACACATTGGTATACGAAGTACATTCCTGAAATTTATTTTGTAATTTTATTTTACCAAATTTAACTATATGTAAACAAATATTCTTTTTAAAGGGCAACCAATAAATGTTGTGCATGCCTCATGAGAGAGCATTTTGCTATTCCTAACTCTGGTACTAATAATCAGTCTTTCTAGAGTGACCAATACTGATTAAAATGACCCTTTCCCCAAGACACAGTTTTCTCCCCACATCTCTTGGTATGATGTATAAAGAAATCTTTCTCTTTTTTTCTTTATCCAGTGTACCTCGTAGTTAAAATGCTGTTTGATATCTATTTCTCTTCTGTCACTTGACTTACCAAACTGGTCTTATTTTGGGGACCCCATGGGTTTCAAAAATTCTAGCTTCTTGTTTCTGTCCATAATTAGTGAATTTTGCCAATATCTGCCTGCATTTTGCATACTGAGCTTTATTAATAAGTCAATTCACTAAAGTTTTAGAGCAAGAGATAAACCTTGTTGCTTTTCATCTCTCTCATTTTGGTAGACAGAGAGTATATCTGAAAATAACCCTAAATATACCTACAAAAACCAATGAAATTGTAAAATTTAGCTAAGTGATACATTGGCTAGGAGCCCAATTTTTGCTTCTCCATTATGATGGCTTAAGACACACTAAGTGTAGAGTTTACATAATATTTGAATAACATATATTCTGCCTCTGTTTTATCCTAAATTCAATTATGCTTTCTTAAATAATTTATAACTATAAAAATTATTATAATTTTGCAAATATGAATAAATGAAAGAGGGCTGACCAACTCAAAAAAGAAATCAGAGGCCTTTGGGAATGAGGCCAGAGTCATTAAAAAATATATTTGTGCAGAATTACAACTAGAAACAGGAATGAATATATGTATAAAATATCCTACATAAACAGGAATGAATATATATATATATATATATATATATATATAAAATATCCTACATAAACAGGTATAAAATTACATATGTAATTTCATTACACTGTATGGAAATCCTTAAGTTATTAATATTGAATTTTCTTCCACAAGCTAACTATATGATTAATCTGTATTTGAGGCACAGACTAGATAATAAACTATGTGTTGTCACCACATGAATATTTTCAACTACTATTCTTCAAATTTAAAATAATTTAATAAAAACTTTATAGAACTTACATTGCATTTGCTGCTTAAAAAGACAAAGAAACCTTGACTAGCCCAAGAATAGGATAATTCAAAGAAATGAAACGTAAAATATCATTAATGTGATTAACCATTCTGTTTAGCATGGTCATTTGTATATAAACGCACATAGAATATTTTACGTAGGAAGGACAAAGTAGAAAAGGGGAAATGGATATTTGTACATTAAAATACACTCAGATATATGTTGAGAGTCCAATACGCAGCCTGCATAATTGTCTAAGATTTCATTTGCATGGGCTAGATCTGCAGCTTGATGAGACTGCTTCGAGCTTCATTCAAAGAAAACCCCCTCTACCTTTCTTCCTCCAAAATTGGTTAATTACCGTAAGGCAGGGGAAGATAAGCTAAGATAGACCTTAAGTTCAAGAAGGACCACTTTAGCAATGCTCCTAAAGTGTTGTCAGTTTGTGGACATATCCTGGCTGGATCTGCATCACTTGAGAGCAGAATGCAGTCTTGTGTCCCATCTCATAATGATGGAATCTCTGGAAGTGATGTCTAGGAACATGTGTTTAATTGATATTGGTAAATTTAATTGTGCTAGTTGAAAATATTCATATGGTGACACACACATAGTTTATTATATAGTCTTTATAGGGTCCTGAAATCTGAATGAACCCCCCCACCCCATGCAATTGTACACTCACAGCAAAGTTTGAAAAGCACTGCTCTGGGACAGAGGTCACCAAACTTTTACTTAAAAGCACCTGATAGAAAACGTTTAAGGCTTTGAGGGCCATATGCTGTCACAACTTCACAACTCCACACAAGAGTACTGTGGACAACACGTACAGGAATGAACATGGCCATACACCAATAAAGCTTTGGATATGGAAACTAAAATTTAATTTCATATAATTTTCACGAGTTGTGAAATCTTCTTCCTTTCTTTTACAAAAACCATTACTGGATTACAGTGTATAAAAACGGGCCAAAGGCCAGATCATAATTTGCCAACCTGTGCTGCAGAAAATGGAAAAACCATAGGGCAGAAATCGATGTGCACAGAGGGCAAGAATGTTTAAAAACTGGTCCTGAGGCGGGAAAACAAAGGGCTGATTATGACATGGCACTTCACAGCAAAGACCTAGAAGTAAAAGCAGTGATACACACAGACTCAGGCAGAGAGCTGTGTAGAAGATGCAGCCATGGAATTTAAGGGGGGCAAATGGCCTGGATTAGAGCAGAGTCAGTAAGGCACCGAGTGCAAAGCTGATCACAGTAGGTAGTTTTCCATTCCTGTTTCTCACTCTCACTTACAGTTAGGAAACCTAAACCCTAACCCTAGCTCTGGCAAATCTAACCGAGTAATCTTAGGCAAATTAGTTTTCACATTACAACTTAAGGTGATTCTTTCAAATAAATCTTAATTCTCCAAAATGAAACTTTTAGAATTCTGAAAGCAAGGCATATGTGAAGCCAATATACCTTAAAGTCCACGACCCTATAAAGTCACATGGCAATGCCATATATGGACAGTAGACACCGCTGAAGAAGTTATTTATAGCATACTGTTAGAAACATTAATAAGGAACGTGTAAATAATGTCAAGTTTAAATTTACATCCTTATACAGTGTGTGCTAAGAACATGGAAATAATTAAATTCCCACAATCAAGTATCTCCTCTATCCAAAAGCTTCTAATCTATCTCCAGGTCCTCTGAGTAGAAGTCAAGTTCCTAGGCACTGCAAAAGTTCAAGTCACTGGACCCACCTGCCTCTTCAACCTTATTTCTTTGTTATCTGCCTGCTCCTCTTCCGCTAGCCTCAGTGGCCTCCACGGCGGCTATTTCTGGACACACTCGGTAGGCTTCCACCACATGACCTTCGCCCTGGCTCTTCCCTTCCCTGAACTGCTCTGCCAGCAGATGTCCCTGTGGCTCATACCCTCACCATCTTTACACCTTTGCCCAAGAGCCTACTCAGTGAAACCCATCCAGACTATTCAATGTAAAATTACAACCTGTCCCTGCCCCTCACCTTTCAACAAGCCCCCACCACCCTGCTCTATTCTCTCTTCCCCAGCTGTTGCTACTTTCTAGTCTAATTTACAATGGGAGCTGTGGATTGTCTCCTGTGTCCCCCCACAAACGCTTCTTCAGAGTACTGATTAATCTGTTCCTTTTATTCGCTGGTGCATTTTAAGTATCCAGAACAGTGCCTGGCATTGAAAAGGTGCTGGAAAAATACTTACTGAACAAATGAATTAATGTTTGCATTATCTGTAAGGCAAATATCACTACTTTTTAAACTATAGGCATAAAAATTTAACAACTGCACCATTGTAAAAAAATTTTAGCATCACTTTTAATACAATTCCCTTTCCCAAAATAACAATGTTTTTACTCACAGTGTATTTTTTAAATCTAAAAATGAGAAATTTTCTTGTCAATTTTCTCAAATGTCCTGATGCTTGGTGCTAAGTACAGAAACCAAAATAGTATTTTTCATCACTCTCAATATTTTAAAGATGTTAAGTAAAAGTATGTATCACATTCAAGTGCAGGAAAATGTTATGTTTTAATTGCTGCTTGCTTTAAAATATAAGATAAAATATAAGAAGTTAAAAGAAATGTTAAATACAAAAGCATATTATGTTTTCAAACATTATAACATCTGCATTTTTAAAAATTTCTTTAAATTCTAAAAGCAAAAAGTCTTTTTTTTCTTTTTAGAAGAAACCACAATTCTATAAATGTACATCCAACTATTATACAGTTCATACAATTTTGTGTTAATATGCATACTTTCTGAATCCACTCTAGAGTTATCATTGCTGATATATTCTTTGATAACTAGACTGCCTTGTTTTTGTTGCTAGAAAACTATATTATTATATTCTTCTTTTAAGATAAGGATATTATCTCAAGGATTTATGTTCTAGATCTACCTCAGCTAAAATAAAGTGGTTTACTTTTATTGTTTTGCCTGACACAGGTAAGTTATTTTCTAGCACATTCAAAAATGTCTATTAAGAACAGCAGACCATGCAGACAGCTCCATTCATTTGAAGTCCCTACTACTAAATTAAAAAACAAACAAAAGCACACCAAAATCTCCCTCCTCATATTTAAAGATGACAAGGGGAGAAAAAAAAAACAAAACCTGAATATTCTCCACCCAAGAACTATTTACCCTCCTTTTGCTCTATTCTACTTACTCAAAACATGTATTTGGAAGAAGTTAAAACTAAAGTCTTCCATGCTAATGTCAATAAACCCTTTTACTTGATTTTCTTTGAAATTTCTTCAGGATCCCATATTCTCACCCTTTCCCTTCTTGAGATGTTCTCTCCCCCTAAGTTCCCTGTTGTTTATTTCACGGTTTTTTCTTCATTCTCTGTGTCTCCCTTCTGTCTCCTTTGCAGCCTTGATTTGCTGAACTCCTTTACAGATTACCATAGTGCAGGTGTTCATGAGACCCTCTTTTTACTCTTTATTTTGCCTGTGCAATACTAGCTTCCTCTGACTTCTCTCAGCATCTCCATGCTCATGACTTCCAAATCTGGTTTTGTAGTGAAGATCTTTCTCCTGACCTTTAGGATATTCAAACTGTGGGTCAACTTCACTTGGATGATCCACACTCACCTAAATCAGCCTCATCCACACCCCCTCACATACACACACACACACACACACACACACAATCTGCCTCCCCTCAAATAACCCATACATATTTCAATAAATGGCATCACAATCCATTACACTTGCACAATTAGGAAAGAGGGCATCACCTCTGCCTTCTTTCTCTAATCCCACATGCCAATAAACCCTCAATTCCTACCAGTTCCACCTCTACACCATTTCTGAAATCAACTGATTTCATTCAAGTCTGTACTACCAATGACCTAATTCAGGTGGTCCATTCCTATCTCTGACCTGAACTACTAAAAGAATCTCCTAAGAGGTCTCTGTCAGTCTATAGGAGATACCCTTGCTGGGTGGAGGGGGGATATGTGCGAAGGTGTCCCCATGGCTAAAGAGTGGGACAGAGAATAAGTACTTAGAAATCACATTCATTGGTGTATTTGTCCTGTTACATTTCTCACATAATAGAGGAGAGCTATATATATGCCACTGCCTGGGTTATTTTTATAACAAAATGATTAAATATGGATTGGATACCATTCAGTGTTCACTTGTATTACTCTGTTATAAATCAAGTATTCTCTAAGTAGAAATGACTCTTTGCTACCACAAGAGGTTAACCTAATTTCTGCTGTAAGTGATTTTCTTAAGATTGGAAGTTTTAAGTTAAAGCTGTGACATGAAGATTCATTGGTTCATTTTATTCCTTAAAATAAAGTGTTCAAACAAATTTCTTTCTAAAATGGAAACTTTCTTTAAAACACCTGGAATATTTTTACATAGAATTTAAAGAGCATAAGATTTCCACTGCCACTGCAGTTCCAAGAGCTGATTATCTCAATTACAACACACATTCAACAATTATTTGAAGTCTAGGTACCTGTTGAGACAACAGAAGAGTTTACCACCAGAAAACAAAAACTGCACTGTAGTCAGAATGAAACCCGTCATGGAAGATCCTATCACAGCCCATGAGTTACGCAAGCATTAAATTCACTATTAATATGTTCCATATTTTGCCTGTGGCTTACTTCAAAAGACTAAGAGAGCCGCACTGTGCCTTCTGCTCTTCAGTGGTAAACAGGGGTGATGTAAGAGCTCTTTCCACATAATCCTGTCAAGCAAAACCGAAGTATGATACTAAAAGGAGGAACATACCTGTTTTATCAGAAAAAAAAACTTAGGATAATCCTCAAAATAGCAAGTTTTCTTTAGTTAGTACGACTACAGAAGAAAACAGCATTTACCACCAGGGAGGTAAAACTCTACCAAATATATTTTAACTTCTTTACTCCTGATTCATTATATCTTATAGAACAAGTAATTTCAGTGGATACAAATGATAAAATTATATAAAGCACACTGTTGACCAACTTTAAGGGAAAACAAAGTTATTTGATTGTGAAATGAGTAAAATATGTAAGTTATCTTAAAACTAGTTGAACAGAAAGGAAATCCTGGCTCACATAAATACTTTTCCAAAGATTGTGTGGCCTCTGTGAGTCTCCAAAAGCAGGAGGTCGAAAAAATAATCATCCAAACCTTTCAGTTTACAGCATGCATAACACTACCAATTGGTGAGGTTAAAAGTCATCTCTACCTCTATTGAAATGCAACTCTGCGCGCGCGCGCGCGCACACACACACACACACACACACACACATTCAAGATTTACTTATTCAAGAGAATTAAAAAGAGTATTACATTCTCATGGAAATCATCTTAACATAAAATCAGTATATGATCCCCACGTCCTGCTAGAAGGATACTAAGGACAACAATCTAGAGGGAAAGAGACAAGAAATGAAAGTTTTATAAAACAAAATTTATGAGAAACAAGTCATTCTAATTCACCATAGCGGTGTAAGGAACGGATTAGATAGACCTCTATGCCTATTTTGTTATTTCTATCTCTTTTCTTAAATAAAATTGTTTCTGAATATAAAAATAGCTCTTTATTCTGCTTGTCTTCTAAGTATTCTCTTCTTGATGGCTATAGAGGGAACTTAAACAGTAAGTTTCAAAAAGAAGAGAAAAGAGATTGATGTGCCCTTTTAGTAGATTTGTAAAGAACCCCCTTCTCAAAGCCAGCATTTCATTGATTTATCACTGCCGTTTTAATGTAGACCAATTAACAGCTGAAATAAAGTTGACTAATGGAAAGGCTTGAATCAGATTTTCCCTTCTCTGTTTTTTTTCTCCTACTTCACATGAATCACCAAAGAACACTGGATTTATCCTCAACATCATTAGTAGCTTAAAGAATTTAAAGTTTTCTGTCCACCTTTCGATTTGAATAGTCTAGGCAATCTATTACTTGGCCTGTTTATAGAAAATGGAAAGGGAAGAAAATAAGTCTGCTAGAATCTGGAAGAATTATTTCTATAGGGATAGTGAGAAAGTCAACAAAGATATAGAAACAAAAGAAAAAAAACGTTGAGAAAGAAAAAGAGAAATTAACCACTTACATACAGTTAGCATACAAAGATACACGCAATTTAGGAAGAAAAGACTCCCCATGGAGATTGAAAAATTAGATCTCTCAGAAAAATACAGAATCTGTCGATTATCCTAACTATAACTTTTCACATAGAAATGTTTAAAATCCAACTCCCCAAATCAAATAAAATTTTAAAAATTCACCCAGGACAATCCAAATACAATTGCATGCATAATATTAGTATTCCTCTAATAATCAACACAGTGATACTTATTAATTGCCTATTATATGCTAGGTATTGTGAGAGATGCTACGGGGAATACAAAAAACATGTAAGAATTGGTACCTTAGTTCAACAAAAATAGTCAGGAAAGTAATAATTCAGTCGATCAAGAATGACAGAAAGGGTTTGATTTAGATTTGCCAGAAAGTAGAACAATAGTTACAATGGAATAAAGTAATAAATAAACACAAAAAGCACAAGTCAATTTAAGGAGAAACTAATTTAGAAGAGAGATTTTCCAGTGGAAGATAAAGGAAAACGGAGTTGAAGGTAGACTTAAGAAACTGGACAGCAACAGAGACCGGACACTTTAGCAGGAGAACAATGAGGAGTTATTAAAGGTATTTTAATTTGAGAGCATCAAAGTCTTGCTTTAGAAAAATTAATAGTGACATGGTATCAGTGTGGAAAAAACAAATGCAGAAGTCTTGAAATATAACAGAGGTCTGAGGATTAGGTCACATGGTATAAAACGGTTTGTAGTAGAAGTAAAAAGCCAGGGACTTGGGGTTAAGATGGCGGAGGAGTAGGGGACACCTTTTTCAGCCGGTCCCCTGAGTTGAGCTGGATAGGTACCAGACCAGCAGGAATATCCACGGAATCAGCCTGAGACGCAGGAAGATACATCTGGATCTCTACAAATGAACATCTCCAGCGCTGAGTATCGAGGTACGAAGCGGGGAGCCGTGAAACCGCGCACAGATATCGGAAGCTAAACAGAAGGGGGAGGGAGCCGCCGTGTCAGGGCGCCGGGAAGCGGTAGCCACCTGCAAGGGGGAGCGGACAGACCGCGGACCCGCACGCTTGAGACAGCAGGCTGAGAAGGGAGCTCCGGGAGCGCACGCGGGACGGCTGGCGGTTGGCGGGCCACCTGCACGGGGGAGCAGGCGGACTCGCGGACGGCACCCGCGAGACAACAGACTTAGAACGCGAGCTCCAGGAGCGCGCGCGCAGGGCGGCTGGCGGGCCACCTGCACCGGGGAGCGGGCGGACCGCGGACCCGCACTCTGGAAACGGCAGACTGAGTCCGTGAGCCGGGAGCGTGCACCACCAAGCATCTCACGGAGCTCCGGAGCTCCGGTGTGCTCACTGGATCGAGGCTGAGACCGGGAGCTCCGGGAGCGTCCGCGGGGCGGCTGGCGGCTGGAGGGCCACCTGCACGGGGGAGCAGGCGGACTCGCGGTCAGCACCCGTGAGACACCAGACTGAGACGGGGAGCTCCGGGAGCCCGCGCGGGGCGGCTGGCGGCGGGCGGGGTTGGAAACACAAAGGACAGAGACGTGCCGGCCCTGGAAGTGAGGGCTGGGACGCCGGGTGTGGGGCGCACAGCCCGGGATGCTGCAGGGTTGAGCAGCACCAACAGAAACAGAGTTAAAGTGGCCAGAACATCAGTGGAGAACGATCCGCGATCCCTCTGTTCTGAGACAGAGGCTGAATTTCAGCCGCTGCTGCTCTCTCAGAAGAGGCATAGCAAACCGCCAGGGAAAGCCGCCAGAGAACAAAAGCCCGGAAATACCGGCTCACAGGGTGCCCATCCCCATCCCCCCTCGCAAGGGACACAGAGACTCTACCCAAACAGGGTTTTCTGAGTACCGGCAGGCAGGCCCCTCCCCCAGAAGGCAGGCTGAAAAATCAAGAAGCCCACAACCCGGAGCGCCTGAGTGGCGCAGTCACCAAGCACCTGTCTTCGGATTAGGGTGTGTTTACAACGTTCCGGAAAGGAGTCCCTCATCGGGCTTCTCCACCGGGAACCTGCTTCTTCCTCTCCCACTCCTCTGCTTGGGTTCCCTTTCTTGCTGACTGTCTCTCTCTCTCTCAAATAAATAAATAAACTCTTTAAGGAAGAAGCCCACATCCCTAAGATCTCTATAAAACAAGGGCGCACGGCCTGGGTCCCAGTCAACACTTGGGCTCTGGACAACCCTGCAATCTCTCTTCATCAGAATGACGAGAAGGAGAAGTCCCCCCCAGCAAAGAAAAGATAATGAGTCTGTGGCCTCTGCCACAGAATTGGCCTCGGCCACAGAATTAATACATATGGATGTATCCCAATTATCAGAAATGGAATTCAGAGCAACAATGGTCAAGATGATGAGTAAACTTGAAAAAAGCATCAGAGAAAGCGTTGCTGAGAATATAGAATCCCTAAGGGCAGAAATGAGAGCGAATCTGACAGAAATTAAAAATTCTATGGGCCAAATACAGTCAAAACTAGAGGCTCTGACGGCCAGGGTCACCGAGGCAGAGGAACGCGTTAGCGAATTGGAGGATGGGTTAGTAGAAGAAAAAACGAAAATAGAAGCTGGTCTTAAAAAAATCCACGCCCACGAATGTAGATTACGGGAGATTACTGACTCTATGAAACGATCCAATGTCAGAATCATCGGCATCCCTGAAGGGGTGGAGAAAAACAGAGGTCTAGAAGAGATATTTGAACAAATTGTAGCTGAAAACTTCCCTAATCTAGCAAGGGAAACAAGCATTCGTGTCCAAGAGGCAGAGAGGACCCCATCCAAGCTCAACCAGGACAAACCTACGCCACGGCATGTCATAGTGCAATTCGCAAATATTAGATCCAAGGATACAGTATTGAAAGCGGCCAGGGCAAAGAAATTTCTCACGTACCAAGGCAAAGGTATCAGGATTACGTCAGACCTGTCTACAGAGACCTGGAATGAGAGAAAGGCTTGGGGGGGCATTTTTAAAGCTCTTTCAGAGAAAAACATGCAGCCAAGGATCCTTTATCCAGCAAAGCTGTCATTCAGAATTGATGGAGAAATAAAGACGTTCCAAAATCGCCAATCATTAACCAATTTCGTAACCACGAAACCAGCCCTACAGGAGATATTAAGGGGGGCTCTATAAAGGTAAAAAGGCCCCAAGAGTGATACAGAGCAGCAAGTCACAACCGATACAAAGACTTTAAAGAGAAATGGCATCATTAAAATCATATCTGTCAATAATCTCTATCAATCTAAATGGCTTAAACTCTCCCATAAAACGCCACAGGGTTGCAGATTGGATAAAAAGACATGACCCATCCATTTGCTGTCTACAAGAGACTCATTTTGAACCCAAAGATGCATTCAGACTTAGAGTAAGGGGATGGAGTACCATCTTCCACGCAAATGGACCTCAAAAGAAAGCTGGAGTAGCAATTCTCATATCAGATAGACTGGATTTTAAACTAGAGGCCATAGAGAGAGATACAGAAGGGCACTATATTATTCTTAAAGGAAGTATTCAACAAGTGGATATGACAATTATTAATATATATGCCCCCAACAGGGGAGCAGCAAGATACACAAGCCAACTCTTAACCAAAATAAAGAGACATATAGATAAGAACACAGTAATAGTAGGGGACCTCAACACCCCACTATCAGAAATAGACAGAACACCCTGGCAAAAACTAAGCAAAGAATCAAAGGCTTTGAATGCCATACTCGACGAGTTGGACCTCATAGATATATATAGAACACTACACCCCAGAACCAAAGAATACTCATTCTATTCAAATGCCCATGGAACATTCTCAAGAATAGATCATGCTCTGGGACACAAAACAGGTCTCAGCCAATACCAAAAGATTGAAATTATCCCCTGCATATTCTCAGACCACAACGCTCTGAAATTGGAACTCAACCACAAGGAAAAACCTGGAAGAAACTCAAACACTTGGAGGCTAAGAACCATCCTGCTCAAGAATGACTCGATAAACCAGGAAATCAAAAAACAAATTAAACAATTTATGGAGACCAACGAGAATGAATACACAACGGTCCAAAACCTATGGGATACTGCAAAGGCAGTCCTAAGGGGGAAATACATAGCCATCCAAGCCTCACTCAAAAGAATAGAAAAATCTAAAATGCAGTTTCTATATTCTCACCTCAAGAAACTGGAACAGCAACAGAGGGACAGGCCTAACCCACTGACAAGGAAGGAGTTGACCAAGATTAGAGCAGAAATCAATGAATTAGAGACCAGAACCACAGTAGAGCAGATCAACAGGACTAGAAGCTGGTTCTTTGAGAGAATCCATAAAATTGATAGACCACTGGCAAAACTTGTCCAAAAACAAAGAGAAAGGACTGAGATTATTAAAATTATGACTGAAAAGGGAGAGGTCACGACCAGCACCATTGAAATTGCAAGGATTATTAGAAACTTTTATCAACAGCTATATGCCAAAAAACTAAACAATCTGGAAGAGATGGAGGCCTTCCTGGAAACCTATAAACTACCAAGACTGAAACAGGAAGAAATAGATTTCTTAAATAGGCCAATTAACTATGAAGAAATTGAGTCAGTGATAAACAACCTTCCAAATAATAAAACTCCAGGCCCAGACGGTTTTCCTGGGGAATTCTACCAAACATTCAAAGAAGAAATAATACCTATTCTCCTAAAGCTATTTCAAAAAATAGAAACAGAAGGAAAGCTACCAAACTCATTCTATGAGGCTAATATTACCTTGATCCCCAAACCAGGCAAAGACCCCCTCAAAAAGGAGAATTACAGACCGATTTCTCTAATGAATATGGATGCCAAAATCCTCAACAAGATCCTTGCTAATAGAATCCAACAGTACATTAAAAGGATTATCCATCATGACCAAGTGGGATTCATACCTGGGATGCAAGCATGGTTCAACACTCGCAAATCAATCAATGTGATACATCATATCAACAAGAAAAGACTCAAGAACCATATGATCCTCTCAATTGATGCAGAAAAAGCATTTGACAAAATACAGCATCCTTTCCTGATTAAAACCCTTCAGAGTGTAGGAATAGAGGGTACATTTCTCAATCTCATAAAAGCCATCTATGAAAAGCCTACTGCAAGCATTATTCTCAATGGGGAAAAGCTGGAAGCCTTTCCCTTAAGATCAGGAACACGACAAGGATGCCCACTCTCGCCACTATTATTCAACATAGTACTAGAAGTCCTTGCAACAGCAATCAGAAGACAAAAAGGGATCAAAGGTATCCAAATCGGCAAAGAAGAAGTCAAACTGTCTCTCTTTGCAGATGACATGATACTCTATATGGAAAACCCAAAGGAATCCACTCCCAAACTATTAGAAGTTATAGAACAATTCAGTAAGGTGGCAGGATACAAAATCAATGCCCAGAAATCAGTTGCATTTCTATACACGAATAACGAGACTGAAGAAAGAGAAATTAGGGAATCCATCCCATTTACAATAACACCAAAAACCATGCGTTACCTTGGAATTAACTTAACCAGAGACGTAAAGGACCTATATGCTAGAAACTATAGATCACTTTTGAAAGATATTGAGGAAGACATAAAAAGATGGAAAAATATTCCATGCTCATGGATTGGAAGAATTAACATAGTTAAAATGTCCATACTACCCAGAGCAATCTACACTTTCAATGCTATCCCGATCAAAATACCGAGGACATTTTTCAAAGAACTGGAACAAATAGTCCTTAAATTTGTATGGAACCAGAAAAGGCCCCGAATCTCCAAGGAACTGTTGAAAAGGAAAAACAAAGCTGGGGGCATCACAATGCCGGATTTCGAGCTGTACTACAAAGCTGTGATCACAAAGACAGCATGGTACTGGCACAAAAACAGACACATCGACCAATGGAACAGAATAGAGAACCCAGAAATGGACCCTCGGCTCTTTGGGCAACTAATCTTTGATAAAGCAGGAAAAAACATCCGGTGGAAAAAAGACAGTCTCTTCAATAAATGGTGCTGGGAAAATTGGACAGCTACATGCAAAAGAATGAAACTTGACCACTCTCTCACACCATACACAAAAATAAACTCCAAATGGATGAAAGACCTCAATGTGAGACAGGAATCCATCAAAATTCTAGAGGAGAACATAGGCAACAACTTCTATGACATCGGCCAGAGCAACCTTTTTCACGACACATCTCCAAAGGCAAGAGAAATAAAAGATAAAATGAACTTATGGGACTTTATCAGGATAAAGAGCTTCTGCACAGCCAAGGAAACAGTCAAAAAAACTAAGAGACAGCCCACGGAATGGGAGAATATATTTGCAAAGGACACCACAGATAAAGGACTGGTATCCAAGATCTACAAAGAACTTCTCAAACTCAATACACGAGAAACAAATAAACAAATCATAAAATGGGCAGAAGATATGAACAGACACTTTTCCAATGAAGACATACAAATGGCTAACAGACACATGAAAAAATGTTCAAAATCATTAGCCATCAGGGAAATTCAAATCAAAACCACACTGAGATACCACCTTACGCCAGTTAGAATGGCAAAGATAGACAAGGCAAGAAACAACAATTGTTGGAGAGGATGTGGAGAAAGGGGATCCCTCCTACATTGTTGGTGGGAATGCAAGTTGGTACAGCCACTCTGGAAAACAGTGTGGAGGTCCCTTAAAAAGTTAAAAATTGAACTACCCTATGACCCAGCCATTGCACTACTGGGTGTTTACCCCAAAGATACAGACGTAGTAAAGAGAAGGGCCATATGCACCCCAATGTTCATAGCTGCATTGTCCACAATAGCCAAATCATGGAAGGAGCCGAGATGCCCTTCAACAGATGACTGGATTAAGAAGCTGTGGTCCATATATACAATGGAATATTACTCAGCTATCAGAAAGAACGAATTCTCAACATTTGCTGCAACATGGACGGCACTGGAGGAGATAATGCTAAGTGAAATAAGTCAAGCAGAGAAAGACAATTATCATATGATTTCTCTCATCTATGGAACATAAGAACTAGGAGGATCGGTAGGGGAAGAAAGGGATAAAGAAAAGGGGGGTAATCAGAGGGGGGAATGAAACATGAGAGACTATGGACTGTGAGAGGCAAACTGAGGACTTCAGAGGGGAGGGGGTGGGGGAAGGGGATAGCCTGGTGATGGGTAGTAGGGAGGGCACGTATTGCATGGTGCACTGGGTGTTATACGCAACTAATGAAGCATCAAACTTTACATCGGAATCTGGGGATGTACTGTATGGTGATTAACACAATATAATAAAATAAAATTAAAAAAAAAAAAAGAAGTAAAAAGCCAAAAACTCAGTTCAAATGGAATATTTAAAGGACTCAGGAACTAGTTAGATGTGGGGGTGAGCAATGGAATAAGGTGGGAAAAGTTCTATTTTATAAGGTTAAGGCAACATATATCAACAAGAAAATTTCTAGCAGGCAGTTAGAAACTAGAAGACTCAGAGCTCAGAAGAAAAGAATACATAGATATACACAACATGCAAATATATATTAAATACACACACACACAGAGAAGGGGGTGGAGAGGGAGGGAGGGAGAGAGAAGAATGCACATGCCTGAGCCAAGCACTAAGGAAGATAATAATAAAAAGCCCTACTTCACATCATATATGAAATCAATTCCAAAGCTATTTAATACTTACATTTGAAAGGCAAATCATTACACTTTTAAAAGAAATACAGAACAAAATAACTTCAGAGTTGGGAAGGTTTCTTAAAATGTTTTTTAAAATCTATAATTTTTTTTAAATCAATAAAGCCATCAAGAGTAAAACTAAAATTTTGTCCAAAGAACTATAAAAAAAGCCAAAAAAAATAGGCCCAAACCTGAAAAAGACATATTTTTGTCAAATGATTCGTATCTAGACTAGATAAAGAAACATCTACCAATTGATAAGAAGCAGAGAAACCAAAAGAAAAATGGACCAAAGACACAAATGGACACTTGAGAAAAGTAGAAACAAAAATGACAAAACATTTGAAAATAAACTCAAGAGCAGTCAGAAAAATTCAAATAGTCAAAGAAATACAAATTTTGACCACAGTTTTACACCCATCCAATGGGAAAAGCAATCTGAAAAATTCAAAACTATCAAACTGAAAAATCTGAAAATCTAGTAATACCAAATATTGCTACATTTGACAAGAATATATAACAAAAGAAATACATAGTGCTGGCTGGAATACCAACTGTTAAATCATTTTAGCAAAAAACTTAGTGTCATCTTATCAAGTCAAATGTGTATATCCTCCATGACTTTGCCATTTCACTACTAGGGAAGATCCTGTATGTGTGTAAAAAGACACATGTACAAGAATGTACACAAAGGTACAATATTGTTTTTTAATACAGCATTTAGAAAACCCAGGAACAACACAAATGTCCATAGGCAGAAGACTGGATAATTAATTTCCGTGTATTCAAAAATAAAATAGAGCAGTGAAAAAGAAATATAGCCACACAAAAAATATGGGAATGGGTATGGGTAGGGATGGATCAAGTGGCCAAAACTGTACAGAATGTGAGACCATCTACATAATATTCCAAAAACATATGAACGTTGACAAAATATTTAAGTAAGCTAAGGACAAAGGAAGAAAATGATGACCACAAAATCCAGAATACTATTTTCCTTGGAATAGAAGAAAGGTTTTAATAGAAAGAGACTCTCAGGGGATTCTAGTGATGTTATTTTAGTTATTGTATTGGTACAGGTACGTTTGCTTATCATTCTTTATATCTTGTGCATATTCATATATTTATAAAAATATTTCCTACTTTGTATATTTTATATAAAATTTTATATATCTTTATTTTTATATTTATTATTTATGTTTATTATTTTATTTGTCTCATATAAAAATAAATATTTATAAAACTATAAAACTGACTAATACTCAGAATAAGAAAGACCAGAAAAAGAGATGGGGAAAAAATGGTCAGACTTTTTTTTTTTTTTTAATAAAAGTAAAATACACTTTTGTAGGAAGGAAAAGACGCTCCAGTAATGTCAATGTTACACCGAAATCAAGAGAATAACGACTTGGAACAAGTTAGAGGCCTCTCATCATCTAGTGATGGTAATTTTCAGATGCATGAAAGGGATAACAGTCAAGCTATAAGGTGTTAAGCTATTAGGTATAAGAGAATAATTCTGAGAGAAACTAGAGGCAGTAAGTAAAAACTCCCCTCTCAGGAAGTTTGGCTATGAAGAACAGATGTGCACTACAGTGAAAATTTTTTTCTGCTGGATGAAACTTCAGATTTGCAGAGTGAGGTAGGCGTCAGTGGCACGGTATGTGTTGGGTTGGGCTGGTCTGGGAGAAAGAAGTCAAAGATACAGAAGAAAGGAGATAATCACAGAGATTATATTCCACTGCTACATAAATAATATTATAGTCTTAGGCATTAAAAATCAAAATGGATTAAAGACCTAAATGTGAGAGAGGAATCCATCAAAATCCTAGAGGAGAACACAGGCAGCAACCTCTTCGACCTCGGCCACAGCAACTTATTGCTAGACACATCTCCAAAGCAAGGGAAACAAAGGCAAAAATGAACTACTGGGACGTCATCAAGGTAAAAAGCTTCTGCACAGCAAAGGAAACAGTCAAGAAAACTAAAAGGCAACCTACAGAAAGGGAGAAGATTTTGCAAATGTTATATCAGATAAAGAGCTAGTACCCAAGATCTATAAAGAACTTACCAAGCTCAACACCCAAAAAACAAACAATCCAGTCAAGAAATGGGTAGAAGACATGAACAGACATTTCTCCAAAGAAGACATACAAACGGCCAACAGACACCTGAAAAAATGCTCCACATCACTTGTCATCAGGGAAATATAAATCAAAACCACAATGAGATACCACCTCACACCAGTTAGAATGGCTAAAATTAACAATACAGGGAACGACAGTGTCGTTGGCGAGGATGTGGAGAAAGGGGAACCCTCCTAAGCTGTTGGTGGGAATGCAAGCTGGTGCAGCCACTCTGGAAAACATTACGGAGGTTCCTCAAAAAGTTAAAAATAGAGCTACCCTTTGACCCAGCCATTGCACAACTGGGTATTTACCCCAAAGATACAAATGTAGTGATCCAAATAGCACCTGCACCCCAATGTTCATAGCAGCAATGTCCACAATAGCCAAACTGTGGAAAGAGCCCAAATGTCCATCGACAAGGAATGGATAAAGAAGATGTGGTACAGGAGACTCTGCTCTATAAGCCCCTGGAAACGAGCCTTGGAAATCCCTTTTACGAAGATGGCGCCGAAGGCTAAGAAGGAAGCCCCTGCCCTTCCCAAAGCCGAAGCCAAAGCAAAGGCTTTGAAGGCCAAGAAAGTGGGGCTGAAAGGCATCCACAGTCACCAAAAAAAAGAAGATCGGCACGTCACCTACATTCTGATGACCCAAGACTCTGCGTCTCCAAAAGCAGCCCAAATATCCTCGAAAGAGCAACCCCAGGAGAAACAAGCTTGATCACTATGCCATCATCAAATTCCCCCTGACTACTGAGTCAGCCATGAAGAAAATAGAAGACAACAACACACTTGTGTTCACTGTGGATGTCAAGGCCAACAAGCACCTGATCAAACAGGCTGTGAAGAAGCTCTATGATATTGACGTGGCCAAGGTCAACACCTTGATTAGGCCTGATGGAGAAAAGAAGGCATATATTCGACTTATGATGCTTTGGATGTTGCCAACAAAATTGGGATCATCTAAACTGAGTCCAGCTGGCTAAATCTAAATATAAATTTTTTCACCATAAAAAAAAAAAACCAAACAAACAAACAAACAAAAAGAAGATGTGGTACATATATACAATGGAATATTACCCAGCCATCAGAAAGGATGAATATCTACCATTTGCATCAGCGTGGATGGAACTGGAGGGTATTATGCTGAGTGAAATAAGTCAATCAGAGAAAGAAAATTATCATATGGTTTCACTCATATGTGGAATATAAGAAACAAGGCAGAGGGCTGTAGAAGGGAGAGAAAACTGAATGGGAAGTCATGAGAGAGGGAGACAAACCATATGATACTCTTAACTATAGGAAACAAACTGAGGGTTGCTGGAGGGGAGGCGGGTGAGGGATGGGGTAACTGAGTGAAGGGTATTAAGGAGAGCATATGATGTGATGAGCACTGGGTGTTACAGGAAAATGATAAATTATTGAACGCTACATCTGAAACTAATGATGTACTGTAAGCTGGCTAATTGAATTTAAATTTTTAAAAAATCGTAAGGTTGCCATTCTCTATGTTAAATGTCTCGCTGCACAGTCAGAAAATAGTCAATAGGCTGTAAATCACAACTCTGCCACAGAACTGCTTCTTAGTTCAAAGAGTTAATCTCTTATTCCATTTTAACTCACCAGGAATGCTAATCCAACTGAGCACTCACCAGACTTTTTTAAAGGGTCTTAGTAAAGGGTAAGTCAGAGCCATCACCTCTCCCACTCCTCAATTCTCCGAGCCCCTAGTCCCAAGGACAAGATTCTTTCCTAAGAAGCATTGTTCCCCTCCAGGCAGAAGTGGTAAGTGTAAACGGGACCTTTTTTTTTTTCTTTTTTTAAGATTTTATTTGTTTGACAGAGAGAGAGGCAGTGAGAGAGGGAACACAAGCAGGGGGAGTGGGAGAGGGAGAAGCAGGCTTCCCGCTGAGCAGGGAACCGATGTGGGGCTCCAGGATCACACCCTGAGCCAAAGGCAGACGCTTAACGACTGAGCCACCCAGGCACCCCATCAATGGGACCTTCTTGAACAAGGCAGAGACAGAGATGGGGGGAGGAATCCAGAGTCTAGGAGGAGTGAGAAAACTCTGGGAACCATCCGAGCAGTACGGAACTGTCCAAGACATGGTGGAGCAGTCCTGAAGTGGAAGCAAGGCTTACCCTATGCAAAGCAACAGCCATATCGGGATATGGGGGCTGTTCCACAGAACAGCTTGGACCTCCTCTCACTAGAGTTACTGCCTCCCAAATCTGTTACATCAGAAACTGTGCTTAATTTTTTACAGGCCTAACTACTTTGCATTGCTGAAGAAGAGAACTGTAGCAATACTCAAGAGTTAAAGCATTTTTGTGTAATCTGGCTGCAATAAAAAGCACAAATGACTTTCTAATGCATATTTTCCAAATGATTCCCTCCAAATTAAAATATTCATAATTTTTTTTTATTTCTTCTTCTTCTCCTCAAATTTAATAAACATGATTTTAACGGACAATTTCCCATTCTCAGACTAATACTAGTTCACTCTCTCCAGGCAATCAGATCACAAATTTAAGTTTAAGTAATCTCTTTTATCCACTGTGTTTTTAGTAATGGTTATAAGATGAAAAATATAAAAGAAAAAGTTCCAGTCTCTGCTTCTACAAACCAAAGCAATCCATTCATATGACGGCTAATCAGAGATGTAAAGGTACTAGAAAACAAACAGCCTTTTTCGGTCTCTCTTTTTTTTTTTTTTTTTTTTTTTTTTAAAGCTTAGCGAGCTATACCCTGTCTTGGCCTGACAGGCACCATGCTTTACTAGTTAGTTATAGATAACCTTTCCAGGCTTTTACTTGGAGAACAGAGGAAGCAGATTATGCCTTTCTTTCTGATTCCCAATTATTCCCTAAGGTGGCTGACAGATACACATGATCCCCCTGAGTGTGGAGATGGTTTGCTAGGAAGGTTTACACAGCTGAGGTGAGACGCATGTTTCTGCAACCTGAGCGCTCTCTGAACTACGTGGGGTTCGAGGCTGAAATTCAATGCAGGGCATAACCCCTTGATAAAGTATCCCACTGAATTTTAGTTAGTATAGCAATAACTAAGAAAGAATGGATAACTTTGTCTCCTGTGTTCTTTGCTTGACTCTTTTCCAAAAAGAACCCTAAGATCCAAAAACAAACTCATTTCGAACTTCTGCGCCTTACAAGTCAGACCAACGACTAAATAACTCAACTGGCTCCAAACTGAGAAGTAAATGGCAATGAGAAGGAGAAAGGGCCTTCTGCGGCATCACAAAGGCAGCACAGGGACAATTCTCAGAGGCTAGGAACCCAGCAAAAGGAACTCTCAACATTAACAAGGAGCTTCCTGCTGCCAATCAGTAGGGCACTCCTGGCTGAATAGTGAGTGAATGCCATTCACTAAGTGGGTTACATTAACACTGGCAAGTTCATTTGTGAACGGCAACTCACTTTATGATCCAGGAGATCCTGGGGCAGAGAATGCCCTTTTACGGCACAAGGAAACTTACTTGACACACGTGACACAGCACTTGGAACCACCGGTACAGAAAGCAAATAAAGGATTAGAAGCCACCCAGGTGTGAGAGATTAAGGGTTTAACGGGCAGATGGAAGAGAAGAGCATCATCTGGACATCTTTCATCCTTTATTATAAGGGAAAGTTCCCCAGTGATCCCAGCAGAAAGAATAAGCTTAAATGAACAAAATTTAGCAATTCTGTTGACAAAGGCAGAATCCTTGAATAGACTTTTTTTTTTTTTTTTTTTTGTAACGGGAGTCTGTCTGCCAAAACCTGATTACCTTTCATAACAAATAAATCTCTACCTAGCAGAAAGGGAACTAAGTAACAAAAGTATGCCTTGCCCCCCACAGGTCATCCTCCAAACTGTGGAATGCCACAACTTCAAGATCTAGTTTGAACAGAGGGGGTTTGGATAATAGTGTGTGGGAATGGTCGGCAAACGCTAAGTCAAGGCCCACCTTTGATCTGCTGAGCTGAGTCTTAAAAGAATGGCTTTTAAAAATCATTACTGTTATCACACTGCTCTTGCTAAAGAGACTCTTCTGAATGAGCCACAAGCAGTTAGGAATCAACATAAAACAAACGAATCCCTTGGCCTGGATTTGGAAACTTCTCAATATTAGGATCCAACATATTCAATGTAATCTATCATTCCTCCCAATTTCCAAACCCTGACTTCAGCCAGACCAGTGTGGCTGTTCCCTCACACAGTGTGATCACTCTGGTTTCTGAACAGCTGAGGGCACAATCTATGCCTTATAATTGGGAAACCTAAACCTCCTTTAACTGCTGTCTTTGTATGCTCAGATACAGCTCCATTTTTGTCTGACCAAAGAACCCAGGTACTGCTTCCTTCTTGGAGTTCCAATAATAGTATTGTTTTCTTCACTCCATTGGACATTTAATAGAATAACAATACAAGACAGCCGATATGGATGCTTCATCTCCCTCAAAAGACTTGTTTTTTTCCTTATTTTATCGGCATTTCTAAACATATATGAACTCTGAAATAATTATGTAACAAAATCCCATTTAATCATCACTTACCACAAAAACTTATAAACACATGGCCAATCTCTTTGGTGAACTATGTATTCCCTAAAGAAAAGTATGAAATTATTTTCATACTTGTTTGTTTTCTCCCCAAATTTAGCATGTAGTAACAACTCAATAAATGGTTGGTTGTGAAAATGAATTGAAATCCAGTCCATCAAAGTTCTGAGTTGCCCCTTAGGCATTAAGCTTACTTCATCCAATCAATTCTTGAACAGACAAACCATAAAAATACTTATTTTTTAAAGAAATATTAGCAAATAATATTAAGAAAATGTCTCCTAGGGTCCCTGGGTGGCTCAGTCCGTTGAGCATCTGACTCCTGATTTCAGCTCAGGTCATGATCTCAGGGTTGCGAGATAGAGCCCCGTGTGGAGAGATACTCCCCTACTCTTGCTCTTGTGCTCTCTCAAGAAAGAAAGAAAGAAAGAAAAGAAAGAAAGAAAAGAAGAAAGAAAAAAGAAAGAAAGAAAGAAAGAAAGAAAGAAAGAAAGAAAGAAAGAAAGAGAAGGAAAAAAAAGAAAATGTCTCCTGAAAAATTGCATGAAAGTGAAAAAATTATAACCCTACTCTTNAGAAAGAAAGAAAAGAAGAAAGAAAAAGAAAGAAAGAAAGAAAGAAAGAAAGAAAGAAAGAAAGAAAGAAAGAAAGAAAGAAAGAAAAGAGAAGGAAAAAAAAGAAAATGTCTCCTGAAAAATTGCATGAAAGTGAAAAAATTATAACCCTACTCTTATCCCTTCACTTAATATTTCATCAGCAAGTCCAATTTTCTTTTGATGCCAAGACTGGAAAGTCATTATCAATAAACGAACAGGCTGGCACACTAGAGAGATACTAGATTTTATCTTTAGGGGACCTAACTCAATTCTAGCTAGTAACAAGACCTTAAACAAGTCATTTATATCATCTCTCAGTCCTTATGACTAAAATAAAAATCATTATACTCTTCCAACTGACCTTATATTATTGTAAGGATGATTTTTTTTTAATTTGTCAAACTACTTTATAAAATACAAAGCACCATGTAAATATTACACTGGCCTCATGGCATACCCAGTCTCCTTTTAAAGAGGATCTACAGACTGCTTGGAGTCACAAGACACAAAACTATCTGAAATATTACAAGCTAAATATCTTATTAGCAATGTAAGCAGTACAGATATGAGGAGAACTGAAGTGCCTAGCAAAGGCTTCATGGTAGCAAGGGAAAGGAAGAAACAAAGGCACTTCAGAAGGTAGATAATACTGTGTGCAAATTCACGCACACACACAAGTGCCCAAATTGTCCAAAGCACAGCTACAGCAATCTGCAATTTACTAAAGCAGATGGTGCCAAGAAAAAAATAATAATGGTACAGAAATTGAAGCAGTTGACTGAAGCTAAATTATGAAGGACCTCAAATGATGGCTAATCATTTTGACTTTCAAGGAAACATTGGCAAAATCTGAGGAATGCAATATCAGCAAATCAGCATCCCAAGAAAAGTAACTGATTTATAAGAGTCAGGAAAACGTTACCATTATCAAGATGGAAAACAACCAGAGCTGTGACTGGAGAGTAAGCGCTGAAAAGACTAAAGAAGAATATTCATTTGGAGCATGGATAAGATGAGACCTGTTTACGTGAGTAAACAGAATCCCTTGATGACAATCTTCATCAAATGTTCAGCCTCTTTCCCTTGGATTACAAAGCTTCATATAACTAGAAACTCCCCATCTCATCTTTAAAAAGGACGCTTTTGACCCCTAGGCCTGTGGCCGTCCCTCCACCATGCCAATCTCCTTCCGGATTTAAGAGCCTTAGTTTAGCTGTTTTCTGTTTCCAATGCTTTTTTTCTGATCTTAGTGTGCCTAGGTCCTTTTTGCCGTTCAGATCTCCAGGTGAAGGTCACCTTCTCAAACAGCTAGCTCTTCTTGAACCGCCTGGTCCAAAGTGGTTTCCAAGACCTGTCTTATTACTCTATCTTAATCATCTGCATAGCGCTTCTTGTATTCTAATCTTTTTTTATTAAAGATTTTATTTATTTATTCAACAGAGATAGAGACAGCCAGTGAGAGAGGGAACACAAGCAGGGGGAGTGGGAGAGGAAGAAGCAGACTCATAGAAGAGGAGCCTGATGTGGGGCTCGATCCCATAACGCCGGGATCACGCCCTGAGCCAAAGGCAGAGGCTTAACCGCTGTGCCACCCAGGCGCCCCTGTATTCTCATTTTTTCTCATATTTATTTACCCCCCCCCACATCCCAAGACTGGAATTCTGGGAGAACAGGAACTTTCAGACTTCAGCATGGTGCATCCCCAGCAGCCAGAATCTGATGTAGATTAGGTTGCTTGATAAATACTTGTCAAATTGATAAAGAAAGGAGTTGTTCACAGTTGACCTTCAGAGAGAAAGTCAAAGTTGCTATTGTCCTCATGGCTACTCTGGGTTCCATGTCTTCTTTAGGATTGGATAGTCGACTTCCCTTATGCTGTGACAGAATCCTAAATCCTTTCAAGTCTGTTTCTTTTTCACTTTACTAGCTTTAGTTCCAGTTTTTCATTTGTAAATATGAGCTTTAAATATAGACTACTTTGCAGCTTTCATTACCTCCTTGAACCTCATCAAACACATGTAGACTAGCTACCATCCTATATTGCAGGGACTGAAACTCTAAAGGTCCCACAAAACAGTCAATCAATGAGCAAGGAGGTGTTGACCACTGGATGTGGAATTGAACACAGGCCAAATGACAACTAGTTTAAACTTTTACCCAGTATATAAAAGGGCCTCCACTCTATATCATACTAACTTAAAAAAAAAAAAAAAGACTTAATTCTCATGTGGCATGTCAGAATACCTAGTGTAATAAAATATATATATATTCAATAAATAAAATTATTTGGTTGTTTATTGTTTTGCTTACAATTCCCCCTCCACCAAGAAAGGGGAGAAAAACAGGAAGAGGAGAAAACACAACAGAAAAAGACGAACAGCAACCAAAAAATAAATAAATAACAACAACAACAACAAAGGAATGCATCCTGGTATTTATGGGGCTAAGCAGACTTCATCCCTCTGTAAGTCTTACATTACTGAAATTCATAACCAAACCAAAAGTATTTTTAGTAAATATTAACCCACAGAATCACTGCATCTGTTTCCAAGTATTATATTTGTGCTGTTTTTGCAAAATACCGGGATCTAAAGATGTTTAGGTTTGATAAACTTTGATCTCTAGGTGCTAGAAGTTTTCCAGTCTTTATTACTTTATTGAATTATTACTTGGTATAAATTTATGACTACAGACCTTGTTTTTAAACATAAAATGAGAATTGATTTACTGCTTCCAGAAGAACTTATTGCTGAGAAGAATGATTTTTAAAAAGATCATTCAAAGAATATTAAGAATCTAAATCTCATCAGGGAATTCCAGCGCTGTGTGCAATGGTTATTTATAGAACTAAATGCAGAAATAACATGGAGCAGCTAGTTTTATAATGACAGTTTTAAAAACACCTTTTGAAAATGAAAACAACTAAAATTAATCATAAATTTTCCACTAGATTACATAAGTGGATGTTTTAATTTACAGCATCCAAAGTTTGCTTCCCTTTATATTCCAACTTGTGTTACTAACACCAGAATAGGTTTTACATAATGCCATCTAAAGGAATAGTAAAATAGATACAAACTCTAACTATGCCTGACATTTCCCTTACATTTCCTTCCTACTATACTCTTTTCACTGAAAAATTCATACTAAAATAATTATATCCTTTTATTTTTCCATTATGCTCTAAGAATAAAAACTGAAACCCCCACAGCACACAAGTTAACTTTTAAATAAAAACATAATGTCACTCAGTTTTGTTTTTCCTGCGAAGGGCCAATAATTTTGTTCACATACTGCATGTAGTCTAAAATAAGAAAAAAAAATTCTCTGAAATGGAAATGGACAAAGAGGTCATACAAAAATTCAAGTCGTACAGAAACTTGAAAGCCCTAAAAAAAAAAAAAGACCACTTCCAATTAACTATCAAAGTCAGCAGACAAAATAACTGCAGAAAGAATTGATTTTAAATTGTTGTCTATGCTTCTCTTATATGAAATGGCACTGCATTAATAAATGGCACAGCATTGTTGGAAACATCATTAAGCTGATTAGAAGGAAAAACTCACATTTTTTTGTGTTTGGGTAGGAATCCTGCCCAGTAGGATACATCTTGTTTTTAATATTGGTACATGAAGATGAGCCCATTAAATGTATGCTAAATAATTAATGAAGAGGTGTGGAAAACAAGGAAGCAGACACGTGTTAAAGCAGACTCAACAAGCTGCAGTGAATGCAGGGAGTGAGCCAGCAAAGAACTGGCGTTCTTCCTCTACTCTTTGGACCATCTGTCTTCCCCAGTCCCCTTGGATAAAACAAACTCCTAAAAAAAAAAAGTCATACATTGAACAAACACTGCCTAACTCTCCTTATTGCTCATTATTTTTCAATCCACTCTTAAAAGAGAAGTGAATTAATTTCATGGAAATAGTTCTCAAAAGAATTCGTGAAGGGGCACTTGACAGCTCCTGCTTACTCTAAATAAAAACAGGTATGATTTAGTAGAATAACAAGAGACTTCTGTCATCTATTTGCAGTAATTATTGTGTTAACAAGCAGGACTCTCTCGTCTTCATTTGTTTACATTTATTTACAAACTGTAAGTTTCATCAATGAATCAATTACAGAATCTAAAGGAAAAGTAAAGCAGATGTTTTATAATAAAAGCAAATCACCGTCAGGATGCGGGGAGAAGTCATCCTCACAGGGTTATAAGTTTTATGAAAACAATGACTATGATAACGTGGGAATTTTTCCAAACCCATTTGGAGTACTTTAAGTGAAACAAATAGGAAATCATTAAGATTAAACATCAGCAGCAAAAGCCTGCTTTGTTAATAGCCTATCAAACAGAAGGTATTTAGACAATGTAAAAATGAGCCAAAGTGCCCATGTTAGGCAATGACCATTGCCTTAAGAAGAATAAGCCTATCTAGTTGTGACTAAATTCAGAAGTCACTGATATGGCTAAAGTCCAAACTTTTAATAGCAAGATTAAATGGATTAAGAGCAAAGGGGAATAATTTTGGCCACTAAGTAACCAGCAACTTAGTCCATGCATGAAGATAAGGAACATTCATTTAGCACTTCAACAAATATTAAATCAAATTGAAAATGACAGAAATGGAATTACCCAGCCCATGTGTCTTAAACATGGTAGACACACAACAAATGATCTTTCTTTCCTTCCTTTCTTTCTACTCCCTCCAGTCATTGATTCATTGCCTTACAGACCTATTTACATTTTCAAGTATATAGGTCTGTCATCTCTGTACGACTGGACTGAAAAATTGTTTCATTCATAGGTAGATGTGTGTACTTTTAATTCTGCCATATGGCTCACAGGTGCTATCCACAAATAGTATGCTTTATAGGTTGGGACTGCTTGAAAGCTCAAGAAAGATGTGACACGGTATATTAGAATGCTTTTGTCCGCATAGGAGAATACTCATCTAAAAGTTGCTTAGAAATAGTTTTTATCTTAAATATTATTGTCGTTATTATTTTGCCTGAGGTAGGACCCTGACCCCTTCCATACTTTGTTCTGCTACCCTCAGTTTATCGCCTTCCTCATAGTTACAAACAACGGTAGCAGTGGGTATCACGCTCTTGGGCAAGAACACGTGTCTCTCTTTTTTATCAGGGACAAACAGCTTTCCCAGAAGTCCCCCAGCACATTTCCCCTCATAGCTCATTGGCCAGAGTCATGTCATATGGCCACTCCTACCTGCAAAGGAAGGTAGGACAGTAAGTAAGGTGGGAGGGAGTCCTGCCAGTGTGCAAGAAAGAGAGGAGAACAAAGACGGAACAGATAATATCTGCAACACTGTTATACAAGATGATGAGCTGGGTCATTTATGTGCTTATAAATAAAAAAGTTGTAAGTGTAATATACATCTAGTTCTAAGGCCTGAACTCTTGCCCCCCAAAATTCACGTTGAAGCCCAAATCCTCAAGTCACTGTGTTTGGAGATAGGGCCTTTGGGAGTTAACTAAGGGTAAATGAAGTGATAAAGGACCCTCATCTGATAGGCCTGATGCCCATATAGGAAGAAGAAAAGTTGTCTCTTTCCAACATGTGAGGACACAGTGAGAAGGTGGCCATTACAAGCCAGGAGGAGAGCTCTCACCAGGAACCAAAGAGGCCAGCACTGTGGCCTTTAGACTTCCCAGCATGAGAGACGTACACTTCTGTGGCTTAAGCCACCCAGTCTGTAGTACTTCATTATGGCAGCCAAGCAAACTAATTCATCTAGGAAAGAAAAACCTTGCCACCCTCCTTACTTCAGTGGGACTCTACACGGTTGAATGAGGACTAGTATATATCGGCAATGTTCCAAGAGTGCTTTTCCTCACTCTTTGCATGGCTGGTTCATGAGCATGCTCCTACTTCAGCCCCATCCCCAAAGATCAATCTTGGAGAGATTTTTTTATTTAAGTAAACAGTCACTTGGTTTAAGTCCTAATCTTCTTAGATCCAAAGCCAGCAGTATCTCTGGAGTGTAACAATCATTCCATTGCCAAAATATCAGTGCAATACATGTTAACATAAAGCTTTAAAAAGGAGACAAAAACCAGAAAATTCCATGCCTGTCCAGTTCTTACATTTTTTCAAGCCAATAGAAAATGTTAAGAAGAAAATGGGTTGCAAAAGTTCAGTGTTTGTTTCTCAGTGAATTAGGGAGCAAAAAAAAAAAAAAAAAAAAAAAGACACATTGTGCTATATTATCACTTTCCAGTTTCTGGCCAAACCCCTGTAGTTTTCATCATGCATCATTTTTGTGATTAATGATGTGCACCCAGTTAATGGAAAACAGCAGATTAGGTTTCCACTAATAGTTTTGGAAGTTATGTCTGCCTGCCTCATTTGGTAACAACCTCACTGTTCAGTAAGAAACTAATGGATTTAATCCCAAAGCAGAACTGAGTTTTATGCATACAAGACAGGTCAGATTTCCAGACTGGAGAAAATTAAACTTTTAGAGGTGTGTTGATCTTCAGCTGAAATTTAACACTGAGATAAGGCCTCATAATGTTTTGGGTATTTTTTTCTTTTTTTTTTACTTCTATTTGGTGATCAATTTGAAATTTTACAGTACTCACTTGAGGCCTATAAAAATAGGTAGAATTAGCAGCTTGTAACCATGGCAAATAAAAAAAATATATGATATGATACTTCCTATAATTAGTATACTGAACGAAAAAGACATTTATTGCTCTGAAGACACAGGTGAGAAGCAGTTCCTTATATATTAGTATACCACTGCAACGTTTATGTCATAAACAAAATTTACATTTCCTTGTTCTTTTTCACTATAGAAAGTGTTGGCTACAAATAACTGTGGTTTAAGAAAAACAATGCGGTACAGTGAAAAGCATACAAATCTAGAAATACAGGAATCAAGAGACAAGAATTATAGTCCCATTTATGCCTTAAATTACTTTGGAAACAAATCCATCTTTTGTTTTCATTTTCCCCACTATATTTTACATTTATCTCTCTTAAGTCATTTAATAAGTGCTATATTGTCTTGAGTTTTATCTCTGTGTATCTCGTATTTCCCATCTGGACTAGGCCCCCTAAGGGCCAACCCCACATCTGATTTACATTTTTATCTCCTCCAGTGCCCAGCTAGAACATAAGCTTCTGGAGAAAAGGGATTTGCCTGTATGTCCCCAGGGGTTAGCATGGTGTAATCTCATGTTAATAATTTCTCAAATAAGTGGACATTTTATTTTTATTTATTTGAGAGAGAGAGAGAGAGCATGAACAGGGAGGGAGGGGTGCAAAGGGAGAGGGAAAAGCAGACTCCATGCTGAGCACGGAGCCCAAGCTGGGGCTCGATCCCACGACCTTGAGATCATGACCTGAGCCCAAGTCAGAGGCTTAACCAACTGAGCCACCCAGGCACCCCAGCAGACATTTTAATAAACACAAAACCTAAGGGCACCTGGATGGCTCAACCAGTTAAGTGTCTGCCTTTGGCTCAGGGATCAAATCCCACATCCAGCTCCTGGTCAGCGGGGAGTCTGCTTCTCCTTCTCACTTTGCCCCTCCCCCTGCTCCTGTGCTCTCTCTCTCTCTCTCAAATAAATAAATAAAATCTTAAAAAAAAAAAAAAAAAAACACAAAACCTAGGGTCCTGGGATCGAGCCCCGTGATGGGCTCCCTGATCAGTGGGTTATCTGCTCATCCCTCTCCCTCTGCAGCCGCATTCTTCTCCTTCTCCCTTTGCCTCTCCCCTTGCTCCTGTTTTCTCTCTCTCAAACACAAAACCTGAAAAGAATAACATGGAAGAGAACAGATGAATAGGCAAAGCATAGAGATCGTTAGGACAGTGAAAATCCTCTATAATACTACAATGATGGCTACATGCCATCATACACTTGTCTAAACTCTTAAGACTCTACAGCACAAAGAGTAAACCTTAAAATAAAATTACTATGAACTTTGAACGATTATTATGTGTCAGGGTAGGCTCATCCATTGTAATAAATGTCCCACTGGTGGGGGATGGTGATAATGGGGGAAGCTGTGCATGTGTGGGGACAGGGGGTTTATGGGAAATCTCTGTACCTTCCTCTACATTTTGCTGTGAACTTAAAACTGCTCTACAAAAATTAACTCGAGAAAAAAACAAGCAAAAAGAAGAACACCACACTTTCAAAACAGAAGAAAATGTTGAGCATATATCAAATCCAATAGAGTTTGCAATTTTTTTATCTACCCATCATGATAATCTAACTTTATGGTAAACACATACTATGTGTCAGACACCTTTCTAAACTGGTAACCAAAATTCAGAATTTTTCCTTTATTTCATAATTTCATGTATATTACTTTTTTCTTTTTTCAAATAAGAATTGAAGTTCCTCGGGGTTAAAAACTGTTATTTCCTGGGGCGCCTGGGTGGCACAGCGGTTAAGCGTCTGCCTTCGGCTCAGGGCGTGATCCCGGCGTTATGGGATCGAGCCCCACATCAGGCTCCTCCACTATGGGCCTGCTTCTTCCTTTCCCACTCCCCCTGCTTGTGTTCCCTCTCTCGTTGGTGTCTCTATCTCTATCAAATAAATAAATAAAATCTTTAAAAAAAAACTGTTATTTCCTCATTATAGTCCACAACATAATTAATTTCCTGTTCGGGCATCTTCTGTTTAGGCATCTGGCTAGTTGAAATTTCTAGGAAGGGTAAATCACACCAAAGATAAACTACATCTGTTTCAGATTTTTAGTTCAACAGAAAAAGGAGAGCTAGCCTGTAGAGGGGTTTGTTGTTTTTTTTTTTAATCCACTTCCAGGAGTATGATTTTTATATAAAAATTATCCTATACTAATTAAAAGTAGTAGCACCCTGGGGTAATTTTCTTTTTGATTGTTGTTGTTGAAGTTGATGATAAAGAAGGAGTGTATTGGAGGGATGGTCGGGTAACTAATGGCTCAGGCAAACAAAAGATAGGATTTTCCACTAGAAATACAAAAGAAAAGGGAATTCAAAAAATGAGAAGGTTAAAAAAATAAAAAATTTTTAAAAGAGGTTTTGGAGAGTGTAAAATCTCTGGAGAATTGAAGTTGAATAAACTGTGAAACTGGAAGAATAGTTTCTATGCCTATCATGATTTACTTAATCTACTTAATCTAGAGTCTAGGAAAAATTTTTTTTAAATACAGTGTTTCTTTAAGAATTAAAAAGTCAGTAGGCTTCTAACATAGCACAATGTATTGGCTACATTTTAATTTTTAAAAATCCATAAAGATTCTGCATTAAGCAATAGTCAAAAGTTTTTCATGCTATTTCCTAATAGCAAAAATGCTACATAAATACAGTTTATGTTATGCTGGTGTTTCCCATAACTGACATACAGGTACAACTAGGTATCTAAATGACAGAATCAATGTAATCATCAATCAAGTAATCTACTGAGCACTAAGCACATGAATAAAAATTATTCTACTATGGTTTTTGTTCTCATTGATTGTTAAGTTTTGCGGGTTAAGGGAAAAAGATGTGAAAGAAAAGTAATTAATCACTTAAGTAATGATCTACTGCTCAAATTTCAATCAGCAAGAAAAAAACATTCACCCACAGGTTCCAGGTCATGTAGTAATCTTTTTCTCTGACAAGACATCTCCAAAAAGATCTCACTGGCCAGGCTGAAACTTGCACAAGCACTTTTTGTACCGCTTAAAACACTAAAGATATACATAACCTTGGGAAGTTTTGTCATGCAAAATGAGACTGAACAAAGAAGCATCCAGGCCATGATAGTGTAACTCAACATTAAAATTAATATTGCAGAAACGTGTGCCATAAGAAAATGTTACTAAAATACCAATGACTCAAAGATCTTGCAAAAAGTAAGAAAAGGTAATTAATTATATGTATGCTATATCTTAGTTGTGAAGGCAAATTAGCATGATACCTAGGTATATTACTTGTTGGATTTATCAAAATCCACTTCTATGTTTTTCTTTAAAGATATAACTAACAATTTGATTCCTTAAAGAACAATCTATACAGATAGCAAACAGCAAACAGTGTTGAATACAGGCAATCTGACTCCAGAAACCAAATTTTTAATAATTTTGCTAATTTGTTATTTGGGCTTAAATTTATTTTAAGGAGGCTGAATCCGCTGATAGTTTTCTTTTCTTAAATCAGAGCTTTTTCTTTTCAGTGTTAAGCTCCAATAACAGGTTCTAGTGAAGTCAGTGAAAGGACAATGCGTTGTGAGGGTGAACCAGCAAACACCAACCCACTGTTGTCAGAGATGAGCCCACTGATCTTGCTTCTAGTGCCTTAGCATTAGTTTCATACACTTCCAGCCACCCACCTACCACATGCAGCCCTCCCAGAGCCGTGTGCTCTGGAAAAGCAGATAGCTTTCCTAGGCTGAAGAACAACATCCTTCAGCTCAGGAATAACGGAACCAACTAGTACTGGACGAAAATCCATTAAAATCTCAATAGACACATAACCCTGAACAAAGAACCTGACCTGTGGAACCATCCCTATGAAGTAAGAGGCTTTTTAATAAAATAGAAAAATCAACTCATGACAAAGCAATTATATTGTGTTCCCTCCCCGAGGAATAAAGACAAGTTTCACCTGAAGAAATTGTTCATTTTTAAAAAGCAGAAATGAACTGTTCTTAGCTTATAAATTACCCATTAACAAAATAAAATATACTTTTACATGATGCATTCTCATTAGGTTCTGTAACAAAGGACAAATAGACAAGTCTTTTAAATCTCAAGACCTAATGCAAAAGTGAACTTTCAAAAGAGTTAATTTCCAGGGACAGGTTTCCCCTGCTATTGAAAAGTATAGGGTCCTTATGAAACTTTTCAAAAACCTAAACAGGATAACGAAGCAATTACATTAATTTATATGGAAATTTTTTTGAGCGTTCCCAGACCCAAAAAAAACCTTTTCGCCTTTTCTGATACCTTAGAACACATCTTGCTAACAGATGCACAAAATAAATCCAGATAAAGCACAGATGCTCACACAGTTCAAGCTATGGTAGCGTGATGCTAAGATGCTGAAGGTAGTTCCTGGGCAAGGAGCTTGGCGGGGCCCCTCTTGCAGGCGGCCTGCGTGCTGGCTCCTTCCATAATGGCTCGCTGCAAAACAAAGTCTGCACGCTATTTTAGCTTTTCACCTTTTTTCAGAAAAACGGAAATCCTCTTAAGATTTCTTTCGGTTAGCATAAGGGTTTACTAAAACTTCGCTTTAGTAAAAGCAAAGTGCGTAAGGTGATATTTCAAAAAGCGGAGGATAATGCTACTGAACCTTATAGGAAGGATTTTGAAAAATTCTCCAAACTGGTAAATGATCACTTTTTGTTAAAACCATATAAAATCAGCCTCACGAAACATAAAGTAGATATAGTATTCATTGCCTGGTTTAATCGTAATTAAATCAAGTATTTCTGGGGGAAAAAAAAGACATGTGGACAACTTTTCCTTTTTTGTTTGCTTATTTTGAAACTCCATGTAACTGACAAAAATGTAAGTAATTATTCAAAATGCCTCCCCCTTAGATGATGTAATTCATGAAAGACTATTTCATATTTAGTTTGCAAGTGTTATTGTCAGAAGTCAGCAACCAATCCAGTCTGAATAATGCACTCAAATCAAAGGACTTTTTCTTCCTGAACACAGATATGGAAATAAATCTGTCAATAAGCAGCTCTTTGTCAAACAACCAACAAATTTTGTACCTAAAACTACTGTTTTTCAGTATGTGGAAATAATCTCACTACTTTGAAGGTTGTGTGCCAATGCATTTAAACATTTCCTCAAGCACAGGGCGAGAGGAGGGCGAAAGAGATGGTCTCTATTCCAATGTGCTAGCATTTACCTCTAAGTATTACATATACAGTGAGATCCAATGACAGGAAAGCATAAATCAGAAAAGCATAGGCAATTACCTGATATTCATTGGGCCAAAAGGTGCTCACTGCTAGCTCCGCCCGAAGCCAATCTCTACCCGTGAATCCAGTCACGTTCCAAATTGGATTGGCAAGAGGTCCTTTATTCACCCTAACCAATATGTTCAAAGTGCCAGGATTCAACCCTTTCTGGCTGTATAACAGGTAACTGAAATCAATACAGTGAGTGTCGTTCTCCTTCATTGTAGGCAGCTGAAGTCTGGCTTTTTCTCCAGGGTCATGATCTGAAGAGTCCACTATCATATAGGAACCTGAAATGACATTATATATAATAAAGCTAAATAGACACAAAAGCAAAAGGGAATATCTAATAACAGAAAAAAATGGTAAAAATAATAGGAATCCATTTTGACCATTAAATTTAACTCAAAATGACTGTCTTCCAGAACAGAGTCATAGAAAAATATCAAACAAGTAGGTGAACTCAATTTTTAGTAAGCAACAGATATTGTTCAAAGGACGTTTAATACATATTAATTCATTTACTCTCTAAAACAACCTGTTTTACAAATTAGTAAACTGAAGTACAATTAGTAACTTATTCAAAGTCAAATAGAGTAGGTAAGGCCTGGTTCAAATCCAGATCCCAATCCAGTAGTTTTACTAAACAAAGGTCTTTCATTATCAAACAAGCAAACAAACAGGAACAATACCTTACTGGCCTGGTTTCCATAGAGGGGGCATCTTTCCTTTTCCCTATCATACTACTCTTGAAGAGAGATGGGTTAAGTAAATGCAGGCACAATCCTTTCTGATTTCAGATCCCAAGATCATCATTTACACAAGCTGGGTGATTAACCACTCTGTACTAACCACTCTGAACTTAAGTTCAGGGAATAAGGATACTTTGCAGTGTCAATGTGAGGACAGAAGTTGAAAATGTCGATTTTTTAGAGCTGAGAATCTGACACATACTGGATTTGCCTACTTCTTTGAGCCTTGCCCACTAAGCTATCAGCTAACAACCATGGCTGCTGGTCCCAATTCTGCTGCGAGAAACCTGGCTTGAAAACACTAGTCTAACTCCACTTCCTTTGACTTAATAAATATTTCTTGGTTGTCTGTCAGGACATAAGAAGTGCCAACCTCATAGCACCTCATATTTCCACCCTCAAACAGCAGAACTGTAGTGCTAAGTACAAACATGGGACTTGAACATCAGCGGCTGCTATTAGTCCAAGGACCTCTGCAGAAAAACCACCAGTTTTTCTCACGTCGCTGTGGATTTTAACAAAGATACATATCACAAAAATATCAATACACCTATTTGTTACACTTAAGGTAGAACACACATTTGATGGTAATACACCCCTAGGAGGTGATTAGAATGTATTAGGTGTAGTATTACAGAATCCAGCGTTACAAGGATTACACTTGGACCTCTCTTCCTGACCGATCAACCGTTTCCTCCCTAAAACATAATGACGTTTACATAGCACACTAAATACTCACTGACTACTAATCTAACTAGTTCAATTAACCCCAAAAGCAAGTTCAAATCATGGCAGATAAGAGGACTTCTACTACCTAAGAAACTGAAATTTCAGATCTGATGAATGCCCATTCCAGAGCTCAGAACTTACGTAAAGATATCATATGATAACACCATCAGTTATCAGGCAAAGTTCAGAATATCCTTACTATAGTGATGGTTACTGATAATTACTTCCACTTCATTTTTCTCAGTATTCATCTTCTCTTGTAACCTGAAATTCTCTTTTTTTTATTTCTTCTTGATTCTCACAGACTGCACGCACATTAATAGAATAAATTGGTCATGTATATTTTTGGAGAAATTATGTCTTTTTTTTTTAAACAGGATATCCTGGATCCCAGCCCAACTTATTCAAGCAGGATGTTTCTATTTTTGGTTATACTCACATTCTGAGGTCCATGGCTGATCTACCAAGATTTCTTTCAGATTCACCAAAGCAGAGCAGACTAATGATTGCTTTTAACCAAGACCAGGCCTGAGATCTTAGACAAGTTACTCACTGTGAGTGGGCCTCAGCTTCTTCACAAACCTGTGACCTATTTCTCCACTGCTACAACAGTTTTTTTTTTTCAGTGATATATTATGGCAGTAGTGAATTTAAATTATTTTTACAAGTCTTTATCAATTATGGCTTCTGATTGTCAATTTCAAAGTAGTGCTCTCTAATTGACTTACGGGCTTTCAAGTAGTTATTTTCTTCCATTATAAAATAAACTCTGGCATAAAATATGCTTTGTCAAACATCTTAATTACATACTGTGATATTTACCATTAAGACCATTTAGCAATTTTCATCCAGTTGCACTTTTAAGCTATGATAATTTTCTTATTAAGGAAATGGGATGAGCAAAGTATATTAATTTGTAGGAATTACCAATTGGATCATTAGAAAAGACAAAAGTCACAAAATAAAAGCTTGCTCAAACTATTCCAGCATTTCAATACAAGTTAATTTTTTAAAAAAAGTGCTGATATTTCATTCTTATAGAATATTTCTGCTAAATGGGCTTCTTTGAATGCAGCCTAAGTATTGCTACATTTTCTGAGTGTTATGAAATAATATGCATTTATTGCATGGCTCCAGAAAGGAAGAAGCAAGCACTAGCACCAAAGAGCCAACCAAATACTTCTGCCAACTGACTGCATATAGTGGCAATTTACCTGGTAGGCACCACGAAAGTAGCTGCCTATTTGACATAAGAGTTACTTTCATCATCCCAAACACTATGCTATTCTTATCAAGTTCTAAAAATTACTGCTACAGTCTCCCAGAATAACTGGCTATAACACTTAGTGTCAGGAAATTCTACGATATGCATTTCCCTCATTCTTTATGTCCTAATTTAAGCTTACTTACTATAGTTCGGTCACCAGCTAACGAATCCCTCAGGTTTCTAATAAGAGTCCAGTTCTATTTAGTTCTGATTTACCTATCTCAAGACTTAATAATGAAACATCTGTGTCAAACATGTATTATGTAGTAACCTTTAATTAACGTGATTTCTTTCATGTGGCCCTACAAATATTCCTTACAGTTCCTGGAGCAACAGAGGTCTCAAATATATCATTTAAGACATGAAAGAAAAACTTACTAGACATGATAATTTTGTTTTAAAAAGTATAGCTTTTCTGGAGAGCGTTTTGATAATGAGAATCGAAAATCTTAAAAGAGATAGATATCCTCAGCTGGTGATTCCAAATCAAAGCATGTAAACTAGATAAACAATTTGTATATATACAAAGATACAGCTTAAAAAAAAGATGTCCATCTCATCATTACATTATTCAAAATTGAGAAAAATGTGCGCCTGGCTGGCTCAGTTGGTACAGCACTTGACTCTTGGTCTCGGGGTTGTGGGTTTGAGTCCCACTGTTGGGTGTAGAGATTACTTAAGAGTAAAATCTTTTGAAAGCAATAAAATAAAAAAAAATAAGACAGAGAAAAACAAAAGTATTTTAAATGTCCAATAACAAGCAATTTGTAAGATTATGATAAATCGATTTGATGAATAATTCTGCAGTCATTAAAAACGAATTACCAAAACCACTTGATGGAAGATATCACAATATGTTAAGTAAAATAAGTAGGTTATAAAATATTATACCCATTTCGAAAAACAATAAACTAATTACAATCATGTAAATGTGTGTATTCGCATAGGTACACATATGCACGCACATATGACGGGAAAAAAAGAATATATAGCAAGTAGTTAACTATATTATCAAAAGGGAGCTATAATTGTCTTCTCTTTTCTTATTTTCATGTACATTCACTGCGAATGTTCCATAATGAACATGCCTGAGATTTGTATTTTAAAAAGAGGGAGACTACGTGAAGACTATCTTACATAAGTAACATCAAATAAATAATGATAAATATTTAAGAAATAACCATAGGTAGTTGCCTTTTATTTACTTATTTTTTTAAAGATTTTATTTATTTATTTGACAGAGATAGAGACAGCCAGCGAGAGAGGGAACACAAGCAGGGGGAGTGGGAGAGGAAGAAGCAGGCTCATAGCAGAAGAGCCTGATGTGGGGCTCGATCCCACAATGCCGGGATCACGCCCTGAGCCGAAGGCAGACGCTTAACCGCTGTGCCACCCAGGCGCCCCGGTAGTTGCCTTTTAAAAATAAATCCTATTTGCATCCTACAGATTAACAGCACCTTGTCTTTCAAAAAAACACAATACAACTATCAGAAACTTCTTATTTCAATTCATTAAAAGAGAGGGGGGCAGTGCGTAGACTAAATAGCAGTTTTTATTTAAAAAGAATGCCGAAGAAAACAAGTCCCATATTCAAAAATGCCATAGTCTAATATCTAGATAAGTAAATAATGTCCTATGAATTTTATGTATTAACAAAAACTTATCTTTAAGATATACTTCTAGAAATAACAATAACACAGGAAATAGGATTAACTGCACAGAAAATAAAGAATGATAAACAGGTTTCTATACTTCATCTTAAAACTCCATTTATAATATCCTTTAGTATACCGACATAATATTTTTATTAAATCAATTCTTACTTATTGAAGGTGCCTGTTAATTAAACTCAAAGAAATTTCCACTTCTCTGCCTGGTACTGATGACCCTCCATGATCTTTATCACTACCTCCTGACTCCTCCAACCTTACTGAGCCCTCACGACTTCCCCGCACACCATGCCAGTTTCTTCTCCAGCACGGGCTCATGTCTGTGTAAGAAAGCCTCTCTCATCTCAGCCCTGCACCAATTCTTGCCCCTTGATCTTCCTCAGCACCCCGTCCAGATTGAGCTTTTCCTGCCTTGAAGGTCTTTGATACACAGTCTGCCTTCCTGGTTCTGGCCCCTAATTATGCACTGCTTTTGTACAAATTTTCAATAATTTATACAGGGATTGTTTATCCCCCTCTGAAGAGTGATAGAAAGCACCTAATTTATTCAGAGTCCCATCAGCAGAGAGAAGCCACACAGAAAATGTAACAGTGAAAGTGTGATATAAGAATCATAAACGATGAAACGCAGAAACTCTGAAGTTGTAAGAGAACCCAAAGAGTAACCACAATACCCAAGGAAGGGCAGATGTGGAAAGAGGTCGGAGGCTGCTGAGAATCAGATCTCCTGAAAGAAGGTGTAGTTTTGCAGCTCACTGGATGGTGAAGAAGGTGGCTGGGGTACTCAGGCCAGAGTTGGTCCACAAGCAGGAAAGACCCCATGCATCAGGGTGGCATGAGGCCGGGGGTGTGCTGTGAGCACGTGGCGGGGGGGGCCACAGTGAGGTCCACGGCAAGGTCACTAGGCCAGGAGTGGGGCCGGGAGCACAGTAAGGGACTGCATGCACCGTGCACATCACTGAGCCACCGCCAGCTCTTCAGTATCACCATGAAAATAAAATAGAAGCACAATTCAAACAGGAGTAGAAGCACCTTCCTGCTAAAATCCCTTCAGCACCCCCTATGGACAAACTACAAGACTGTAGCATTAGCGCTGCACTGGCTACAAAGGAGAAATGCTTCAGCAGTCAACCTCCACTAGCCCAGAACAGGTAATAAAGGGTGGATTGGGAGCTGCAAAAACAATGAACTGAAAACTGGCACAGCATCGAAGGAGGGCCTTGTATATGGTAGAAGTTCAATAAGTACTTGTTAGTTGGTTATCTGGATGACTGAATAAATGAGACGGAGACAAAGAAACCAGCTCTCAAAATATAACAACATGTACTATAGAGGCAGTGACTTTAACTTTATGTGAGAGAAATTATCAGAAGATGTCAAAACAACAGCAAAAATAAAATAAACAATTGGAACCGGTGTATGGTGCTTCCAGACAGAATCACTTGATGAAAGAGTATAATGTTTGGAAGTACACACTTAACATTTTTATGAGAGCCACTCTTCTGTAGATGAAAAACCTTCTATTAGAGCAAAGGTTCTCTAATGTTTTAGTCTCAGGACCACTTTTACACTCTTAAAAATTATTGAGGACATCAAAGAGCTTTTGTTTCTGTGAGTTTTAACTATCAATCTTGACCATATTAGAAATTCAAATTGAAAAACTTCAAAAAGGCTTATTAATTCTTTTAGGATTAACAAAAGTAAATCCATTATATGTTAATCTAAATAACATGTTTTTATAAAAACTACTATATTTTCTAAGACAAACAAAAAATAATACGAAAAGGGGCACCTGAATGGCTCAGTCGGTTAAGCATCTGCCTTTGGCTCAGGTCATGATCTCAGAGTCTTGGGATCAAACCCCACATCAGGTTCCCTGCTCAGTGGGGAGTCTGCTTCTCCCTCTCCCTCTGCCACTCCTGATCCCTCACCCTGGCTCATACTCTCTCTTTCTCTCTCAAATAAATAAATTAAAAATACTTCAAAAAATAAAATAATATGAAGAGAGCATTGTTTTACATTTTTGCAAATCTCTTATGTCTGACTTAATAGAAGACAGCTAGGCTCCTGTTTTTATTTATCCATTCACTCTGTTGTAATATTAGATATCATGTAGCCTCTGGGAAATTCTACCATATACTCAGGAGAAAATAGGAGAAAAAAGGGAAGGCAATAACCTAGTGCTATTATGACAATAGTTTGACCACGCTGAATCCGGAAAGGGTCTCAGAAACCCAGGACCACATGTGGAGAGCCACTAAATATTAATATATATAATCCTTTTAATCTTTATTCTCTAATGACAACATTTTCAGTGATTTTATTTATATTGCATCTACTTCACCCAGTCTCTTCAGGGTATAAATATATACTCAATGAAATGAAAGTCTTCACTGGGATGATAGGTTGGAGAATAAAAATCAAAAAATGCTGACTTTTTGTACCTCAATGTAAATAAAAAAGGTGTATTAGTCAGGCTTCATCAGAGAAACACAACCAATGGGACGCCACACACACACACACACACACACACACACACACACACACAAGGAAAGAGATTTATTACAGAGAATTGGTTCACATGATTATGTAGAATGAAAAATCCAGACCAAGGATAACCAATGACACAGTTCCAGTCAGAGTCCAAAGGCTTACGTAAAATTCTATCCTAATAAAAGAATTTTTGTGTGTTCTGAGGACCATTTTGAATAGCTACCAAAGCACCAACACACTGTGCAAAACAGTCATTTCTTGGCATTGAGTGAGATCTTCCTAGTAGAAACAAAGAACATGCCAGAAACCATTGGTGTGAAAACACCAGAGATGCTGTATGGTAATACAGTTTTGTGCCCAGCCAGCTTAAGAAGCAGTAATCAGGATCTCTGGGTAGAGAGAACAGTAACAACTGAAATTCTGTTTTGGGGTCCCAGACCATCTGGGATGATTTTTTTCTTTGTCATAAAATTAATATCACTTAAGCATTTCTGTTGCTGTTGCCTTTGTGCTAAAGACAACGACATTGCCTACTTTTTCGTATGCTTCAGCTTTCATTTCCTTTATTCAAGCTTCTTTTCTTCACCCCATTTTTCTTCATCTGATTAGGCGGCAACATAATATACCAAGTGACTAAAATTAAGAACTGAGAAATCAGTTTGATTTTCCCCATCCTTCAATTTCCTCTTATAATCCACTAGCAATTTCTTTTTTCTCTACATCCAAACTATGTCCTCCACTCAACCACGTCTCTTGATCTTCACTAGTTTATCCAACTCTGATCTCCTCTCATGGGGACAACTAGAACCACTCCCAATAGGTTTCGTGACTTCCACACTAACTGCCCTACAATAGCTTTCTACAGACACCTAGATTTATTTTTTTCAAACCATACAATTAATCATTTTTCATCTGTACAGTGCAATGAGCATTAAATCCAAACTCTGTACTCTAGCTTATCGGCTTCAATATAATCTGGCCCCTGCCTTCCTCTCTCACATTATCTCCTTCCCCTTTCTTCTGTATGCTCCAGATACAGTGGGCTTCCTTCTGCCCATCAAAAATCCAAGCTTATGCCTGTCTCAGGTTGGAGTACTCTCCCCTCCACTGGATTATTTTCATCACTCAGGTCTTGGCACAAATGCCATTTATTGGTGAAGCGTTCCTTGGTCTCTTAATTAAAGTAGTTCCTTCCAAGATTCTTCTTTTTTTTTTTTTCTTCTTTTTTTGAGAGACAGAGAGAGAGCACGTGAGTGGGGGAGGGAGGGAGAGAGAATCTTAAGCAGGCTCCATGCTCTGTGTGGAGCACCACGCAGGGCTGGATCTCAGGACCTTGAGATCATGACCTGAGCCAAAACCAAGAGCTGGACACTCAACCACCTGAGCCACCCAGGCACCCCCTTCTAAGATTCTTTCTAACATGTCATTCTTTGTTATTTCCTTCCCAGCACTTGCCACTTACTGAATTTGTTTACTTGAGTGAAAGACTCCAAAAAAATTCAGAGTTCCTGTATCTTATTCATCTAAAAATCTAGAACAATATCTGGAGCATTTAGTTTGAGACTGAATGTTTTTGTGACTAAATTTGACAACTCTTTATCGGTGTTTTCTGTTCTGCATATACTTAGCACTTCTGTAATGCTCTCTTATACACCAAATATACAATATCTATCTGTGCATCTGCCCAATCCCAGTGTGAGCTTTTCGAGATCACGAACTTTTTTTTCCACCTTATACCTAACAGAGATTTTTGCAGCTGTAAACTTTTGGTGAATTGAATTGGAGGCAAGCAAAAAATGAAGAATCTCAAAAATGGTAACTGTGTTGGTTTTATTTCAAATATAAAACAAAGAGGAAAAAAACACAGAACCTGAAATGACTTTAAATCAATCTTCTCAATCTTGACAATTTCCCCAAAAGATTACAACGTTTTGGTAAGGCTGATAGGTGCCCTCATTTTTTTTGCATGGTCTATTATTAATTCTTCAAACTTTTACGTCTATTTTTCTTAGGATTATGCCTCTCTTCTAATGGAGTTCACTCCCTATATCATATAGTTTGTTCCCAAAAGGCAGAATGAGACACACATTATAAAACGTCAGGGTGGGAAAAATAAACTGTCCCTCAAACTCCAATATGAAAGGACTGACCTTGCATCTTAGCAGAATTCCATTTCCAACAACTTTTCTCTCCCTAAAATGTCCCTTCCATTGCCCTGGCAAAATATGAAACTGCTTCATTCACATTCTGCAGAAATAAAATTTCTTGTAATCCCTGAGAGGAACAGCTTTGTATTTGTTCTAGGTGTCCAACTGACCTTTGAAAATAGGACAGCTTCTAAAACTTTCAGACAACACAAAACACTAAAAAGAAGGTTTCGTGTAAAATTAGCACAACATTTATCATTCTTGGGAGACCAGTCTCCTCAGGGAGTTTACCTGCTACATGTTAAGATTTAGGAACTGGACCGAACATCGTGCTATAGTTTAATCTCCTTCCCCTACAATGTTTTAGAAAGTAAAAGCATGAATCTACCTGGCACTTATTTTGACCACCAAAATTTTCACTTTCCTCTGTGGGACACAGAGAACCTGCGCAGTAGGATTATTAGACATGTCACTGAATGTCATCTGCCTCCTCTTCAGAAGAGGCTGATTTTATAATCTGCTGGGTTTTTCTCTCCAGGGTCTTTCAGGATTCCATTTTTCCCTATCTCCTACCCATCTCTTTAACTTTTTAGCTTGGGCAATAATTTCACTTTTCTTGGTCTTAGTTTCCTTATCTTGAAATCCTTCCACCACTGCGGTCTGCTCTTAGGACTAAATGAGATTGTCTACATGACATGCTAAAGCCCACTGATTAGGTAGGTCCTTAATATTTGTTCCTTTGGAGAGATTCATTCCTTTCTCCATGCAATAGTAGACAAAATCAAACTACAAAATGTAGGAAAAGAACATTTTCAAAGATGAAAAATGAGATGATAATGTTATGGAGTATACTTAAAATCTTCCAATTCACAGGCACTTGAACCTTTCTCAAGCTTTCTGTTTACAACCTGCCCCACCCCTTTTGTCCCAGGGTTTCAACCCTCCCTCCCAGCTCTTTCCTATTTCTCTCTAACCTTTCTTTCTCACTTTCTTCTTTATTTTTTTTGAAATCTCATATAAATATAGAATACTTTCCCCAGAAACACACACACACACACACACACACACACACACACACACACACCCCTTCACTGACAACTGTAAAGAACAATAAATGTAAGTTTAAGATCTCCTGTTCGAAAATTTGTCCAGTTTCTAAAATCCTGGCTATCCTCCCATGGCTTTCCAACCTACACAGCTTTTATGTTATGTGGTACTGAAATGTTTTGAGAAGCAGTTGATAAAATGAAAAGCAACTTTAGAGAGAATAATCAGGGTTACATTACCCCAAAAACCAAGGGAGTCTTTGTCCTGTAGTCAATTTTGTAATCATCATTTACCTTTTCAAAGGAACCCAAATTGGAAAAAACAGTGAAAGGTAAGAGAAGGTAGAAAAGCCTGCTGTCTCTGGAAACTGTCGAAAGACTAACTATCCTACTAACAATTCCAGCCTATTGTCTGGATATACTGGAACCCTATTAATAATAGAAGGCCAGAACTCAAGGTTAGTAGAGAATGATTGTACATGGCTCTATATTTCCATATAAATAGATATCTCCAAAGTCAAAATACTCTACTCTATAATCACAGTATGTCTGAAGGTAGCAAAAATTTATTTTAATATATTATAAGAACTGGCTTTATTTTGACTCAACATTGATCAGAGATAACAACTATTCCTGAATAGGCAATTGGCAAGTAATGATCAACTAGAAAGAAATTCAAGTTGAGCAAAATGTCTCTACTGAGTTCTCAGGTTCAAGGGGAATCAAACTACAGGAGCAACTCAACTGGCAAATCAAGGAAGTCGGTTCCTTTATCAAACTACAAGAACCACTAAAGTTCCTGACTACACTGGAAGATGCTTCATAAAAGGTTCAAAAGGGAAGAATAGCATAGACACCCCCACTGTCATCCAAATAAAAGCATATTCCTAGCTATGAAATGGTTAAGAATTCGTGCTCTGAAGTCAGAGACCTGATTTTGCAGTCTTACTGACATTACCCACCCCAACCACCCACCTCTCCTCCACTATTCTACTGATGAAAATCTGAGGCCCGCAAGAGATAAGTATTTTAGCTATCACAAAAATACTGTCTGAGAAGATTGTTAGAGGGATTACAGAAATGGGAAATAGCAAAGTAAAAACATGTTCCTACCTTTTTTTTATTTACAAAGTATTATCTAAACCAAAAATCTGTCTACTTGTTTTTGAAAACAGTGTCTGTTTTATAAGCCTAAGACAAACAAAGGAAAAGAAAACCAAAAGGGAATAAAAGCATAAAACATGAGAAAAAAATAAGAAACTGAGTTACAGAAAGGAAGAAAAGAGTCCAAGTGAGAGGAGAGAAAGACAAACTGCTTACACTTTAAAATCTAAGATGTGGGAAGACAGGATAATAGAGGGAAGAACAGAATGGTACAGAAAATGGGGTTATATTTATTTCCTGTCTCCCCAAGTAGCTTCATAAACCATCCAAATATGGTAAAAGAAACTGAGGCCCCAGGAGATAATAAGGCAAAAAAAGAGCAGTATCATCACCTCAAATGTTGAGATCAGTGTTTTTGGTCACAAGATGATTAATCATCCATAATTCAAGGATTTAATAGAAAATAAAATAAAAATAAAAATAAAATGAAATAACACTAGAGACCCGTTCATTAATTACTGGCTCTCCTGAGTCTACATAAATTTAAGGTAGTTCTAGTGGAATTAGTGGTTCCCTACACTAGAGCAAGTAAAATACCTAATCATATCACTGTACTTTAGGCTAAGCTATTCCATCTCTGGTGTTGCCAATCCAGATATTATTTAAAAACAAAAGCAAAAACAAAAACAAAACAAAACAAAACAAAAAACAAAAACCACCTGATCAGTTGTGAAATGCCATATTGGCCAATGGTGAGGAAAAGAACAACATACCAATTCTTCTCTGACTGTTGGCACACAATTAATTCAACTTCCTCTTAGCAATACAGTCACCCAAGGATATTCCTCCAACAAAACATTCCTTTTAAATATAAGCAGAAAAGCTGCATCATGCAAGTGACCTCCATTCCAACAGTGCTCTTTTTGCCCTGAGAGCAACTTTGGATTCTACTTGAATGTTTTCATAAATGCCAACTTAAGGCTCAATGGATGAACACAAACATTGAGAAACTGTAGAGTTTCAGTTCCCACACTAACTTTTTAAAGCTTCCCTCTGGGGTGTACTGTAGAAGCTAAAATAGAAAATAGTTTCAGCCAAAATAACAGTGGGAACTCTGACCAACAATCAAGCACAGGTGTTTCCCAACCCCCCCCCCAAAGAGGGAGGGTCTTTCTTTTATGGAAAAGAAAGATTTTTCAATAATTTCAAAAATTCGATTTTCAGATCTTTCGAACTACTACAGAGATGTACTTTCAACAAGTTAAAATAAATGGAAACACCTTAAGTACACAGAATAAGATCAAAGTTCTCTCCTTTGAGAATAACCAGAAGTAAGAATATGTCTCCAACATTTTTTTCTTCTAGCTATAGTATTAACATGTATCTCCCTAAGATCTCTTTACAGGACTTTAAAAAAGAAAGCAGTTTTTTTTAAAAAAATAGCCCTACAAACAGTGACTAAACTCTGCAAGGACCATGAACTGGCAGTGATCCCTCCAATCATGGCAATCACCCACTAGAGGCAACGTAATTCTACTGGCTGAAGAACTACTATATGGCCAGACAGAGATAAGGCAATATATTTTAGTTGATAGCCAAAATCCTCACATCTGAGCCACAGAAATCTTGCAATGCTTATTTGCCATGAATTACCAGCATGAATTCATAGTTCATAATTCATAATGCTATAATATGCACTTTTTTACTTGTTACTCCTCCTTTTTGCTTAGAAGGCTTGTAGTCTCTTTTTCTTCCCTAGGGAGCTCAATTTCCACCTTCTCCATGAATTCCTATAATTGACCATACAATTTTGTATGTGATTCACAAATTTTACATTTCCTACCTTATAGTGTTATGATGTGTAGAATTTTCCAAACTCAATAATCAACTTCCTATGGTCTACTGCCTCTCATTATGCCTTTTTGCATAGTGATCTATACATAACAGATATTCCATTAATGGAAATGATGTTGGAGTCTAAGTGGAATATATTAACTAATAGAACTGCTTAATCCTGTAAAAATATCTAATAAGATACTATCCAACTTCCAGTGAGAAAGATACTGAATATGTACATTGCTAAGCATTAAGACAGAATGTCAGGTTTAAAAAAGTTAAGTAACTTGGTTCAAAACTCAATCCAAATCGAATACTAAAACCTTTTGCTTCTATATTATATTGATTATAAAAGTGAATAAGAAGTTTAGTTTACAAGAAATAATATAACTCAAATATTTTCCAACTGCATGGAAAACCTACTAAGCATGAATTTAAAGTTCTCTAACAAATACTATTTTAGTACTTTTCCTTCATGGGGCTTCTTCCACACAGATGAGCAAAGCATCAACAAATACATGCCAAAACAAAACTGTGCTAATCTTTATAAAAGAGAGGCTGGCGATGGGATTACATAATACAAAGATATGACATCATCCAAAAGCCCTGGAGATCTTCTAGGAAAGAGAGGTTGGAGCAGTGATCTGAAGAATGAGGGTTATTAGCTGACAAGAAGAAAGATCATTTCAGGCAGTAGAAACCAGCGGCTCAAAGGACCTGGAGCAGATTAAAACGAATAAGAAGGACTGAATGTTTGGCTGGACTGGAGGAAATGAGAACGATGGGATGGAGATGCAGAAAATAAAAAGATCGAGAAGGACTTATGGGCAAAAATAAGGAGTTTTAAATGTTATAGAACGATATTAAAAAAAGATTCAAGCTGGAGGAGGCAGAGGTTGCTGTCCTAAATCAGACTTTGGAAAATCACTCCAGCTACATCTACAGAGAATAGATGGGTGATCGGGGAGTGAGCAGAGTAGTGAGCAAACAGCTTCAGCATTCTGGTAAATAAATATATTTTATTCAAATAGCAGATGATGGAGATGATGTGAAGCAACCATCCAAAACCTACATAAGATGTAAAAATCAGCAAGATTTGGTGTTGCATGAAGTGTAGAAGTGAAGAAGAGACAGGTGCTCAGAATGTACAACTATACTTCTTGCTCATATACCCAGATAGATGGTGGTGGCATTCCTTGAGTCTTGGCACACTGGATAAAGGTCTATTGGGGGGTGGGGGGAAGATCAGTTCAAGTTCTTTGTTTTAAACAGTAAAATCTACTGTATCATTTTCAGCAAAGAAAAAAAAGAACATTATTAAAGGATATTAGGAAGCCCAAATAATGACCAAGATATACTCTAGGATCCCTCCAATGAGGACCCACTACTGGACACAGACAACATTGTTCCCAATACCCAGGCTGATCCTAGACTTTGCTGCCCTAAATGTCTATGCTTCCACTTTCCACAGAAGGAAATCCTCATGGTGCCTCCTTTCTTCAGTCAATAGTTTCCTAATCAAAGTTCCTTTGGGCTGTCTGAATGCTGCAGATTTGGTCACTCATAGCTGTAAGGATGGCTGGAAAGGTAAGTGTATGACTTGCTTCTGAGGCCATGAGAACTCAAAAGGCAAGAAATTAACCACATATAGGAAAGGTTGTCAAAAAGTATAGTAAATATCATATGAGAAAGAAGGGGCATTAATTTTGTTAAGACATACCAGAGAAGATGTCAAGTAGGCAACTAGAAATGTGATACTAGATCTCAAAGGAAAGATTTTGGTTATAAACACATTTATGAATCATCTGCATGTATATTCCATAGTGCTACTGAGGGGTGGGGATTTTGTTTTTTGGGTTTGTTTTTTGTGGGTTTTTTTGCCTTTTATAAACATTTCAACAAAATCTTAAATACTTCGGAAACCTAATAATAACAGTAAATGTAATTAATCAAATTAATGCCCCACCATACATTACTATAGAACACAGAATACAACAATTTGGTTGCAAATCTTTTTATCACTAATAGGGGTAGAAAAACTACATGAGGCAAGGGATAAATTCATTCTAAGCCTCTAACATATATGGGTAGCTCTGATAACTAAGAATGTTCTCACCAACTTTTACCAAAATGTTATTTCAATAGCAATTAACAATTTGGATGATTTCCAAGACCCCACAACAGACTCTGTCTGCAGCTGATGAAAGCCACTTAATCTTACCACCCACAAGCACACATAACTAGTTTGGGTACCTCAAACATATTCACCTCTTTGACCCTCTCTAAACCTATCTTTGAACAGCCATCTCCTGATTTATTTTTTCCAAATACAAAACCAAAATTCCCTGTTGAGTATGTGTATATTTACTCTGATCAGCATTCAACTGAAAAGACAATGTGTTCCGGAAAATTTTTAAAAATTGACAAGATGCTAAAACAGACATATGTATCCGGAGGGGGCAAAATTGGAACTAAATGTGACTGAAACATCATTGTGATTATCCTCTTCACAGTAGTTTTGGCCTAAATTGCTTCCTGGAACACAGAAAAGCACATAAATATCCTTCTACACCTGAAAAATGAAAATAAATAAATGAGAATCTAACCAACAAGTCCACGGTGACAAAACAGCTGCAGCGGCATCTGCTGCATGAAGAAATTCACCCTGCTTATCAACACTGGCCTTCCAGGAAGGACAGAGGGCTAAGGACTTCCTTAGGTTTGGAAAACGTCCCACGTGGGTGGCAGTCATAGCATCAGGCCTCTGAATTCTTCTTTTACAGGTAGAAATGGCCTCAGGATCAATTCCCTTAGGGTAGTGATGGAAAGAGTGGTTTCACCCACTTTTCTAGTTACCCAGCATCATATCTGGAATAAAATGCAAAGGTCACAATTCCTACCCTAACTGCCCTCCAGAGCAAAATCAGACCCGGAGGGTGGTGGTAGGAGAGAGGCAGGCTAGGGAGCTCAGCAAAAGAAAAATGCAGGAGCCTGAGAAATCTAATTCAACTAACTTAATAGATTTGTTCAGATGACCTACAAGAAGGATAAGATTTCTCCAGTGGCTAGAATTTCCTCCTAAAATAAGTCATTTCGTCTAAGTATAAACTATTTCTTGGTTCTCTATCAAATCAGTAAAAATAACTGAGAGTCCATGGGTCTGAAGTGTCAGAGTAAACCCATATGGCTCGTAACATAAACATGGAGACCAGACAGGGTTTCCAGACTTTCACTGTTGATGAACATTTCTTTCAAGCACCAGTCTCACTACGTTGGTTTCCTTAAGGAGTGCTCATTCTAGCAGACCCAGCAACTGGGTAAGCATTATTACTTTTACCTTAAAAACCTCTAAATGCGCAAGAAAGCATGCTCTGTTAAATCCCTATGGGCTTGAAACCGTTTAAGAGTAAAACTCCTGATTCAGTGTTTCTCAAACATGAGTAAAATCCAAGCTTTAAAAAGGAAAACTTTCTCACAGACCTCAGTGTTAACTTGCAGACAGATAATCTCTGACTATTAACTTGTTATGATGAGTTCATTCATATAAACAAATGTAAAAATCAATAAAATTTAACATTTAGCATAATAAATTATGTTTTGTGGAATCAATGTTGCAAAAAATACATTTAATAGTGAAAAATATATACTTGTTTGTTTTATATTTTACATTTCACTTTTGGGTTGGATTTTTTTTTTTCTGGATTCTTTTCATTTTGACCACGATGAAACATCATTTGAGTCACTGTTACTATAATCTTTGTTACTTTTCTTCGATAGTGATTTTTAGCCACTGATCCATGCTTTTGATGGGCCAAAAAATTTAATAACACATTCCAAATTACAATAATATACAATAAGAAAAATTTAAAGCCACTTATTACAGATTTTTGCTGATTATTTATTGTATTTATTGTTAACAAGGTTTTTGACGTTCATATGTATAAATTCAGGAGCTGCACAATATATATGGTAAAAAAAAAGTATGCTATCAGCTAATATAAATATCACAGTTTACTTATTCTAAGTTTCCTGTGCTTATGACATGTATTATCTGCCCCATAGTACCTAAATTCTCCCACCACTTTTATCTACATGAACTACTGTTAAGCCTTCATGAGTACTCTAACATGTGATGCAACTCATACTTTCATATAGCAAAGATATAACATCAATACAAATGCAAATAATGTCTCTGAATTATTCTTCAATTATCCAGATCATCTTAAATATATATGAATTTTGGACTCATTAAAAAATAAAAGCATGCAATTTTTAAAACTTGCATAGAACTCAGAGAATAGGCCTACAGACTGTAGTTTGGAAAGCGCTGCCTTGGCTCACTTAGTAATAAATTCAGCCTCAAACAAAATTTATCATTTACAATATAGATAACTGTAGACAAGTACCAAAAGGCACACTGGAACAAAATTATGTCAACATAATCCTAAATTCATTTTCTTGGAAGAAAATCCATAATTCTCTTAAGTTTTTCTGAAGAAAACCATTTTTTTTTAAGATACTCAGAAGGATTAATCCCCTTAAAATAAGAACCACCACTTTATATTCTGTACCCTCCTCTTTGGCCCCAGCTTTAGAATTTAATACTAACTAGGAAAGGCTCTGCTTCTACTTAAAGTAGTATAGAAAAAAGTAGGTAACTAATTTATGTGTTTTCTTTTCAAGCTGGTGCCAGGAAGCTTAGCATCTATTTTGACATTCAACCAAAACAACAATGTAGGGGGAAAATGTAGGTTTATTTGCCACACACTGGATTTTATAATCATATTTTCATTCTTACTTACCAGGAGTTTTTTTTTCCTTATTTATCTTTGCCATTTGGATAATTATCTTGGAGGTAAGTCACCTCAAATTATTTGTGTAACAATGCAAGGTTAAAGAAAGTACATAAGTAATGCATGATTAGTAAATGAAGACAGCCCCATTTGTTACTAAGACCAAGTTTTCCCTAAGTGTCTCCCTCACCTTGCCAAAAGCCCAAAAGACAATTCTACATAAAATTGTGAATGGACAAGTTAGTCAACTGCGATTGCCTATTAAGCTATACCTAAGAATAAGTAAAACCATCTACTAGCTGTCTCAATATTGAAACATAGTTATGAACATAGTTAAGTCAAGAAAAGTGTAGTTACACCTCCACCCCCACATCAGCTCATCTTCTGGAATAGTGTGTGCTGTCTATGGAATAGGGTATATTGAAGTATATCAAAATGTATTAAAAATTGTGAATTGACCCCCACTTTTAGAAGAAAGCAGGAAATCCACACTGTGAATAAAATTAAAATAGTAGAACCACAGGGGGGGAAACGGATATAAATTCAAAGGAGAGTTTTAAAAATCACTTTTTTTAATTTTAAAAAGCTCATTCTAGCAGATTTTCAAAGAACAAATCTTTTGATGAGAAGAAATCTTTCAATTTTGAAATCTTTCTATGCTACCAAAATATACAGCGATCATCTCTCCATTGGTGAAAATTCAGAAATACTCCTTTTAAAATCAGAAATGGAAGAAAGATGTCCCCTATCTTTCTAATGAATGTTATTCTGGATTTACTGGACAGTGCAGTAAGATAGATGATATAAATGTCTATGTATTTTTTATATCAGTAGATAGTTTGTTATCATTAATAAAAGTGATACAAGGTTTCCTAACATGTAAAGAATAAAAAATAAAGAAACAGGAGATGACTGGATTTACTTTTTAAAAAGGTCATTCATATAGGTTAACTCAACAGTACAGTAAAATAGCTATTAACAAATTCCCTTAGAATAAAAAATTTTAAATAGAAATCCAGCTGTTAAATCCTTTGTCCAAAAACATTTTATAAATTATGTGAAACATAGTTGTTTGCATTTTTAGCTGCCTGACAAAATATACAAGGGCAAAGTTCTTATTTCTCCCAAGTCCAGCTGAAATAAACAAGACAGATCTTAAGCTAAGAAACATCTGCAATTTTGTCTATTTTTCTAAGCATATAGTTAAGAGAATGAACTCTGGAGTCAGATCAAACTTGGTTTATTCAAATCCTAACTATAGCACTTTAAATGATTTTCACAACTTAGTTCCCCTTTAATAGAATCGGGCTCCTTATTTGCAAAAGAGAGTTAACACCACCTGCCTTATAGAACTTTCAAGAGACATACATGGACTACATTGATCCTGTTACATGTTTCAAATATTGCATAAAGAAATAAATTTCTGTGCTTTGGTTTCTTATCTCAAAAAATATGCCCTCACTCTTCTCACCCAAAAGGAAACCCAACTCCCCCTCATGGATCCTGTGTTCAGACAAGTCAACAACTATATCCTGATCAACAGTACCAAGGCAAATGTGTTCCTTATGTCATCCTCTCTGCATCCACCTATGCTGCTCCCTGTCTTAGAAACCCTTCCATCACCACTTCTCCAAAGAAATCACACTCATCTTTCCAAAACCAGCTCAAGTTACATAAGGATCCATATCCTGAATCCGTGAACAACAGGAGATTTGTTTGTCAAAATACATAAGGTGATACCCCACAATTTAACACATATGCAGCGTGACAACAAAATTAAACCAAGATTCTTCAGTCTTTCTTCCAATCTCTGCAATCACCGCTCATTTCTAAGGAGAGCGTTTGTTTATACTCCTGGCAGACAGGGAGAATAAAAGGGGAAATAGTTAATCTAAAGAAACTATAAATTTGTTTATTTAATAATGGGCAGAAAGTTACACTGGGAACAGAAAAATATCATCATGAATGTAGAAGAATGGCGGGGGGGAGGAAGGTCTCTAAATGTAAAGCCAAGTGGTTCTTTTTTGCAAAGTTGCAGAAAATTAGAGCAACCGCTATGTGATGTGAAACAGTAAGGAGTCATATAAAAAGTTTTTTTAAGCAAGTTTCCACTTACTATAATACACAGCATAAATACACACACATACATACATACACATAAATCTGCAGAAGTCTTCAGTGAATGCATGCTATTTTAAACCCTTTTTGATATTGAATATATGCTTCTCTTTGACGTGACACCAAAGGGAACTAAGCCTTCATGTATGGGCAAGAAGATTATATACATGGAACACTTAACTTTGAGACTGGCACAAAGTATCCAGAGAGCGGTGGCTGCTCTCATCCCACTGTCTATTCTTGATTTATTCTGTGTTCCCCATATCCTCAAGAAGACACGTCATCTGCTGATAACAGTATCTTACACTACTACAAGCCACAGCATCCAGCACTGTACTAAAGAAGGGGTCAGGAATCAATAAGTATTGGATAATTGAATCACGGACATTTGAGAAAATCCAACATCTGAGACAGAAATAATTAAGTTATAATGTGAAGCTCAGCTTCAGGAGAAACAAGAATGTTTTCCAATTTATTTCTCCTCCAACACCGTCTAGGTTTCCTTTTCTGTACATGACTCAGACTGGAGAGATAATACACTTGCTAATCACCATGCAAGGGAAGACACACTGCTTGCATTTGTATCCCATCTCACTGATACATCTTATTACCATGAAGGTGCTTAGTACAACCTTGCCTATATACCAAATGCCCTGAGATAATGAACCCAAATGTATAAGCTTTATTTCCATCGGAAATATCTAGATAGATAGATAGATGATAGATATCTCAAATAGAAGCACTCAATTTTAATTACAAAAGAAAGCGGTAGTTTTTTTTTTCTTTTAATGCCTACGGTATCTATTTTTTAAAGTTATATTTTCAAAGAATATATATCTCAGGCAATAAATGCCTTATTTATCTACTTTTACATGAAAAGAAGAAAAGAATGTGCTTTTACCTTAGTATACACCTATTGTCCCAAAGCTATTCAAATGAATAACTATCAGGAGCAGGAAAGAAAAGAGAAATGCAAGGATTTTATACTGCTGTTTCCCTGTTATGCTCTGAGTGGCTGAAATCCCACAAAATCATGTGGGTTTTAGAGACCTTAGAAATCACTCCATTTGCCATATGTTTTACAGATTAAAAAATCTGAAAAACACTGACTTTAAGTGTCTAAATGACAAATATTTTAAATATTCAAGGAAGCAAAGGAAAACAGAAAGATGAAAATTGAGAAGCAGTTTTTTTATTTTTGCCTGATAGTGAATAATCCTGTCATAAGAGTTGAAATTTTTAGCCAATCTTCTGGTACATCCCTTTGTATAATAAACCTTCAATTAATTAATTTACTAAGTACAATGATTTTATTAATAGTCTGTTGTAAAGTCCCAATCCAAAAATTTCATAAATTATAGGAAATAGAATTATTTTCCTTTTCAGCTGCCTGACAAATTAATCCAATATAGATTTTCTCTCAATAAACAAATCTTACGGAAAGATAAAATGCTTTTAAAACTTCTAATTGCTCTCAACAATATGGATGGGGTCAGACCTAACTAATTTAATTCATGTTAAGTGTGTGATCTACGTCCATCATTTCTCCTTTCTAAAACGCAGGTCCTACACCCATCAAACAGGGATAATACAGCCTGCCTCATAGGACTGGCATGCAGAACATATTGGAGAGCGTCAGCAAAGCACTCAGCATAAGGCCTGACATATAGTAAATCTATAATAACGATAATCCCATGCTTTCTATCCCTATAACTACTGGAAAGAAATGATAAAATATTTATATGCCTCAAAAGTCTGATCTTAAGTGTTAATACCTTAACTCTCAAGCACACTAAAAACAGAAAATGAGGATCCTAACAAGTGACTGTTACAATGTTATCTCACTAGCAACAATAATATAAATAGTACTTCAGTCTTTGATCTATACGACAGAAATGTTAGTCACACCAGCAAGCTTGGTGGGACAGTGGGAGAAATGGGAAGAGAAGGGAGGAGAGGGATCATTGATACCATGGTGGCATTGTTTCCTGACCGAAGGGAAGTCTGATTTCGCCCTCTCAAAACAATGAAAATATCATTCTGCCTTGCTAAACTGATACCATAAAAATGTTGCTGATGCAGACACCTGAAATATGAACTAAATTCATTACAGAGTCAATACCTGGCATTCTGAGGTACCTCTAAACTTGTAGAAACTGGAGATAAATCTATAGTGAAGAAAGGCCAATATAATATGTTGAGATTATTTTTCATTCATTTGCTTATATGTTTTTAAGACACACAAAGTCAACCCTGTATTAAGTTTTTCATTCCATCTGTGAAAGTCTGTACAGGAGTATGTATGTGAGAGGGAGGGGGGCAGCAGGGCATGACATGGTAAAGCAACCTCTTATCTCACATGTTTTTAAGCTTAATTACTGTTCTTATCCTCACGTAAGATACAGTTAAAATATATGTATACTAACAACCATTACAAATTTGGCTAGTGAATCCCATTATTTGGAAATAAACCCTTTAAGAAATTTAAAAGTCTCCTACATTTTATGTACTTATAGCACTTCAATCTCTACATTGTAGTTATAAGCACAACCAAGCATCAAAATACAATATTCCATGAACTAGCAGTTTTCATTTTTGCTCAAAAGGTTTATGCTATGTTTTTAAAATCTTGCTTTGTCAGAAATACAGTACCCACAGAAATTAGATTATGTCAATAGCCCAAAGATTATGACAAAAAATATTAAGATGTAGTTCTCAATATATAGCTCATCTATTGTAGATTTCACACAAACACAGATGTTTTGATAAAAAGTTGCAGAGAATAATAATATTCAAAAATCCCTATAGCATTCTTAGTTTGGAAACACGAAATGAAGCTATAGTATTTCCAAATATGTATTTGCTTATATAATTTGCAAAAAAATTTCTGATGACTCATTATATAAAAAAGAAATGCGATATAAACTAATAACAAATTGTAAAATTATGCCAAGAATGAGTTATTTTTGTCAAATGCTAATGCAAGACTTCTAAATAAAGTTTCTAATTCACTAGCTACCATCTCTAAGTCAATCATAAAGTAACTTCCACTTGCAAATAAAATGGTTGTTAGATATAGTAAAAGAATTTCTTTATTTACATTAACATAACAAAACTCTCTCCCAAATCTTTAAAACATGACTGCAATTAAAACCTATCATTATTGCATTTGACTCATAGTGAAATTTAAAGCCATAACAATTTATTTAAAAAAGAGTTCTGTGGGAATTACAATCCAAATATCTCTTTGTAAATCGAAATATTTCAGTTTAACAAAATATACAGTCAATCCCTATTTGTCCTACTTTCATTATATGAAAAGTTTTACTAGAAATATAATCCTAGCAGTCAAATCGAAGAGAATTACTTTTCAGTGAGTTATTATTTTTAGCAATGCTTTTAATAAGTCATGTATGAAAACTTGGAAGCTCTATAACAATTTGTTTAACTTCTAAATTGGAGGTGGAGCAAATCAAACATCCTGTTGAACACTGATAAGAAAAATAATCACTAATTTGGCTACTGATGAATAAAAATATGTGGGCACCACAGCATACAAATGACTGTGTCCTTATTAAATAAGAAAGTAAATGAAAACCCACCTATCTAAGAATGCTAGTAATTGCTATGGGCTTTTGCAAACAGAGATTTCTATGCCACACCCAACCTGCCTTATACTATACAAGAAGGTGATTATGGGTAAAGAAAGAAATGAAGGTAAATGAGAAATCATGGAAAGAAGTATGAAGAAGGCAAAAGAAAAAAATGCTCATGGGACTACCAAAGAATTCCAGTGTGAGATACAGGGGGGAAAAAAATTCACAGCCAACCAAAGACAATGGGAAATACTATAGCAAATCTGAAAACACGGATGTGTTCCTCACTATTCCTCACGCCCCTTAGGCTCATTCACTTAATCAAATGTAAGCAGGAAACAAAACGCAGAAATCAATTTGCCCATAAATATCCCCTAGTGGATTTTTTTTTCAAGAATTAAATCCCCTGGACAGTGGTTTATAATTGAATGTACAATTGCAGATGAATGAGAGATTTTATCAACAGGAAAACACAGAAATCCATTCTAGCTTTATGCTTTCATGATCCCTGCTTTCTTATCTTCTTTTTATTGTATCAAATATAAATAAATGAATAAATGAAATATGCAGTGAATTGTCCGCTGGGACAACTTAGGTAAGGCCTTCTGCTGTTTTACTGCCTTAGTTAACAACAAATGTGTGTATCTTCAGAAGCTGAGGCTGCTAAGGGGGAAAGAAAGGTAACCCAGCTATATTCACATTACTCAGCAAAGATCAATGTACATCGCAGGCTTTATTTGGAAAATACATGTAGAATTCTGACGAAAAGACGTGCTGTTGAATAAATGTAGGTGTTACAGTCCGTTTTGTTTTACTTGAGGAATAAGGAAATTCTATACATTTGAAATCTACTCGAGCACTGGGTTTGGGCTAGGTCTCCAAGAGTAGAAACACAGTGATAATTTTAAGAGAAAAGGCCTATGGGTAGCGTGACCATATAAGTCTTCCTCCAAGCCAGAACAAAGAGTAAAATAGGGCATGACTAGTAACACCACCAGGTAACAGGTACAAACCAGGACTGTCCCAGGAAAATCAGGACACATAAGCCCTCTACTCACCGGCTTCAGAACACAAAGCAGTGTTTTCCCCGTGGCCAGGACTGAGAGAAAAACCATGTACTACATCTATGCAGATGGACCTACCCATGCACCCGCTTGATGGGGATGGCAGAAAGGAAGAAATAAAAACTTCAAGCAACAGGATCAGAGCCAGAAATAACAGACCAGAAGGAGGAGTTATTAGATGATCAAGATATTTAATTTTTCGGGGCGCCTGGGTGGCACAGCGGTTAAGCGTCTGCCTTCGGCTCAGGGCGTGATCCCGGCGTTATGGGATCGAGCCCCACGTCAGGCGCCTCTGCTATGAGCCTGCCTCTTCCTCTCCCACTCCCCCTGCTTGTGTTCCCTCTCTCGCTGGCTGTCTCTATCTCTGTCGAATAAATAAATAAAATCTTTAAAAAAAAAAAAAAGATATTTAATTTTTCGGGAGCGCCTCGGTGGCTCAGTCAGTGGAACATGCAACTCTTGATCTCAGGGTTGTGAGTTCAGGCCCCATGTTGGGTGTGGAGATTACGTAAAATTAAATCTTAAAAAAAAAAAAAAGAATTTTTCATAGGGCACCTATGGATTAGTTCACAGCCAAGGTAGAAGCTACCAAGGGTACCAATCAGGGTCAGATAATAAATGTTCTGAAACTTCAAAGGCTTCAGTCTGTTGTAAAAACCAAATCATCATATTATATGTGTTGGAGGTGTTAAAGTAGAAGATGGAGAGGAAGCTAACTTTGCTAAAATTCGAGAACATGTACACTCACCAACACTACTGAAACACCTCAGAAGAAAGGAGGATAGAGGGTAAGGCTGAGCACCTACAGAGGTATCTTCAATTAGGCTAACCCTGATACAATCCGATAAGTGTATGCAAGGTCAAGGTTTTCAAACTGACAGGCTAAGGGTGCAAGCCTTCCACAGAAATGTTCTGTTTGACCTGCACAATAATTTATAATTATTTACGTCAATACTTACAAATGGAAAATTTAACATAAAAATCAAGATTTTTAGCTCCTCTAGAATCCTTGACAGTAAAAGAAACACTAGACCTACCTTTCTGTGTAGCAAAAAAGTGTGGGATCAAGTACTCTTTAACATTTAAACTTCAAATGAAGAAACTATCACGAGGCCAGCTTTTATTGCCTACTGGCCTGGCAGATCTTTGAAGGTGCAAACCACATTAACTCCTTTGGAGCCAGAAAGCTACTCTTTCTTCTCCAGTTTATTGTGGTACTCTTCTGCCCCTAACTTTCTAACCCAGAAATTGAAAAAAAAGAAAAGGGGGGGGTGGACAAGAAAGATTATTTCAGCTCTGTTTATATCATCAATTCTAAGCACCTCTACATTGAAGGATGTGTGATGCTTTGCTAGGTGTTGAATCATACCAGTGAGGCATGTCCTGAAAGGGTCAGGAACCTGTAAGAGACAGCATCGAGTCTATGGTTGAAAAATCACTCATTCCATCTTGGAGTTGTAATTTCTACCACATCCTTCTCCTTGAAGTACTAGGACCAGAACCGTGAGGAATCTGATCAACAGTGTGGAATCTCAGCACTTCAAGGAAATAAAAGGTAGCATCATTGTATCAAAATTAGCAGTGACATGATATAAATATAAAACAAAAGCATCTGAAAATCCAAAAACAGCAGTAGTCCTATTTTATATAGGCAAGGGGATTCATGTGTTTTATGGGGTAGAAAATGAAGTGTGAATTTAAACACATGTTTAGACAGGTAGAATAGAGTGAAATCATCACTATAATTCCTTAAAGATCTGAAGAAACCTTTGATAGATAACTGTTGAGGACATGAGAACTTAAACTTCAAAATCAAAAATACATATATATATCTCTCTGAGGATAGATCATCAGCTTCTCACATAATTTTCACAAGTCAAATTGATTAAATGAAAATTCCTGATAGTTCATTTTCTCACCTAGTTCTTACTAAAAATGTGCCCCAGAGTTTTAAATGTCCGTTCTCTAAATTAGAATTTACCAAACTGAATTCCCAAAACCCTAAGGGTAATAAAGACTTTCAAACATTTTTTTTCCACTGAGAATTTCTGTAAAAATGAAGTCATACAATGAAACTGACACAAAATAAAAGCCACACTGTCATGGTTAAAATGGTAAAGGGTCTCCTAACAAATGCACTCCAACCTCCAGTAGACTCAGGGTTTGGAGAGATGGCCTCAAGAAGAAGTTGGAAGTAGGAAAGGGGAATCAGGTAGTGCTCTGGCATCTGGACCATCCATTTTAAGCAGAGTAACTCAGCTCTCAGCCGGTCTTACAGTTTGATATGGGGCCTGCAGTTTAGTAAATAATCATTTAAAACATAAAGTAAAACATAAAAAACATAAAACGTCAAATAAAAATCATCTGCTACTCATAAACACCAAAACAAACACACACTAAAACATCTTTGAATGTAAAACATTTCTACAAAGTAGTAAATGCTTTAGTTGCATTTCCTTATAATTCATTCACCATACTACAGTCAGAGGGATCTCTGTGAACTGCAGATTTAAGTAGGTTCTCTCCTGGCCCTAGGATAAAGACCCTGTGTTTCACAACAGATTCTGATGTTTTTATAACCCTGCCTCCTCCTATCTTTGTAGCTTCTCTACTGCCTTTCTTACACCCTATGCTCCAGCCATACTGAACTTTTTTTTTTTAAGATTTTATTTATTTATTTGACAGAAAGAGAGAGACAGCCAGCGACAGAGGGAACACAGGCAGGGGGAGTGGGAGAGGAAGAAGCAGGCTCCCAGCAGAGGAGTCTGATGTGGGGCTTGATCCCAGGACTCTGGGAGTGCCCTGAGCCAAAGGCAGATGCTTAATGACTAAGCCACCCAGGCGCCACTGAACTTCTTTTATTTCCACTAAAGTCCCAGTGCTCTCTCACAGCTCCAAGTCTTTGCATATGTAATTCCTTCTGCCTGAAGATCACCCTCCTGCCTATCTCTGCCTGGCCAGCTCCTATTCAGGTACAGACTCCCACTGAGACATCATTCTCATAGGCTGAGTGCTTCAGCAGCATCCCTACATCCCCTCACAAAGCATACGCCCCACTTTATAATGACTACGGTCCTCTCCTCGCTCAGTAGTGTGGGGCTGTAAAAATGAACATGCAAGGTGAAATGGTGCAAATAAATCTTTATAATCAATGAGAAAACGTATGATTGTTCCATGTCCTTTAAAACCTTTTGTCAAAACTCTGAAAAAATTCTTTTACTTTCAGTCATAAATTTATAGGGAAATGAAAAAGTGAGATTAATAATTATTCAATACACTGAAATATAAAATATTAGAAATGTTGAGAAAACTAATTAAGGACACTCAAGAGTCAACACTTAAAAAAAACAACAGTCCAATAAGAAAATGGGCAAAGGACATAAACACTTCACTATAGAGATTTCACAGATGGCAAATAAGTACATGAAAAGATATTTAATACTATTAACCACTAGAGAAATGCAAATTAAAACCACAATGAGATCACCAAACAACTGACAGAAAGGCTGAAATAGAGAATAGTGGTAACACCCAACGTAGAGAGTAGATTCCTCATACCCTACTGGTGGGAGTGTTGAAATAGCTCAGCCACTTTGTAAAATAGATGGACAATTTTTAATAAAACTACACATGCACTTACCATACTATACAGCAACTGCTCTCTTGGGCATTTACCCAAAAATAAATAAATAAAATTAATGTTCACACAAAAACATGCAGACAGGTATTCATAGCAGTTTTATTCATAACAGCCAAAAAGCAAACAAAAATATCCCTCAGGGAGAAAGTGGTTAAAGAAACACAGATACATGCTGGGGAGGATGTAGAGGAAAAGGAACCCTTGTGCACTGCTGGTGGGAATGCAAACTGGTGCAGCCACTGTGGAAAACAGTGTGGAGGTTCCTCAAAAAACTAAAAACAGAATTACCATATGATCCAGTAATTCCATTACTGGGTATTTACCCAAAGACTGTGAAAACACTGATTTGAAAAGATACAGGCACTGCTGCATTTACTGCAGCTTTATTTTACAACTGCCAAATATGGAAGTAAACCAAGTGTCCGTTTATAGATGAATGTATAAGAAGTGATAATAATGAATACTCAGCCATTAAAAAAGAATGAAATCTCGGCCTTTGCAACAACGTGGATGGATCTATAGGGTATAATGCTAAGCAAAAAAAGTCTCACTCAAATGTGGAATTTAAGAAACAAAACAAAAGAGTAGAGGGGAAAAGAGAGACTAACCAAAAAAAAAACCAAAAAAACCAAAAAAACGACAAAACAAACAAACAAACAAAAAACCAGACTCTTAACTGTAGAGAGCAAATGGATGGTTACCAGAGAGGAGGTGGATAGGGGGATGGGTAAAACAGGTGAAGGGGATTAAGAGTACACGTATCTTGATGAGCACCGAGTAATATATGGAACTGCTGAATCGCTGTATTGCACTCTTAAAACTAACAGAACACTGTATGTTAACTGTACTAGAATTAAAATTAAAAAAAGAACTGTTGAATCGCTATATTGTACACCTGAAAATAATATAACACTGTATGTTAACTATACTGGAATTTAAAAAAAAAAGAAAGAAAGAAAGAAAGAAATACCAGGGAGGGATAAAAAAGACACAGTGGTACATACGTTGTATGGACTACTACTCAGCAACAAAAAGGAGAAAACCACCAATACACTCAGCAACTTGCAGGTCTTTCAAAGAAATTACGCAGAGTGAAAAAAGTCAAACCAAAAAGAACATAGTATATACACACAGTGTGTGTTTGCACGCACGTACACACACACATTCCATTTACATAATATTCTTGAAATAACAAAACTACTGAGAAGGAGAAACAATTAGCTGTCCCCAATGGGTAATAAGGAAAGGGCAGGGAGACGTGAACGTGACTCCACAAGAGTAGCCCGAGGAATCCTTGTGGAGACAAAACTTTAATATCTTGACCATGGTGCTGGTTACATGGATCTATACATGTGATAAAAGCTGCATAGAGCTTAATACATATACATACACACACACATGCACAAATACATATACACACACAGAAGTTTGTGCAAAACTGGTAAAATCTGCCATAAAGTCAAGTTGTATCAATACCCATTTCCAGATTGTGGTATTGCACCATAGTTATGCAAAACCTAAGAGAACATCCTTGGGGTAAACTGAATGAAGGGTACATCAGAGCTCTCTGGATTATTTTTTTAAACTGCTTATGAATTTACAATTATCTCACAAATAAAAACTGACTTAAGAAATTATCAAAAGTAGTTTGGACTTTCCTTCTTTCCTTCATAAAACTTAGGATACAAACTAGCACCTTTCCATGCCTTAGCAAGCTGTCGTGTTGCTTTCTAATCTGGATTAGCCTCCAACCTTCCATTTTTTGCACCTTCATTGTCATGAAATAATTCCTAAATTCCTTTACTGTAAATATTTTGCCAGTGTCACTTTTTCTTTTTGTCATGACCACTTCCCTCACTGATGCTAATAAGCCCACCTTCACTAAGTTTCTCTGGCCGCAATCTCGTTTCTTAAATAGTGGGAAGGTCAATATTCCCATGGTCAAAAATTTTCCCTACACCTGCATTTAGGTTTGGTTCAAATTGTACTTCCAGCATTATCACTCTGTTTCTTCACTGTACGTTCATCTTTGTCAGCCAACATCCTCTTTAAATTGCTCATTTTTACAAAATGTCATATAGGGAGACAGAGAGAGAATACAACTCTGTGCTCGTTGACTGCTTGAACTGCCCAGCAGAGGAGCAGGGACCACTCACCAATGGACTTTGAAAGAACTGACATGACTGGTCACTAATCATGATGTACAGCTGTTATATATACAGTGATTTATGAGCTGAAGAACTAGCAGTAAGGTTTGTGCTTTACACAATTACTCACAATTAATAGACCATGGTAACTGAAACCTGAACAGTGTTGCTGGGGGGCCAGTCAACAGTCATGCAAGTGTGGACTGCTTGCATTTGTTCCATATACTACTATACAGTCCTCTACTTGCCTAGCATGCTTACCAAAATATTCTTTATCCTATCCGTTATTGCCTCATTATGTGAATACCTAGATTTACCTAAGTATGTAAAATGTCTAGAAGTAACTATCTAGATTTACTTTGATGAGTGTCCCCAAGAAATGTGAATTCTCATAACTATTATGAACACATATGCCTGAAGATAAACAACATACACAGTCGTATTGGTATTAACAACCGTGTTAACACTGAACTCTAGCGAAAGAACACTATATAAATTCTGGGGTCTAAAATCATCTCATGATTATCTACTGTTAATAAAGTAAGAAACAAAAAAAACTCTGCAGAAATAATTTATATGTGTTTGGCGGTTTTTTGGTGTTGTTTTGTTTTCTGCCGTTTTAACTGTCCTCCTCTTTACCCAGCAATTTCCATGCTAAAATGCTGGTTTTCACTCCTCGAACAGACGCCCGCTGACATTAGGATGAGCCATCTCAAAAGTGTGCTGCAGTGTGGCGAAAGAATCTTATCCCAGGACGTAAAATTGGCTAAAAATGTCCGCTTGATTACTATGCTCATTGATGAAATCCAGAAGTGCTTCTACTCCTTAGAACTGCATCCCAAATATTAAAAAAAAGAACTCCTTTAATACTCTTATTAACCTTGCATTTAATTTCTCAATATTTCATATGTAGAAAGATCTGTATGATTTCATAACATTTGCTATACGTTTTTATAAAAGTCATACATATTCTTAAAGAAAATATGAAAAATGCAAAAAAGCTAAAAGAAAATTAAAAACACTCATAACTACACCATCCATAGATAATCACTGTTTACATCTGAACATTTGTTTTTTTCTGGTCACGGAAAGAATTTTTACCCCCAAAAAATTAGATTCCTAGGATACTCATTCTTATAAATCACATTTCTTTACATAATATATTCTGAATGGGCTATATCTTTTATTCAATTTCCTTTCACTACCTAACATTGGAATCAATATAAATGGCAATAAGAATGGCTAACCTCATTACAAAGAGTAGGGCAATGTGCTAAGCGGCTTATAAGTATTAACTGATCCAATTCTTATGACACTGTGAGAGTCCAATCATTATTCCGGTTTTATACGGAATATGAGGCCTAGAGAGTTTAACTTGCTCGAGATCACACAGCTAATGTATGATGGAGTGCAGATTCAAGCCTGGGCCACTTCCATCTAGACTGCCCTGTAATCACATGGTCGCAGTCTCTGATACTCAACCCCCACTGGTTCAAGATCAGTTTGAATTAATTAGGCCCAAACTATAGCATGTTGGGGGGATATATATATATTCATTTCACTGGAAAACATTTAATGAAAATTAAGGAACTAAGCACAGTAGACATTTTAACGAATTTAATGCTTAACTGGTGGATTAAGATTATTTTTACAAAAATAAAAAGCTTTTTTTTCCATATGGTAAAAGCTCACTCTGAAGTTCTTAAAGGTGTATTGACTTCACTGTTGTGCAGCATTTAAACATTCTCTCTTTATTAGTGTTGACAGTCTGAATATTATGTTGTGAAGATGAAAGCATTTTCCTACACCTATCTGCAAAACAACTGAGTTCAGGGAATTACACGGTGCCCAAAAGCGGGCAAGGACAGGCTGAAGCTGCTTAGTAAACTATTTTAACAAAGATTATAGAAAAGTGCATTTCTAGCCATGATGCTCAAATTATTTGAAATTTAAAATAGGAGAATTGAAATACTTTAGGTTTAATATTAAGTCAGTCCTTTACTTTCCCTTTCCCAACTAGAGAAAGAAGGTTTTTAATGCTTTAAACAAAGTACAGTAGAAATATTTTTATAGAGGGCCTAGCTTGTGTAGAGTAGCCTCTCTTTACCAATGATACTAATGAGTGCGTGTGTGTGTGTGTGTGTGTGTGTGTGTGTGTGTGTATCGTACTATACAATTTTAGCAACCATAGAGCAAAGAAGAAGATGCAGGTAAATTTTCTTAAATATTTTCACCAAAGTTCCCAATTCTTCTACACATAAACATTTTTTTCTATTAGAATTTCATAATCTGAGAATGTTATTGAAGTCTATTTTTCCCAAGTCATTCTCAAACCATCCTCCCTGAAGTTGTGAAAAACCAGTGAACCAAGCAAAAGGTAAATTGCTTTGGGACAAGTAAGTAAAAGGAAATCAGTCCACACAATATATACAACTTAGCCAAACAAAGAAATGTCTAAGTCACAGGTTTTACTCATCCTGTTCAAGGCTAAGCCTTCTTTCTAAGGTTAGGATCTCATCTTTTCTGTGTCCTCTCCCCCATCAGTTACCTCCTTTCTCTCCTGTTACTTTAGTCTGTCTCTTCTAAAGGAACTCGATCCTGCATATAGTCTCCTCCATCTTAACAGCAATAACAACAGCTCCCCACTTAGGTCCAGATTCCTCCACCCAAGATTACTGAAGGCATAATCAGTGCAGTTCCTCACTTGCACAGCAAACTCATTTCAATGCAACCTTGCTTTTATCCCCTCCTGTGAGTGAAACTATTGCCCTCTGAGGTCACCAATGAGTCCTTAATTCATTAATCTACTAGGCATTTTTCATTTCTCATCCTAGCTACATCTTTCCATACAACAGGACTATTTGCTACTCTCTGCCCTCTTGAAACTCTCACCCCCCATGCGCTTCCACTCACAACCAGCGCCATTTTTCCTGCTACCTCTCTAAGTGCCTCCTCGATGTTCTTAGGGACTCCTCTTTCTCTGCTGACCCATAAATTAAAAAATTTGATCTGGGTTTCTTTCTTCTTTCTTCAAATCATAAATTGCACTGTTTTGAGGACAACCTCCATGCCCATGTCTTCAGCCATCAATTTGTGTCAATGATATGTAAATCTGTATTTCTACTTCTGATCACTTTCCAAACTAGCATGCACAAGGGAGGTCTGGAAATTCTTCAGTTCTACATCACATAGGTAACCAGAATCAGAGCTGAAACTGAAAGCCATGCCCCGACTCCACTTCAGTTCAGGTTTTTTCCACCAGGGTGCACAGCTTCTCTAGGTCCACAGGGAGGAAATGCTAAAGTTCCAAAGAAGCGATAGAAAGAATGTGAACTTCGGGACTTTACATAAGGGTAGTGCTTCATGGCAAAGTGGAGGCTTAGAAATTAGGAAGGTTGACACTTTCCAGACACAATTTAAGAATGAGATGGAGCCCGGAAGCGTTGGGAAATGAGACAGAGCACAAGGATCCATCTTTCATAAATCAAGGAATGGAGACAGTTTTTCATCTTCCACATTGTTCTTCTTGCTCTATTTTCAATTACAAAATAAAGCAATGCAAGGTAGCTCCTATCACACTATTAAATCTGAGCTTTAAGCATAATCATTCTATAGCTGTAACTTAGGAACATTTAATCAGCTGTGGATCAGAGATCACATTTTAATAGTCTCATTTGATATCACAATATTAAGTAGCAGAAAAGAGGCAAAGATAGAGATCACAGACCTGTGATTACTAACTGCCTTTTACAAGTTGTATAACATGACCTAGGAAGGAGTCGTTTCCCTTTCAGGGCAAGAAAGGCAAGAGTAGGAAAGAAGTATGGGGAGATCTAGCTTTCAGGGCCTAGAAGGGGAGCCCCAACTCCCAGATAATGGAGTTCTATCACCAGTGTTAAGAATTAAGCATTTCTGGCCATTGGCACAGTACACACTGTTCCCAGCCTGTCTATTTATATTTATAGAATAGCTAGCTCTCTGTAGCCAGAAGACAAGACCAACACCACCCAAATAATTATAAATATTCATACTTATTATTCATAATTATGATTAAATATAAATATTCAAGAGCAACTGTCTTTATTTTTCGAAGTGATAGAAAAATGATACAATATTTCCATTTCAAGCACTTTACTACAATTATCTTATCATTGATCACATTATACTGGTACTATGTTTTATTAAACTGTACCTATTATTTATCTTCTGTCTGTTTACCTGGACTCCAAACATTTCTTTCATCAGTGTGTTCTTTTCTAGGAGTGTAAGACACAACATCACATTTATGAATAGCTTAAGTATTAATACATTTTAACAGGCTCTCGTACTGATGTTATATAGCCATTATTCTATTCTCTTTGCCATGCCTACACTCATCAAATTTCTGCGAAATACATGAATAACTACACCGAATAGGACCACACAAAGAGCCTGTATCAATTGTAATTGTATTTCAGACTTGTAAATTTATCTCCAAGTTCAACTCAATGTGCTTTTATAACCTTTAATCCTCAAATACATCAAAACAGGTAAAACACTCAAAAGGTAAAAGTTAAATGAAGCCAAATGAAATTCTAAGCAGTTGTGAGAGAGCAGAGACCAAATTCTACTTGATCCATAATAACCACTATTTACTTTACTGGTCTTCAGCCCTGAAAGAGGGAGCACACTCCGGCTGGAGCCTACAATCCTATTCAGACACAATCAGTAGAGGGGGCTGGCGATGCTCCCTCACACTTTTGTGCGCAAGCTGACCCTTCCTCTCCAGGCGCCACAGCTCATGACTTGTGCAGACCTCGAGGAGCTCAATACCTGCTACTTATTCAGAACAACCCAGTCATGTGCAGCTGAATGAAAACACTGTTCCAACCACACAGACATTTTATTAGAAGGGGGTCACACCTCCCTAAATTTCAGCCAGAAGAGAAGAACAAGAAAAAGATGAAAGAGGGAACCTCCAGCACAGCTCTCGAGCACTTCCCAAAGCCTGGGAGGTTTAATTGGCCAGAACTTCTCACTGAACAGTGGGATAACTCAATGACACAATGCTGTCATCAGGAGCAGACTACCTGCAAGTGAGACGTCTTTCTACATTTGCTATTTCAAAGCAAATAATTATCCTAATAAATCATGCAAACAAAACTCTTCTTCAGCTGAATGACAAAATATCCAGTGCATTATCTCAGCACATGGGTAGGCAGAGAGATAATACAAAATGAGATGCTTATTTCAATTTTTAAATATCTGCAGGCAGCAGCTGGAAAGCAATGTATTTCCATGGGGAGGAAGTAGTTCTGAAATTATAATAGACTGGTCAGATTTGAAGGCAGAAGGGGAAGAGTGGGGAGACTGACATACATATGGATAAAAGTCTTTACCTATGTAATATTTATACTCATGGTTTCCATCATGTGAGCTAGTTAGAAAGGATGTGCATTGCAGACCACATTCTATTTAGCTTTGTTTGTACTAAGATACCAACTCCTCTAGGATATTGGCACTCAAACATGGCACAGGCTTCCACTGGAAGGCGACCACACAATCCAATGGTTGCTTATTATGAAATACAATTTCCAGACACTACATCCTAATTTGGGGGCCCAAGAGTCCCCCTTTTAAAATAAGCACCCAAAGAAATCCTGATGTATGAGGTCCTTGGGTCACACTTTGAGAAACAGTAACGTGATTTATTAGTACTCTGTACCCTCTTTTATCACTGGAAGCCTAAGAAAACAAACGGCGTATAATTTTAAAGAAGTTTTAGGAAAATTGGCTTATGTGACACTAGAAAAATTACTACCTTGCTGAGTTTTATCAAGTAAGAAACAGCTGATTTTAGAAATGATTTCCATTTTCCAGTTTGATAGCCACATGACATTTTTTCATTTACTTTATGCTTGCATTTTGTGCTTCCTGGATTACTATATTTTATTTTATTTTATAGACATCATTAAATATTTAATCATGAATTTCAATTGCTTGCAAAAATTCTTGTAAATTTGCAACAGTATTCAGTCTATAAATTAACTAGTATTTTCATTTTATTCAATTAAAAAGAGTATTTTCTACCTTTGAGTACATATAATATTGCTCTCTATGTAATTCAATTTTCCCTAAAGAATAAAATTTTTATAACATTAATAATAATCCCAAAGTGAAAAATACTTTTCTTTTGTGTTTGCAATTCAACAAAAAGTTTACAGCACATCTGTGAGTGTGTGTCTGCCTACTACCTCAATTGGCAAGTGAGGAATTAATCAGAGGCTACACAGTAGTATTTAGTAGATTGCTCAGCTGCATTATCCTTTAGTCTAGAATCAAGGAAAGGTTGGTCTTTTTCACAAATATTATCCACTGCTGTAGTTCTATTCACTGTTTCCTGAATAATGCAAGTTAGAAGACCTTCTTTATTAATACATATTTATCTAAAATAAAAGAGAATTTTTTTTATTTCTCCTCAAATATAAGTATTTGTGCTTTCACTGCTGCTCAAAGATAGATCCTACAAAGTTTTTAGAAGAGAAAAAGCCATCTGAGACCATGCATGATCTTTTGAGAATGACAAAACTCATAGAGAACAGCTCACAAAATTCCATTGTAGCATAAATCTAAGAAAACTTAAGACACTTAAACTTTTCTCATTCCCAAAACTTGTTCATTTTACTATCAGAAGAACAAGCAATGATTTTTGATCTCCTAATATGTACAAGGCCAGACCACTAAACTTTCACATATATTGCTTCATTTAATCCTCACTTAATCCCATATTTCAGCTGAGGAAGTGATGGTCTTAAACTCTGTGCCTCTAAGTGGGACAGAATGGATTCCAAAACTTTTGCTCTATTCAAGATCATCTTCTTGGAATTTCATCAAGCAGTGTCAAAGAAGTAGTGAGACAGCACTGAGATGTAATGACAGCTGCTACCACTTAATGTCAAGGTGAATCATAAATTAGCATTTGAGAAACACATCCAGAGTACGAACCTGATATGTACGGTGAGTGTAAAGTCAATTCGCCTCCAAACGCATTCTTCTATGTCTTCTACTACCCTTGGCAGAAATCCTAGACTAATTCTCCAAAATATTCATAATTCAGAGGACCCAAGTGACTCCTTTCACATTGATTTGAGCATTGATAAAACTTTAATGTGCTTTTAATATGCTTTTAGATAAACAGTGATAAAACTAAGAGCTAGGAAACCAAGCTGGGTTGGATGGCGATGTTATTCCACACCCCTATAACCGAAATTAGCCCGAGCTTGCTTTCAATGTAATATCACTGCATTAAAATGTCTTTTAGCTTCGGATATATAAATACTGCCAATCCAGAGCTTCCATGTAACATGTAACTTAAGTCACAATTTTGAAGTAATATAACTTCAGTAAAAATCAGAGAACTGTGATGCTTTAGATGGAATAAAAAATTTACAAAGTAAATATATGATAGCTTTTAGATTTTTAAAAAATATTGAAAATGGGACATTGGATACCCACTGTCCCTATTATTGCTTTCCTGCACTTAAGCATTCGGAGTACATTGAGAATCATTAGGTACTTGAAATAGCTATCACCAAGTGCCAAGTATCCAAATCTATAATGACTAGCTTCTCAGTTATTTAGAATGTCTTATGATTAGCACAGTTGATAGGGATTCCAGAATTTATTTCAACTATTCAATTTATAAACTCTGCATATAGTAGTCGCTGGACAAAACCATACACATAAAATGAATATCTCAAAAAAATATATATTTATCTATAAGAAAATTTGCTCTCCCATTTTGTGCTTATGAATGGTTACCTGTTTTCCTCTGTGCAACTACACTTCTGTTTCTCCATTAAAAAAATTAAAGCCAGGGAGCCTGGGTGGCTCAGTTGATTAAGCATCTGCCTTCAGCTCAGGTCCTGATCTCTGGGTCTGGGATTAAAAGTCCCGCCTCCAGCTCCAGCTTAGCGGGGAGTCTGCTTCTCCCTCTTCCTCTGCCCGCCCCCCCCAACCCCACCACTTGTGATCTCTCTTGCTCTCCAAAATAAATAAAAATAAAATATATTTTTAAAAAATTAAAGCCAGGGGGCCCCTGGGCGGCTCAGCTGCTTAATCAGCTGCCTTCGGTTCAGGTCATAATCCCGGGGTCCTAGGATCGAGCCCCATGTCAGGCTCCCTGCTCAGCAAGGAGCGTGCTTCTTGCTCTCCCTCTGCCTTCTGCTCGCCCTGCTTGTGCTCTCTCTCTCTGTCAAATAAATAAATAAAATCTTTAAAAGAAGAAGAAGTGAAAGAAGAAGAAGAAAAAGATTAATCCATTAAAAAAAATTAAAGCCAGTATCTAGCTACTTGTTGTTATTTTGTTTTTATCCTTTCATAGCACAGGCATAATTGTGGATCATTAAGCACCCTGGAAGAAGATTCTTTATCTTATAAAATGCATAATTTTCAATTAATATAGAACATTTTATATATTTAAGTAATATATTAAGGAGGTTGTTTAATTCATCTAAATAAAGATAGTTTTGTCAAATAAACGCCTTACAAATAGCAAATTTCATAGTTTCTAGTTCATTCCCACACACTGATATATTATCTCCACATTCCAACAGAATACGATGTAAACCAGGTACCTATTGAAATAAATCTACTTGTCATATTTTAGAGCACAGAAGGGAACCTTTCATGTACTTGATTTGTCTTCAAATCTATGATGAGTCCACAGATATCATCAGGTAATTTTAAGTACGTGCCATTCTAGAGAGGATTTATGAACAACGATCTAAATTACACTCTTAAGGAAATTTGTCAATGTCAATCTTTTGATTCCTGATTAGCCAAAAAATTAAGAGAAAGAACGGTTGTGTAACTTTTTGCTAAAGCAAAACAGAAATCCTGGTTTCTACATTTTAAAAGGCAGACTGAGAAGCCATGGATTTCTAATTTTATTAAAATGAATTTTAAATGTTGAATTAAAGTTTTAAAGGGGCTAGTAACAAATAAAATGGCATTTACAAATGGAGGTAAAAGCACACTTAATGCCAAATTGTAAAGAGAATAATTGCAAAGTAGAAACATAAATATATGTGTGATATTTTTCTACTAAGAGAGCACAAAATGCAAGTTGAGGCAATCAACTTAAATGTGAGTTTCAAATGTGCATACACTTTCTCCTCAAAGAGACGTCAGTGTGCTAGTGACACAGTATGAATTGAAATTTGACCTATAAAATAGGTCATTATAAACTGAAGAAAACTGATACCAAAACAGAAAAGTCAAGATAGGAAGGAAAAGAATCACTGCAAATACAGTAATAAAAATCCAATTTGTTTTAGTTAATACAAATCTAAACTTTAAAAAGGTAGAAAGATGTAGAAAGCCTTCTTCTATAGCATTTCTTTGTATCATGGGCAGTTACGAGCATCAAGCATTCCATCTGTTGCCCACATATGCCATCCAGCATGTAGAAAAATGGTGCAATGTGACTTTTTATGACCAATGAGCTGTGACTTGTGTCACTTCCTGCAAGAAGCCACAGAATGCCCATGCAAATGTTCTAGTCACTGTCTTCTCTTACCACTAGATAGAGCAAGTTCTGTGTTCCAAATGGTGCAGAGCCTCAGGTGAGCATGGGTCTCTAACTAATTACAAGATGCAAAGCCCTCACTGACCGGCTAGGAACAGGTAACATAGGTAAGAAATAAGTTTTTATCATCTCCCGCAATGCCACAGCTAATTAGAAACTACAATGTAATCTAATCTAGCTCAACTAAAAGACCTTCCAAAATCAGAGATTGTCATAACAATGGTCTAAACTATTTGGTAAAATACTGTATCTGCTTCCATTCCTATCTGCATGTCTGGAAGCCTCCTTCATGCCCCTATATTTTGGCTCATAAATTACAGTTTCACCAGAAACAGGGATAACCACTGCCTCTCCATGATCAGGAGTCAGTTTCCTGATCACTTATTTCTATCACTTTCACCACTAATGGTCAAGCAAATCATGGCAAAGTGAAAATATTCACAAAACTCTCTGTGTCCCAAAAATGCCCATCAGAGAGGAAGGCCTTCTTTTGTAAATTTCACTGGAGAATTCCCAGTGTCTTAGGCCCAGAATTTAAGTTCCTAACCCAGTCTGTTTGCCTGTTGCTTTTTGATAGTCAATGCCTTTCCAAATGACATTCCCCTAGTCGCATTCACGGTTAATTATCCTACCAAAGTTAGAGCATTTCATAAGTAGGAAGAGCAGATTTTTTAGCCAGCCCTCCTCCTGTTGTATAGATGAGGAAACCAAAGCCCCAGAGGTATAATTAGCAGAGCGAAAACCTGAACTTTATGGTGTTATTGTAACCTCCAAATTAGATAGCTAGGGATTTATCCAGTAAAGGACCACACTCAAAGTTTATTATCTCAATTATTAATATATAATTATAGTAGTCTAATGTGAAAACTTATTTTATACTGTTATATAATAAAAGTCTAACATATTGTGATTCCGAGTCATGACAGATTTGTTCAAGGCTTAATTTTTCTTAAACAGTCTCAATTTTAAGTTGCAAATTCTGATATATTTCTTAGAAGCAAATGGCATTCAAACAATTTCATTTTATTTCTTGTGCTATTATGAGGGGCAAATGATCCATGCATAAACTCACCAGATTGTTATAGAAGTTTGCATTACTTTTACTGAATTCAATACATATTGTATGTTAAGACAGGATAACTATAAATACATATCATTAGAAACACATCACTGATTTGTCACCTGCATGAAAACAGGTTCAGTTTATTGTCATGAATGTCTCTCACATCTTGATAAGCTATTGGCAATATTCAAAAAGGAAAGTGAAGGCATTACAAGTAAGCTTTATCAATAGAGTCAATGATCACTGACTCCTTCAAAACAAATTAAACATACAAATAAATAACCTTCTCCCAAGCAGCAGTGCTTAGATATTTTATTTTAAAGTACATGGACAATAATTATCTCACTTGTTCATTTCACCTATGTAAACACAAGTTCAATGCACACATATTAGTTTAAATTGAATAATGAACAGTCACATCCTTTCTATTGTATTCTGATTTTCCTACTATAGTGACCCACAGGCCTACAAAATCTTTAATATTCTGAATTCATTTGAAAAAAGAAAGAGAAAGAAAAGAAAACTTTTCCTGCCCGCTCATATATCCATGTCTGAGTTTATTAAACAAGATTACTGTGGTAGAATCAATGACTCCATCTTTAACTAGTCACAGTAATTGCAATGAACTATATTTCAGTATAGGTAGTGGCGAATTTGAGGGTGGGTTATTATAAACCTACCTCTCTATATATCTGCATTACATATTTGGAAAATGGCAAAAGAATGTCTAACAAACACTGTGATTCAAGCCATTCACTAATTTCTTTCTTTCTTTCTTTCTTTTTTTTAAAAGACTTTATTTATTTGACACAGACAGCCAGCGAGAGAGGGAACACAAGCAGGGGGAGTGGGAGAGGAAGAAGCAGGCTTCCAGCGGAGGAGCCTGATGTGAGGCTCGCACCCATAACGCTGGGATCATGCCCTGAGCCGAAGGCAGAAGGCAGACGCTTAACGCCTGCGCAACCCAGGCACCCCATTCACTAATTTCTTAAAAGCGTCCTACAAAACCTAACACAATACGAGACATGAAGTAGATACAGATATGAATAAAAACTTGTAAGCATCACAGGCCAAATTCAAGTTCTAATGAGGGGTATAATACACACACTCGATTTTCTTTTTCTTAACAATCTTATCTACATCTCCATAGCCATGAACAATCAAAGGTATTTAGTTTAAAGTCATTTCTGAGTTTAAAGTTTAAGGGCCCTAATGTGTCATTTGAGACTTTCTTTCATTTGAATATGGGTAGAGGTGAAAGGAAAATTGAGGTCATATTTAACTATGAACAGATTTATTGGAAAAATGCAAGTACTTTCAGAGGATCAAAAATTAGATTACAGAAGTCCTTCCAAAGTCTTTTACAATGAATCTGGAGTGGAACTGGCATTTTCTCTAGCCAGTGACCATTCACACTCACATGCCACAGGTACTTCAATGGTCCATAACCACCAGCCATGGTGTCCCTATCTTCAGCTACTGATAGCATCTGGGCACTCTGGAACTGTATATGTGGGTTTGTTGCATCATTTGTCAATATTAGTCTTTTGTAACAGAGAGAACAGGTCCCTGTTCTAGTTCAAGGGTTGGGTGTTTTCCAAGACAATGGACTTATGTAATGTTTAAGTTAAATAAAGAACAAGGAAAACCTGATAAAACTGGTTTAAAACCTAACCAGGTTTGATATCCAAATGCTAAGCCATTCTTGAATACTCTCAAAGAAACTATAAGTAGTGCTATAACTATGATACTTGTCAACCCACATCTCAAGTCACAGAGAGTACTGTTTTCATACTCTCAATCTTTTTGCAAACACTGTGGAAAAACTGAGGAGATTTCTTCTGTGCTCAAATCAGTCAAAAGAAAAGGAGTTATTTGAGTAGAAGACAGATAAGTCTTTCCATAGAGCACACCCAATGGACTAGCCCTTACTATGAGAAAAACTTGTCAGCACAGGGGTCAAACAGAAAAAGCCAAGGTAAACACAGAAATGAAATGGACCCTAGATGCTTCTGGAAGTAGTTTATCACCCTGAACAGCTCTCTCACTGCCAAATTGTTGATGTTAGGGCATACTTTTGGAAAAGTCTACAAAAAAAGAAAATTTAAATCACTTGGGCAAAACCACTGTCGCTATCCAAAGCAACTCTGACTAAAACAACAGATTTAGAAAAATGCTTAAGCTTTGAACTGAAGGATTTACACAACCGAATTGTCTCGCCCCTCTTCTGTTGTGATGCATTAAAGTTCCTATAATTTCTCTATTTCTCAAAATTAAGTATTAAATAAAAACTGCTGCTCGTTTGCATAATAATGGAATATTTCTGTTCACAAGGCATCTAAATATAGCAAGTACTAGGCTAAGGGCTTTACATATATGTCAAAGCTGCACAAGATCCCTACAAAGTGGGCATCATTTTACCAACTTTATGGCTGAGCAAACAAAGCCTTAACAAAGTTTAAGGTTAACTTCCCCACTACAGGGAGAAGGGTTGAGAAATGAACCAGGTCTTTCTGACCCCAGAACTTTTGTGTCCACAATGCCTTGCAGCTTTACAGCAATAAGGATACCCAATGAAGATGCGGAGACACCTCAAGTTATATCAAATTAATTGTGTGGGCTAAAGAAACAAAACAGAGTGAATTACAATCATGGCAGCATTTCCCCTGCTTTTGGATTTCATGAGCATGTATGTGAGACAACGAACATAGGTCTGTTCTTTTCTTCATCTCCTCACATCTTCCTACCTCTCACATTATCTGATGGCTAGATGCAGAGGATCTAACAAAGATATATGTCTTTAAAAGATATATGCTAGAAGATATATGTCTTTACAGAAGCAGGCTTGCACCTCTAAGCGAACTACTCATCTGATGATCCACTTCCCCAACACTGGGGGGACAGGAGCTGGGTTGGACCGACTGTAGGATAATACCTTGGGCACTATGTGGTATCTTCCTCAAGGATCTAAACTCTATAAGGGAAAAATCATTTACTATTGTGTTCACTTTTCTAATCCCTGTCCCTGATATGCAGCAGGACCTCAATAAACATTTGCTGACGTGTGGTTAAATGAAATGCAATTTACTGTATGTGGTATTCTTCATGTGGGTTTTCTAACACTGGTAACAGGTGATACTGAATTATCCAGATCCTCCCCACAACCCGTCCACCATTAGTTTATCCAGTTTGATAACATTTACTTAAAACATTACCAATATCACAGGATTTTAAAATTTTAGAGATATGTAAAATCAGTCATTAGAATACCACTTGGGCCCAAAATAGTATAGTTCATGAGTCTAAACCTTGTTGAATTCAGGGATACCCTTAGTGTATCCAATAGTCTCCATCTTGATATACCTTGGAGTACTTTTAAAAATACCAGTACTCTAGTCCTGTTCTTGGGGATTTGAATTTAACTGGTCTCAAGTGGGACCAAAACTGGTGATTTTTTAAACTCCCCATAGAGTCTAAGTCAGGTTTGATCACCACTGCTCTTTGCTGAATCTCTGAGTGACACTGATGCAAGGCCTATATTTAAAAAATGATAGTACTAGGGTGCCTGGGTGGCTTAGTCAGTTAAGCATCCATCTCTTGATTTCAGCTCAGGTCATGATCTCAGGGTTGTGAGATCGAGCCCCACATCAGGCTTGGCAAATAGAAGGGAATCTGCTGGAGACACTGTCTCTCTGCTCCTCCCCCCATTCCTGCGTGCTCTCTCTCTTTCTCTCTCTCTAAAATGAATAAATAAATCTTTAAAAAAATAATAAATAAAAAATAAATAAATATAGTACTAAGTATAACAATAGAGAATGTTTCTCCTTCCAAGTTATTTCCTATATAAATCAAACCCTTAACTTGGGCTTCATTAATACTAGGTCCCTACAATCAAACATGGATCTCTCAGCACATAATAGCAGTGCTAAAGGGGAAACCATTAACTATTATAAAAAATACAAATGCCCTATCTGAGAGTTGGAGAGAACCTTCAGGAAAAAAATAATATTCTCATTTTAATGAGTTGCAATGTTAGTTCAATTTTATAAAGCAATTAAATGAAGCAAATTCAGTACCTAATCTTTGAGATTTGACTCTCTCATGTGCATACATAGCCTTCCCCACTTCTGCAATCAAAAATAATGCAAAATGCATAGATGTCATCTCATTCTAGAATTGCTGAGCTTATTTTTATAAGTCACTGGGCTTAAATCTACAGATGTCAGGAAATGATGAAATTGATTTCACTAAAATTTAGATGTGGAAAAGGAAGGGTGTAGGGGGTAGGCAGGGAAAACAAAAAGCAGGGACTGAAGGAGAAAAATAACCAAATTTAGGATGACAGAGAGCAGAGAAAATAAATTGAAGAAGGATCTGGAATAAAAACAAAAGGGACAGGGCCATGATCTGCACTTACTCTATTTAAACAAATAAAACAAAAATCAATTAATGTAAGAGCAATTCCAATAAAGGGAGAGGTGCCTGAACAATTAAGTATTCTGTTTAAAAAAAAAAAATGCAGGCAAATCTGTGACAAGGCCAATGAGCAAGATCCTGTCTTTACCGGTTGCTTCCTCTGACTAGCTGCAGCTTCCTTTGAGTAATCCTAATTTTCCCCCAATAAAGCTTTCTCATTCTTTTCAAGTTTCTTCCAATTTATTTTTAGCACACAGTAAGTGCTACTGACCCAAGATTGCTACTAACTGGAATGAGGCGTATATGAATCAGAAGTCATTTTGCTTAACTCTTTAGGCTAGTAGGACCAGAGTGAGGGACCAGCCACCCCAATTATAACCTATCTCTAGGTAATTCTGTGATCTTCACCACCAAGCAATTACTGCTAATTCTCTGGGACCGAGTTTTCATATCTGTAAAGTAAGGAAGTGGAACTAGTTTTCTAAAGCACTGCCCAGTTCCAAAGTACTACAAGCACGATGACAGACTACGAGAATAATGGTCTTTAAAACTCAGGTACCAGAAAATCTTTCCATTATTCAGAGAATATATAAGAATAAAACTCTTCACTTCTTTCCAAAAGAACAAAAATCACCACAGAACTAAACTGCACAGCTGACTCAATTCACCTTCTTTTAAAGAGCCTTGGCTTTGCATGCAATGTGAATTCTACCACCTCTTCACCAGTCAAGCTTTCTGCCTTGAAGATATAGTAGGCATGTCACCAAAGGGAAAAAAAGTTAGCCGAAAAACATATTTCTATACCGATTTTGCCTCCTCACTGTCCCACTACTCTTAACCAAAGTTTCACTGAATCATTTCCTACTTTCATATTCCTGGAGAAGAGATGAAATTTTCAGAAGTGCCATAATAATGATTTTAGAAAGCAGGCTATTCTCCCACGTAGAAAATGAAAAGGTGCCATATGGAATTAAGGTTCAACGACCAGGCAGTTTAGGTAAAACCTCAGTAGATAACCACCATATAGACAGACATCTTGTAAGACATTCAAAATATATTGGGCCCCAGTCTGATAATCCAAATTTAATTTTGCTTTTTACCAAGTGAAATCAAATGCTACAAGTGAAAACTGAAGATTCTTCCTCCTTAAATGCTTGACATGGACGTGGATAGTTAAGAGAAATTTAGGTGTATTCCAAATCCAAAGGACTAAATTTAGTAGAATAAATTTTAATAAACCTATAGAAATTACTTCCTTTCAAACGTTTTCAAAGTACATTTATTGAGAAGCTGGATGGACCCTGAAAATATAATAAATAAAAAAATCAAACTTCAGAAATTCTTAAAAATTAATTTATGTCTCTTCAATTTCGGCACATGCCACATAGAGACAGATGCCGTGTTTCTGAAGATTATCATTCTATGGCTACTTCTGTGAGGAAATCTTTCTGGGACTGAGCACTGTGTTCTGATGATGGAAGATAAGTAGAAAGTAAGAATCATGATTCCCTTTCCTCTGACACCCTAGTAGAGAAACAAACCATTCAAAATTCAAGAGAAGGAAAAAAACAAAACAAAACCTCAATAAAACAAAAGCACATGGGAGACTGAAACACTGAGGGGAAAACAAACAGTTCAATCATGAAGGAAATAACAGTGAAGGCAAAAAAAGTTTGGAGCTCTTGTTCAAAACAAGAATCCCTCCTAATTCAGCTTGTCTCCCCCACACACGCACACATACACACACTTTATGTTTTAAGGCATCCTCAAAAGACTGCACCCTTCATATTTATGATGGAAATAAACACACACTGATTATTCCCCTGTAGAAGATTCAAAGTAAGGTCTTGAACAGACAGGATACAATAATGAGTAAGAAGTGGAAGCTGCATTTCAGAGGCATTTCAGATTCTACCAGGAAGGACGCATCATTTGGTCCCTTGCACATAACAGACCCAAAATAAACATCTTTCCAAATAAACATTAAAAAAAAAAAGAAAGAAAGAAAAACTCAAGCAGTTCAATGATAACAGCTTGGCCTCCTATTGTAGTCCTTGGCTTCCCACCTACGGAGCTTAATGCACTAAATAAACATCATCATCCACCGGGGCATCCATGTTATTGATGTAGCTGGAAAGTATTATTCATCCTTTATCCAAATGAGGAAAAGGTTTTGGAAGGTTAAATTAGTTGCTCATAGCTACAGAATTAACGGCAAAATAGGGAATAGAATTCAGAGTTCCCTAAGCTATTGCTCCAGATTTTTTTTTTTAATCTCCTAAAGAAAATATTTCTACTTTACAGGTCTTTAGGGGTCCTAAGTAGTTTTTCAAAGTAATATTATTCATGAAGCAATGCCTTTTGAACATCAAGATAATTCATCATAACAAGTTTGCATTTTCCTATTTTAAAGCCTACTTAAATAGACATTATTTTTGATGAAAATTTTCCACTCATGAAATCTCTAAGTGTTAAATTCTAACCACCGAAAATTCCAAATTTTTATATAAAAGTCCAACCCCTCCCTAAAGTCATCATTTTCTAAGATAGTCCTAGGCATGTGTTATTATATTTCTTTAAGAAAGGAATCAATTGGCCTCACTAAAAAGAACATTTAACTTATACTTTAAGGATAAAAAGATTAACTTCATGATTTATAACAAAAATATTCATCATAAGAATGAAGTCCGTTTGCCTTGGAAATAATTTTAAGTATTTAGTTCCAAGAAATAGCACCAATACTTAAATACAAATCGTGTTTTCCCATTCTGCCTTTTGTTAACATGGCAATAACTTTACTATGTCTTGTGGCTATTGTTTCAGTATAATTGAATTCTTAGAAGATTTCATTTGCCTCAAAACATTTCAAGAGCACAATATGAACAACTCAATTATAATGACAACTCAGTGAATTGAAACAGAATAAACAGAAATACTGGGATTTGTCTGAATTGCACCGTACTTCCGCACACTCTAGCACTCCCACCGCCCCCATCAGCAAGAAACCCAAAAAACACTTTGTCTTCGATTCTTCCTCCTCCCAATTATTATCCTGCCAATTCATTTTATTAGTTACATCTGTTTCATCATTTTGGACTCTATCTGTACTATGCTATGGAGTTAGTAAAAATAAATGGCTACTTCATTATCAATCACACGAAATAACACTTTTATCACAAAGCATTTCAAACCCAAACTGGATAGCTTGTTAGCATATGTTAATTTTATATATTCTCATTAAAAAAAGTATTTTAATGGGAATCAATTTAGATTTTGACACAGCTATAACACTGTCATTACTCTTACAGGTCTGAACTGGTAGTTACTATAACAACTTGGAACACTTCAAAATCTACTACAACCAACCACTGTCCTTCTCATTCCTCATCAGTATATTTCCACCCTAGCTCATTTCCTGGCTAAGCAGGCTTCTCCCTTCCAAAGGTCAAAACGGGATACTGGGAGTACCCTAACCACTAACTCAACCAACCAAGCACCAACCTTTGCCTCCCTGAATAACAAGTAAATTGTATTTAATCCCCCAAAAGACCGGCCATTCGGATTTCATTCTTCATCCCAAATTCTCAGCTCTGTAATGAATCTGCTTAAGCTCTGAGTTCAATGGCATTTTACTGCAAGGAAAAATGCTTAGTGATTAGAAACTCTGGGGACACACAGTGCATGAAATGAGCACTGGCCCAGTTGTCCTAGCTTTGTCCCTGTTATCTCAGGCCTATCCAGTTAGCTTTGTATGTAGTGGTTAAAATTATGTTCATCCACAAGGTCATCCAAGAACAAAAGAATTAAGCCAAATAATTAGGCTTGAGCACATTCAAACATTCAATGTATCCGGGAAGACCAAATGGAAAGTTATCGCGGTACTGTAGGCATACTGTATATACTGTTCATTTAATCCTTAAAAAGAATTTCCAAAAGTTGAAAAGTTTGCCAGAAACAAATAAGGAGAAACAAGGCTATCAGGAGTTGATTTTTCCTACTGAATTTTAAGTTATCGAGGGCAGATCATGATAATGAGGACAAATAATTTTAGGTAGGCCTTATTTTAAGTGCTCACACATGATCCTCTCATAAGCATAAATGACTGGTATGAATGACTGCTCCATGGGACATAAAATAGGGCCATACCCTGCTCTCAGAAGAGTGTGTTTAACTTCCTAGTATGTCACAAAGACATTTTTGCTAAGTCAGTGTCATGAATTATTTTACTCTCTCTTATCAAATTTTGAATAGAAACACGGAATGGGAAAATGAACAGAAAATATTGGCATATATGTACATACAGATTTGAGTGTGTATATAACACTATATGGAAGCACTATACACTTTCAATGTCGGAAAATAATGAGAGAGGTAATTTCAAGACAGGAAATGGTGACCTGAGACTGAAAACATCGTAATACATTTTTAGTTAGTATTTCCAAGTCAAAGTAAGGTGTACACAGCACATCATGACTTCCTCCCAAAATTTTTGTACTAAGGCTGCTAGTTAACCAATTCAATTTACTCCTAGTTTTCACATATAAATTTTTTTAATTTTTCACCAAATGATCATATGCTTAAGTATAATTTCAAGACTTAAGCCTTGGACTTTATCCCTACATAGTTATGTTGATTCACATTTTAATGTGCAGTGCACGTACATCAATCAGGCACTAATGCATATTCAATACATCTATAAACAAAAACAAGATGATTCATTGTATTACAAAGTACTAGAAATGGTCTACACAAAACACACATACAAGCACTTCCTTTGCTTCCATTACTTTGATGTTTATTCCTTTGGTGTTGCACATTAGAATCGCCTGGGGAACTTTAAATAAATATCTATGCCCTGGCCCTAATTCAAACCAATTAAACAAAAGTTTCTGGGAGTGTGGCATTGGTCCTTTATAAAGAACCTCATTATTCTAAAATGCCGTCAGCTCTGAGAACCAGCATTCCATAACTGTCTTAAAACATTCCCCAAATGTTACTTATAATTATCTTCCCTTCTAGACCTAGTACCCTATTTTATCTTAATGCTAATAATAATAACACTATAAATTATTAAAGGCAATTATACAACACATTTGTGTCCAGGTATAGTAGTCTAGAATGTGGGTTTCTCCATCATCCTTTCATCTTTATGTTAGTGGTAAATCCAAATTTATGTTTGAGACTAATCTTTTGCCTGAGTATGGGTACCCTTGAGTTACTCAGTATTTGAAGTGTTTATCATTCTTTTGAGTAACAAATGTGTTTCTATTGTATATCTTTTATCATATGTTGCAATTAATTATATTTCATTTTTTCTCTTGCTACATTAAAAAGAAAGACTCAGAAACCAATATGTAGTCCTCATCCTCCAATATTCTAGGACCTCTCCAGTGTACATTTAAATACTAATTTCATACCTTATTTTACAACATTTTTTTCTTTTACTGAGAAAGAGAGAAAAGCAGATTTTTAATTCTACACTAAGTTCATCTGCATCATTTCAATATTTGTTGCTGTTTTTGTCAATATGGTACATGTTCCTCTGACGACACAGGCCACTACTGATTAGTTTCCACTGTATATTTCTTTTCACCTTTGACTCTAGGCATAGGAATAATGCTTGATTCAGTCCGAGGAACGCTTCTGCACTCTGGTCATACCTACCATTGTGATTTCATCTAGTTTCATGGTTTCACATATCATCTATATACTAAAGACTCCCAAACAGTCCATTCCCCTGAATATCAGACTTGGATATCAAATAAGTATTTGAAATTTAACATCTCTATGTTAACCCAGCTCCTCCCACATTCACGCCCATCTCAGTTCTTGTCTAATCTAGTCCATCCTTCCAAATGCTCAGGCCAAAAACTTATTCATACTCGACACCATGACTCCAATCCCATCAACACTACTGTTGAATCACCTCTTTTGATTACAGCCTGGTTCCAAGTCATAATCTTCTCACCTGGGTTATCACAATGGCCTCCTGACTAGTCTCCCCATCAGTACTCTTGTTCCATCACCCTGTCTACTCTTCACACACTATAGTCACTTTGACGCTATTAAGGCAGAAGTCAAATCATGTCACTCCACTTAAAACCTTGCAAAGTCCTGCCAATGAGCCTATTTACAATCACTGTTACTATCCTGACAATATCTCCTACAACAACCCTCAGACTCATTTTCCTTCAGCCACACTGACCGTGTTACTGTTTCTCAAACACTGGCATGTTCCTCCTTTAGGGATTTCCCACTGGCTAACCCCTTTGCCTGGAATGCTTTTCCTTGAGACATCTGGATGGCTTGCTCTGTCACAATCTTGGTAAGTCTTTCGTTTTCTCCACAGCACTCAGAAATACTGTATATTTTACTTCTAACTTTTTATTATCCTTGTTCCCATCAACATATAAGCTCTTTGAGGGCAAGGAATTTCATCTGTTTTATTATGGATTTTCCAAGTGCCTGGAAGAATGGCTGGCACATATACTATTAAATAGATATTTAAGTGAATGAATAAATGAATGAATTGGCAAGTAATAGGTTACTAAAACTGACTAAATAATCTTCATCACAGTGCTTTGATTTGTTATTCAAAATCTTGAGGAAAGTTCAAAAGAATCTGAAAGTGACCAACTTCATTAAAGGAAGAAGAAGCCAAAGAAACAGAATCAAAGTTTACTAGACAAAGAAAACGTACTTAGCTCCAAAATAAAAGAAAAAATGTCCTAATTAACATGGAAGGTCAACTAAAATGAGAACTACATGCAATTTTCATTCACTCTACAGACTTTAATCAACTTCAGAACTGTTATAAGCATATAAATTAGGTTGTATTTTAAACACATTAAAACTCTTGCTTTCTTAATGTGAAAAAGAGGTCTTGTTTCTGGCTCTGTTTAATTCTAATATAGTCAGGAATTATGCTTCAGATGTAATCTGCAGACACCTGTGCTTTTTACAATCTGCAGCTTCACAAATCTTTATAGAAATACAACAAATAACGCATACTAAAGTGAAAGTTATTTCACTAAATATGGATTATAGATTATTTTCATTAAAAATACTAAGAAACTATTGCATTTATATAGTAGAGAGTAAATATCAAAAAGTAAGATAAATAGGGGCACCTGGGTGGCACAGCGGTTAAGCGTCTGCCTTCGGCTCAGGGCGTGATCCCGGCGTTACGGGATCGAGCCCCACATCAGGCTCCTCCGCTATGAGCCTGCTTCTTCCTCTCCCACTCCCCCTACTTGTGTTCCCTCTCTCGCTGGCTGTCTCTATCTCTGTCAAATAAATAAATAAAATCTTTAAAAAAAACAAAAAAGTAAGATAAATAAATATGTTATCCTTGCCTCTGGACAAAACTGAGTAGTTTCTATTGAACCAACCTTCTCAAAGATAACAAAAACTATAGAAGTTTTGGATATTTATTGCAGCATTAATTATGACAGAAAAAGAAGACACAATATATGCCTACAGCATTATAGAAATTCTAAAAAATGTATGCCACTTTTATATGATAAAGAATCAATATGTGTCACCCGTTCCAAATTATCTTGGAAGATGAGGAAAATAATAATCATATCTTATCTAATAAAAAGGGGGAAGAATCATATATGCTATATCATCACTATTTCATTACATAAATATACAAACACATACACGAAGATGTACACACAAACACCATATACACAAATATAGGCTCTCACAGGGGGTGGATAAAAATAACATCACAATATTGATAGTGGTTTTTTCTTGGTTTTGAAACTTATGTGTGATTTTTAAATGGTTTTCTGATTTATTTAAATATTTGTGCACTATATATGTACTAGCTTTAAAATAAAGAAAAAGGAGTATGACAAATTTCTACAAATAGAAATAAAGAAGAAATCTTGAAAAAAAAAATCTTTCAGGAATGTGAAAAGAAAGACTAGACTCCAAATAATTACTACTAATGTATATAAGAATCTCTCTTTTTCAAAGAAGCCCAAAGAATTTCATGTGAACTATGCCACATAACTAGAAATTATATATCTTTAACTTTGGGAGAAATTTTACAGAGAAGAATTTTATCACTTTCTGGTGTCATCTATTTTCTGTTTTCAAATGCTATTTTTACTTGAGTATAATTATCTTCTACATTTACCTCCATTCCAGTATAACTGTTACACTAAGTTCAAATAAGATTGGAAATAACAGAATGACATAATGAGTTATTTGTTACGGCTAAAATGAATATATAAAAGGCAGAGAGAATTGAAGGTTACCCTTTTCTCACTCTTTAAAGAGGAAATGAAGGCAAAAGAACCACTACAATCTATTTTCTCATTAGAACAAGAAATCACAACTAGTAACCTGGGTATACCTTTAGTTTGTGATAAAAGGTTAAAAATTTCCCCAAATATGTAGATGTCAAATGAGTATTTATACAAGTTCTATGAAACCAAAATCAGTTTGTATGATAGAAAATTCAGACTTAAAAATAATAATAATAGGCCATACCAGAAAGATTCAGATTCAATTTTTCAAATCTGGATATTTCCTGGTCCTTGCTTAAAGATACCTATATAGTAAAAGATGCTCAGTTTTTGTAGCATGAGATACTTTTAACAATTTTCCCAGTTTCTCCATGTTTCCAATGTTGTTACATGTCTTCTTCTATGCTTTTATGACATTATAGGCTGCAGCTGCTTTTGACATTAAATAAAATGCAAATTAGAATAATAATAAATCCTTTTCCAAATTATTTCCATGTCTTAAATATCCTATCTTTGTTAAGAATAGTATTTGAAAAGTTCAAGTTGACCTACAATACTGTTCTATGGAAATCATTTTCAGACATCATTATGTGTCATAGTGCAAAGCACCTGCATTCAGTGAACAATTATGTAGGAAAGGTAATTTTCTGAATTGAACATAAAATAATTCCTAATGAGCTGCTGAAAAATTATAACTGGGAAATGCAATTTATTTCTTGCTAAAAAAAAGTAAGTGAAAGGAATTCAAATCAATTTCTTACAGATTAATGAGATTACTAACCAGCCATGTCATCTTGGGCCAGGGGAAAGGAGAGAAATAATATTTATTCAGTATCAACTACATGTAGATACTAGCAGATACTACACAAACATTTCCTTTCCTGGTACAACAAAATTAAGAGAGAGGTCTTATTATTCCTAATTAGTGATGGGAAAATGGAAGCACAGGAAGATTATTATGTCATAAGCAAATAGCAAGCAGTAGAACCTGGACTTGAATTAAGCTTACTCTGGTTCCTGTGTCAGTTTACCTACTTTTACACTATTTTGTTTGTAAGATGAAAGGTTAAATTAGAGATAATCTCTAAGGTCTCTTTTAGATATAATGGAAACTCATTTTGATAATGTTAAGGGTACTGTTCTGGTGTTACCACCCAAACAGTTTATACAACAGACTGAATTTGGGGGACTTCATGTGTCAAAATACAAGGAAAACTGAACACAAAGGAACATGTCTTCTATTGTGGTATCCCATTATTATAGTATAACCACATATAGCCAAGTGTCCATAAAAAAAGGGTAGTACATATTTAAAAAGCAGCATGAAGGAAATCTACATGAAAATTATAAACTGCTTTTGTAGACAACCTATTTCTCTTTATTCATTCCACTCGAATGATTTCTTGGGGCTTGTAGGTGTCCACTTTCTAAACACAGATATAGAACATTTAAAATTCCAAATACCTTTTGGACCACTGCATTTAGTCCAGTAAAAAAATTGCCCAGCCTGCATAAATCAGAGAATTAACGTGAAAGTTTGTCCTATTTTTTAAAACAGGGTCCAGTACAAAGGGTTTCCATAAACATTGTGACCTGGACTTAGGGTGAGGAATGTGACATATAATAGCAATAGTCAGCTCTTCCCACTGGCTTATTGTCTTCATTGATTTTAGTTTTGAGTAAAAGAGAACAGAAGAAATAGTCACCTCTACCAAGCTAAGGAGACTCCTGTTTCTTGATTTCACTGGTAATGAATCTACCCAAATAATCCAGTTTAAAAAAAAAAATCAAAATCAGTGTCCGTCACATAAAGCAAGATTTCATGATCACAATTATACTCTTAAAAGCCAAGTTAAACTATAAAGCATAACATGAAATATCATTTCCCACTATTGCTGCAAAAGTCTAAAATTCCAAAGATGCCAAACAGCACACCGAAAAAGCATTAACAGGATCAATGAAATATTATTATAGTGTTAACCATTAGAAAATGTTTAGTAAGAAAGGTGATAAAAAAAGCACCAGGAATCATTTCTACATATAGAAAGAGGAGGAAATACAACAGGGATAGAATTAAACTCAACCCAACCCATGGGATGGGTAACTAGACTCATCCCATTTCTCCTCATGGAAATGCTTCAAAGGGCTAATTTAGAAACAGCAGAATACATTAACAATAGTTAATCCAAATCATTTCATAAAACATCCCTTTTTTCTTTTTCATCAATATTATCATTCCTTCTATTTATTCATTCAAAAATAATTTGAATTTCAAGGTAATTAATAGATGCTCTCAAGAAAACAAGTTGAGAAAAATCTCATTTATATTTTTAAAAGATTTTGAGTCATTCTGTGTTGATGGCAGTGTTCTTAACATAAACATACCTTGTTATGTGACATATTCATTCTGGATGGGCTACTTCTCTTGTACTCAAAAAGCAAGGAAAAGTACTTGCTTTTTTATTCTCAACTGTATTTTTGCTATAACTGGACTTCTTAGGAGAATTTTATATTTCCTTTGAATTATATTAAACACATAGAAACAGATCACTTTTATTTCTGTCACTAGCTGTACACATACTATAATATTTGACAAGCATTCCAGGGTTTCAGTTTAGAGAAATTCAAACATAAAAACAAAGTAAAAACAAGCATTCTTGGGGAAGAAAAGATTTTGAATCATTCGCCAATTATTTATTGCAAGTCCAAGTGCCAAATGCAGTGCTAAACTGCATAAAAGTGAATCATAGTATTGTTTCACCTTATTCTTAATTTTAAGTATCAGTCTAATTTTCAAGAACTATATCATTTTATTAACATTAGCATATCCTTTAGCATTGTTTTAGATATCATTGTTTTAAGCCACAAAACTGTAAGTCAAAATCAATAGTAGGATCACATTCAAAAGTCTTTTACAGTTTAAACAAATTTTTTAAAAAATTTTTAAAGATTTTATTTATTTGAGAGACAGAGTGAGCGAGAGAGAGAGAACACAGGAACAGGGTCAGAGAGAGAGGGAGAAGCAGACGCCCTGCTGAGCAGGGAGACTGATCCAGAGCTCGATCCCAGCACCCTGGGATCATGACCTGACCCAGAGACAGACACAACCGACTGAGCCACCCAGGCACCCCGAATTTTTATTTTCTATGTAATTCTAAGTTATTTTTCAGCCCTGTACAGAGCAAACAATAGAACCTCGACATAAATTAAATACCCAAATGCTATCTACAATTAATACTGAATTTATTTCTTAAACATTTCAGAGAAGGATTATCTATTTGTTGCAGTAACTACTAATTTAGGGAGTATATTCATACCCTAATAGGCTGGTTCATTACCAACAATTAGATCAAGAATTTCAAATTAACTTTTCCTTTTTTTAAAACTTACTCCTTTCTCATTGAATAACTTTGTCTTGACAACTGGTTTCCAGTAAGCTTCTAATTGATTCATTCCATACACAGGTATATCACACAAAATGTTTCCCTTGTTAATACCCAACTTAATAGAGATATCTCTCAATACACAGACTTTTGGCTAACATTTTTTTTCTGAGAAAATATTTTTACTTATTACTCAAAAATTCAATATAGTAAATGAATTAAGCTCTGCATAGAAAGAATTGTGAATTACATTCAAATACATATAGTAAAACATCAAAATTACATATAAGTATTTGGAAAGCTCAGAGTAACTGTGACAGGTATGCAGATATAATAAAAATACAGCAATGTATTCCATTTGAAGTAACTATAATAAATTTAATTATTTGGATTACATTAATTGTTTGGATCACAAAACAATGTTTTAAGCATTAATTTTAGCACCTACTTTGAAAATCGATTCTGTATGCTGTGTTTTAGTTACTTTTTAATTAACTGGTCAGGCATTTTGGTTAGCAGTCTCACACATTACAATTTTTCCTATTTAAAATAATAAGAAATTGACTCCTTGTTAGCATTTTCACACAGAATATCTGATTTTCAGAAAAAGACTTTTATATTAAGTGGGAGAAGCTTATAACTAATGACGACCTATTACGTGCCAGGGAAAAGACAGTAATTTTGCCTTAAAGAAAAAATACATACAATTGTTTAAGAATATGAAAGAAAATAGTCAAAAGCAAAACGTCAATGGCTATAATAAATGGTAACAAGTGTGCAGAGAGAAATTTATTTATCCTACAATATAATACTTACAAGTAATGAGTCCTGAAAAGAGGCAGCAAACTGTGTTAAAACTTTTGTCAGAGTTGACAAAGTTTTGATAGGCTTTTTTTACCACATTTTTTTAAAGCTTTTAATGCCAAATATTACATTAATGCCAGACTGGAATTCTGTTTTCTGTTAAAATAATGAATTGATCTTAATAGCCTCAGTCTCCTCTGAACAAGAGGCTATAAAAATTATTAGCTTCTGTTTGAGCGGAGATTCTGTATCTCTCTAGAACAACTTTTTGCGCATTATGTTGATTTTATTACGGTTTTGATTAAGAACAAACACAACTTCATTACTTCTGAAAGAGCTAAGTTTTCTTATAATTGTGTTATCTTTCGCTATTTTATTTTTAAACACTAAATATTAATACAATATATTAATGTAGTTACTATTATAATAAATACGAATATTAATAATATTAATATAGCGATAGTATTCCTTGTTCTCAGACACGTATGCTACTATTGTAGTCAACTGACCAATCTTCTGCAGTAACTTGATATTTTGCCTGCTAAAGATCCTAAATTCAGAAAAATTAAAATGTCAAGAAGTCTTCTCTTAGTAACTGTGGAACTTCCCCTAGAGCTTTGGACAACCATAAAGATATGGTCCTTACCTGATAAGACCAGGGAAAATAAAATGCATTAAGTTTGTTTGGTATGCTCTACGTATTTTAACTAGCTCAACATCACTGTAAGGGTTGCACAGGAAGAGCTTCAAATCAGAAAAATTCAACATTCTGTACATTTTCTTCAGGTAAATGTTATTACAATAAAATATGTGCCCAAGATACTACAATCTATAGGAAGAACCTGATATCTGTTACTACCCTCAATGTCCATATATCCTTACCCTCAAGCGAAACAACCACCAAATCCTTATGAAATAGTTAAGTCCAGTATCCCAAAGGAGAACTGTTCTCTTCTCCACTCAGGTACTATTGGTTATTCTAATAAATTAATCACAGTCATTCAGTCTTATTAGCAAGTGGTTTCTGCTTTCTTCCCCTACTTTGCCTGAAGGCTCTGCTAAAAGCTATAGGCTCTAGAAATTGGGGCCTCAACTTATGGCCTCAGTGGAATGAATGGACTAAGGTAGATGTTTCTGTGATGTCTTCAAGGACTAGCCTTGTGGGTAGAGGCTTCAGTGCTGACAACATATATTAGCCAGACCATACCAGGACATAGAGCCAGAATTTCCAGGAATAATGACTTCCTGAAACAGACTGCAATCCTGAAATTCGAGAGATGAATTAGTTTATGAATTAGTTAAGTATAACTTAATGAACTAATGAGGGAAATCTAATTGGAATTATTTGCTTGGAAAATTATTGGTATATTTTTAATGGTCTTGCTCTCTAATCCATATTTTCATAAAACCTGAGATGGTATCTTGGTCCCACTGACTGCTCATATATTCAGGAATACATTATTTTTCTAAGTTTCTTTATTGTTTCTTGGCAAAGCGGTTAACATGGTAAATACAAGAAGAATGGGCTCTTCCTTTTTACTGGAATGTAATCTGACAAATCAACTGTGTAACCAAAGTGTTCAAATTTTATGGACTGCTATATTTAAGAATAATGCTTATTAAAACACACATAATAAGCCCTCCAAAGTGACAAAAATGTGGAACCAATGATTAACAAAACCTTCTCAGTAATCAGGTCTATTGCTTGGTCTAAGTTTATGGGTTCTCTGCTTGAAAGAAAGATAAATTTCTGACAGGCTAGGAATCCCAGCTGATCTGAGAGACAACAACTTTCCTTATTGTTTATAGACATTTTAAGTTGGGCTCTTCGTTACTTGGAGCAGGAGAAAGCATAAGAGATTCAACTTTAACCATACCTCCAAGTCAGCCCTGAAGGTCTTTTTCCTGCAGTCTCTAGAGAAAGATCTCTACTTATACTCATTTATATAGACTTCAAAAAACTGGATCTTTTTCTCCTCTATCTCTACATACTTGGTTGGATTCCTAACCTTGACTTTCCCAAGGCATGAAACCTTTGGCAATTTACTCCACCTCTCTGAACCTCATTTCCTTTAGCTATAGAGTGAGGTTAATATGTACCTCAAAGGCTTTTATAAAAATTAAGTGATGGGGCTCCTGGGTGGCTCAGTTGGTTGAGCATCTGCCTTTGGCTCAGGTCACAATCTTGGGGTCCTAGGATCCAGCCCTGCACTGGGTGCCCTGCTCAGTGGGGAGTCTGCTTTTCCCTCTGCCGCTCCCCACAACCCCCACCCCCGGCTCACACGTGCTCTCTCTCAAATAAATAAATAAAATATTTTAAAAATAATAAAATAAAATAAATAAAAATTAAGTGAAATGCCATATTTTAAAAAATGCCTGAGATTATATGAAAGCATCTAACCTGGCTTGGATAAAAATCACACACTCAAAACATAACTTCTGAACAGCCAAATTGACATTCCACTTTCCTACTTAATTCACCAACTATCTAAAAACAGGGGGAAAGGAGAAGGTACAGAAATATGTGAAATGAAATTTGTGGAATTGTTCTATTTAATTTTATCCTCATAAACTGCAAGAAGTACATCAGTGTCTCTCTTTAATCTATGTCTCTAGGTGGAGAGTTCATGATGCTGCTGCCATTTTTAAGTTGTCAGGTACTCTAAGTATAGAAAACATTCATTTTTTGTTGAGAGATATTTCCCAATCAATAACTTGCTCTTGGAGGGTGGGGGACAATGTCTGTACAACATACCGTAGTACTCTCAGCAGAAATTAGGTTTGAAAACTGACAACCTTCCAAGATTTTTAAAGCATCTTTTTATGTAATGGCAAGTACATAATCACAGCTCTATGATTTTTTACAATATCAACTATGAGATAAGCAACATCACATCTTTTTTAAATAATCTCTAATTTAATCACTTATCTTTTGTGTGTGGTTTTTTTGGTATATTTTTCTTTTCCTGGCATTCTTCTTGTATTTGAAAGATAATAAGCTTTTAAACTGAGACTAACAGAATTTCTTAGCCACCATGAGGCAAGTTTACTCTTGGAGAGGAAAAGTATCAGGTCATCACAACACTTTCGATCACACTCCCCCCAAGGAAAAGTAATTTTGTTTCTTTGGACCATGTATTGATTTTATGGTACACGTTAAAGGTACCTGTACAGTCTTTGAAATTACTCTGTATTCTTATCCTAATTCATTTAAGAGACTGAAAGTTCTCTAGCCCTGACACCAGTATTAACTTTTTCTTTCTTTCTTTCTTTGCTTTCTTTCTTTCTTTCTTTTTTTTTATGCTAGCCTGTTTTTTTCCACTGAGATATACTGGGACATATCTAACTTAGATACATTATGTACCTGAAGTATCAGGAAAATATTCCCGTCTCAGCACGCCATTTCTGTCCACAGTAATTTAGACATTCTTCATGCTGCATTTATGTCCACAAGGGTAATAGTCCTTACAGTAAAAACCAGCCTTCAAGAAGTGTTTCACCCTTCATGAAGTCCATTACCGCCTTTCTCTCTCTGACCCTGCACTGCCTCCAACTCCCACTGTTTTTAATAAGCAACTCAAATGTGGTAAACTATCTTCTCTGTGCTGAGGGCAAAAGCACCAACAGATACATGATAACATGGTTTGGAAGAATACACTGAAATAAGCCCATAATTCTAGTCCTAAAATACCCCACTGCAAACAAAGTCTTAAAATTATTTTCAAACCCTAAACTTTAGTCTGATTCCTGTAGTCCATGAATTTTTCTTCTGCTTTATGTGCTCTAATGAGACAGCAGATAATATATGTGTTTCCAAAGGTCTGCTTATACAGACATGAGGCAACTGTTCATCAAATAACTAAAAATAACATGCAGGTAAATCAGAGAGGACCAAGTATCTCCCTAGGGGTTGAGAGTCTCAAGTAGAAAACCCAGAAGCTCAGCCACAATTCCAAACAAGTCTCAGAGGCCATTTCATGCAAAGATTAAGAGACAGTCATTTACAGCTTTTAAATTTTGGAAATAGTATTTTAGATGAAATAGTAAAAAATCAACACAGATACCTCATTATACAGTGGATTTAAATGCCCATGAGTAACTCAAGGAAATATATCAGCTACACTACGATTACAAAGCAGGATGATATGGTGGCAAGAGTAATTTTGATATTAGACAGATGAACCTAAGTTCAAATCCCATCCCTAGGGGGCTTTAAGCAAGTTATTCACTCTACTTAACTCCAAAGTATCACTAATTTGTAGGGTGCACGTGAGGATTAAGAAAATATATCGTGTCACTGGTATAGTAAAACCCAGTAAGCCACCAATAAGTCATAGCTAATGGTAGTAAGTACCTTCATCTCTGCACATTTCATGTTGAGTGTGCACCAAACCATTGTTTTCAAAGTGTCCTTTGGAGACTTCTATCTCTTAAGTGTTTTTCACAGAAGCCATCTTGATGGAGCTGGGGTAGTGGAGAAGAAGGGTGTAGGGGTAGTGATGTAGGGAGTACAAAGCAGAAAGATTCTAGGACCATTAGCTCCTTGTGGCTGATTTTACATATGTGAGTACTGTGAAATATTATTTTCATAAAAAGAATTCTATTATTTAAAAAAAGAAACTGAAAATCATTGAATGATGCATGGCCTTACAGTTTTAAACTTGTAAGGTTTTCAGGCTGTCACCTTCTTAGAATCTAATGCCACTACTTAGAAGTTTTCCCATCTGTGTTAATGAACTGATGTTAAGCTTTACTCTTACTCTTCCCCTCTCTCTCGTTGTCTCCCCGTCCTTCGCCTTCCCTCTACCACCCACCTCTCAATTCTCCTTAAGACAACTGCACAGGTTCACCCATATGCACACGTTAGCTTTAGTCATATTAACAGACAAAGATAACTAGACTACAAAAAGAAAATAAACCAACACTTTGGCCTGATTTGCTCTATCCTCTAACACAAACAAAACCAGCCATAATACTGCAACTTAGTATCTCTATTTACCAACACTACATACCAACACTATATACAACTTTATTCTATCATCTCTGCCATGTTTTGACTCTGGTAAATTTGCTATCAAATAATTCTGTTCATTCAAATGTGTGAGATTTTAGCAGCTATGACCTTGTAGAAACACGTGTCTTATTATCAATTGTCTATAATAGAGCGATGAAAAGATTAGGCAAGGTAATCCACTCATTTTAATGAGTGATTAAGGTTCCCAGAGAGATAGGCGTACAGGTTAGAAATGGTAAGTCATTGCAAAAACTCCCTTGAAGTTTCTCCTGAGGTATATCAAAACGGGATGCAGTCCATACACAATAACACTGTTTAGTAAATTGACTATAAGTCTTCTCTTATAAAACTAAGACACTATCTTCTTAACCTAGAAAACTTAGCTGGAACTGTATAAACTATAAAATATTATCATATGAATCAAATTGTGGAACCCAATGTTTTATTTGACTTTTAAACATCACATTATCAGAAGAAAGCCAGGCACAAAATCATGTGACCCACGTACAGTCCCTACTGAATACACAAACACATTTAGTCTCTCCAAATAAATATTTGAAGAAGGCAACCTTTATTTCAACAACCTGGCTAATAATTCATGTTTAAACTCTGAGGGAAAAAAAAAGGATACACAGTTCTAAATGTAACAAGTTAATATAAAGACACATTTCTTAACAGCATTGTTCATTCCTCATCCTTCTCTGTGTAATGCTATTTTTCTCTCTGTTTTAGTTTGGGGGCTTCACCAAGGGGCAGAATTGATATCTGTAGTTTCTTAAACTACTGAATCACACCTCACTAAGTTTTATAACAAAGAAGGAATGGTTTCTTACTTCAATCTTCAGATTAATTTAATGATATAGGGCTTTATCTTTTACTGCATACATAGCATGTATGCATTTTATGGAAGGAAGTCTGTACAGTGATTTACATTATTATTAGTGAAAAGTACCAGAGTGAAGGTGGGATACAATGTAGTCATAATTTTAAATACTATCAAATGGGTACTCTAGAGACTCTAAACTAAAATTCAATTAGTCATTTTACAAAAAGCTGTTAAATAAAGAAAGCAGTTATAATTATAGTAGATGATAAATGTATTAAGATGTCAATCATGATCCCCAATCTCAGCTCTAGGACAGAACGTATAGTAAAATGGTCAAATAAGTTTGTTTCATGAGGTCATAAACATAAAAGAATACCTGACAAACAAGGTCAGGGACACAGATGTATTTGAGATCAAAGAATAATTTCTAGTTCCATGCAACATCTCTCATTCTCATTTCAGGCTGCTAAGGAATAAAAGATTGAGATTAATTTGACATGCAAAAGACAAAAGAGAGAGAGAAAGAGAGAAAACCTAACGGGAGCTCCTCCTTGGTAGTATTAATAACACTTAAAATTATATTTGAAATAAATAGGTAAAATCATTTATTAAGGCAAAAGCCAAATATTAATAATTATGTGAAGATCTTCTAATCACATTAAAATCTGAACTGAATATAATGTTCCAGAAATGGGGTATTTGTTTTATTCAATTCAATTTTTAGCAAGAGAAAGAAAAACCTTTTTTGTTTAATCCTTGACCAAAAGTATTTAAAAAAAACATATATAAGTTGACATTTTTGCCTAAATAAAATGAAATAGTATCTTGGGAAATCAAAGAAGAAAAATACAGTTTACGTTCATGAAGAACTTACAGTTTAGGGAAGAGAATGACATATACAAAGATGATCCTGTAACAGCCACAACTGAAATATGTACAAAGTACAGTGGAAAACATTCAGATATGAGGATAGAAGAAATGTAAGAGTTCCAAGCCAATCAGAAAAATCCTTCCAACACAGATGGAACTTGAATAGACACAGTAAGAATGGGTAAGAGTTTGGTGAGTGGATAAGTGGACAGAGAACTATCTAAGCAGAGGGAAGAGAACATACAAAGGTTCAAAGATGCTCAGAGACATAGTATTTTTGAATATCAGGGCACGGATGCAAAATGGTGGAAAAGAGAGTTGAGCCCATTTGAGATGTCCTATGATACATCTTTTATTTTAAGCTATAACATTTTTAATTATTAGTTTAGTTTTCCCAAAGCATCCCTGTGAGCACTGGCTTTATTTTGCTTTATTTTCTGCCACTTTTTATTAATAAATAAGATATATAGAGAAAAGTACCGAGCTCACAATTATATAGCTCAATGATTTTTCAGGTCAGGCACACCTGTGTAAACACTACCCAGACAAGAAATACAGTACTACCATGCCACCTTCCAAGCACTAATAATCCCTCACCCCTGCCAGCCCCTCCTGCAAGTAAATAATACCCTGACTTCTAACATCATCAATAGTGTCACCTGTCTTTGAAATTATATAAATGAAACAGGGTACATACTCTTTTATGTCCACTTTCTTTCCCTCAAGGTGATGTTTGTGAAATTCATCCATATCGTATGTGGCAACAGGTCATTCATGTACATCATTGTGTTATACTACCTTATATGAATGCATCACCATAAATGCAGATTTATCCATTGCACTGTTAACAGATATCCTTGCATTGTTTTCAGTTTGGGCCTATTATGAACACTGGTGCATTCCTGCATATTATCATTTGGAGAACATGTGTACCCAATTCTACAGGGCTTACACCCAAGAATGGATTTACTGGGTCATAGGTTATACAAAGTCCTTGTACAGATTTTTACTCTGACCAGTAGTATATGAGAGTTTCACTTGCTCTAAAGTCTTAAAAAACCTGAAATTTTTATTTTCATCTTTCTGCTGAGTATGTAGTAGTTTCTCATTGTGATTTTAGTCACACAACCTTGGTGATTGAGTTGGGGAGGTGCTCATATTTTCCTATGATTTTTGGCCATCATCCTAATACTAAATATCCTAAATTAATTCTTTTGCATATTATTTTTAATGCACTTAGCAGGCCTTTCAGTCACCATCATCGTCACCTGACAAAGGGAGGGTGGGCGCTAGGAACCACTGAAGAACATTTTAAACAATTATTGATAACAATGTATCTTCAAGAAATAATTTTCTTCTTTCCTCTTTTCTTATCTTCTACACATCTTCATGCTTCTATTAATCTAATCTATTTGTCCATGCTATCCGTCTTCTTCCCTTCTATGTTTCTAGTCCAAAAAGGTCAATAAGTAGAAGGCAATTAACGATGTCCAAGTACTGTCCAGAGAGTTCAATAGATCAATAACAGTTTACATCTGAGACCTAGTCTTCTTACTTTAGGGTTGCCAAAGTTTTGAAGGTGTTTGTTTGTTTGTTTGTTTGTTTTATAAATGAAACAAGTAAGCATGCCTATTTATTTGAAAATAAATGGATCATCATAAAATTTAAACAGGATAAATATAAATGTCTCCTTTTTGTTATATAACTCATGAACAATGTTTTAAAGAAATATCAGAAGGAAAAAACTGGTATCTACTGTAAAAAGAGAACAGTAAAAGAAGATATACAAGGGTGCTTTCTTTCGCTTTCCCTAAAGACCAAACACAAGCCACATTTGGCAAAACTAAAGTAGCCATGACCTTCTCCTTCCTCTGCATGATTAATTACTTAATGTCCTATTAATTGGAAGATGTGGCTGAATTTCAAACTCTTTCATTTTCTGTGCACATCATCCTGTACTGTAACCACCGATTAAGCTGCTCATCAAAGGTGAGCCAACAAGGTCATCTGAGCAGTATCTCTTCAGCTATTCATTATCCATCTTCAATGGTAATTAACAATGGTAACATTTCCATAAATCAACATCTTTCTGATTATTCTCTGATGATAAACAGTCAAAATATGTGCATCCCAGCCCGCCTCTTTTAATTTTATATTAAAAAAAAAATTCTAAATATACCATAGAGAAAGCTCAGGTGAAATAGTACAGGAGTTTCTTCAATCAAAACGTATGAAGAAAATAAGGTTATGTACCTTTGAAAGAGAAATACAAACCTATGCACAAAACTAAATGAGTCTGCTGGTAACACAGGGAGCAAACATAAGCAGCAAAGGGTGTCAGCCACCTAGGACCAATTTATTCCCCTGGAAAGAAAATTATGGCTCAGTCCAGCTTCAGAGATAACCATTTGCCTACTCAGCCATGGAAGATGACAATTTAAAACAGGAAGCAGATTTAATTCACCTTACTCTCAAAACACACATTACAGGGTGGACCAATTAAAACTTGTCAAAGAATAGAGTTACCATATTCTTTTCCAGACCATAATTTGGAAATGTAATTTTTAGGTCTGGTTTTGTTTATTTTGTGTATTTGTGTTGTATTGTTGCTTATTGTTGATGTTTTAAGCTTTCTGGCTCTATAGATCAGATTAGTTAGTAAATCCAGAAATGCTATTGATAAAACTCTCTTCCTTGGTTCACTTGAATTGACATTTTCATCTCCAATGGCTAGTCTAAAATTGTCATTTCTAAAATTCACCACTACAGGAAGGTCTTTCTGAATTTGAAGAAAATTAATTGTAAAGTATTTTTAAAACTATCATAATAAAGTACTGAAAACATGTGTTAAAACTTAAATTATTAGCAATAGGTAATCAGCTTATCAATTACATAGGATTATATATAATTACATAATGATTATATATTACTACACAGCATATTAATATATTACGTTGTTAAATATTACATTGCATATTATTATATATACATGATGATATATAATGTATAGTTATAAGCTATATTTATTTCTAAATATTGGAAGGAAAATAATTCATGCTTTTTAATATTATATTTTAGTATTCCTGGTGACATTTTCAATTTTTGCAATTTAATAAGTTATTGCTAAACATACATATACAGAGTTTGGGATTGGTCCCAAATTAATATGTAGAAGTGAAGGCATGTATATTGACAAAACGAATAAATGATAGCATTATAAAATGATATGTCTATATTGCTACTGTACCTTAACGTGTTATTCACAAGTAAGAGAAAACACAACTCAAACTGGCTTAACCAATAAGAAGATGTATTATTTCACAAAACCAGAAATCAAAGGATGTATCAAGGTCTAGATAAAGAATGAACAGGACTCAGCGCTATTTATCTAAAATTTACCCAGAAAAGACCTCCTTCTCCCTTCAATAATTTTGTCTCCAGGCAGCCTCTCCTCAGAGCCACTTGTATGTTTGAGAGCAGAGTGACAATGACATAAGCCATCTCTCCATCATGGAATATAAATCCATCCTTTCAGTCTGATTGGACTAAATCCGTGTCATTTAACTGAATAGGTACTATGCAAGTTGATCTTACATTTTAGATTATCTTAAAAGAATTTTGTTTGCTATGCTTTTATGGGGTTTTTTTGTTGGTTTTGTTTCCATTTTGCCTTTTTATTAAATAGGAAGAAAAAAAACAAAACAGGGGCGCCTGGGTGGCTTAGTCGGTTGGGCGTCTGCCTTTGATTCAGGTCTGGGATCCAGCTCAGAGTCAGGCTCCTGGCTCAGCAGGGGGCCTGCTCCTCCCTCTCCCTCTGCCTCTCTCCCCTACTCATGTTCTTTCTCTCTCTCACCCTCTGTCTCTGTGTCTGTCTTAAAAATCTTAAAAAAAAAAAAAAAAAAACCACAAATACTTAAATTTTTCCAGTCAGAGATAGCAAAAACATAGTGAGCATTCTGGAAGAACACAGGATTATAGAAAAGTTATTGAGGGAAAGGCAAAGACAACAATAAGGCTCTTAGATGTGGTCAAGTAGTTTGCCATAGTAGTTTACAATAACAAATGATTGTGTTACACCTAAAGTAAGAAAATAAGACATATTCTAAAGCCATTCCCCCAACACTGGGTAAACAGAATGATTCTCACCTTGAGGCATCTCAGGTGGCAGATAATGAGGTTCTTGGGAGCTAACAAGTACCCATTCGAAGTCATCATATAGATCCTGGTGGTAATCACAGGCCCCTGGACCATCGTCAAAAGTACAGCCACCTAAAAGAAGAAGAGAAAGATTATTGTTACATTCTACACAGATTTGCTAAAAATTGAGAACGTGCTGGAGAAGGAAAGATTATATTGAATATGTAATACAGCACTCTTAATAATAATTGGTACTCCTGTTTTTGACTATTCTTGTTAAATTTTCACATAAAATGAATTTCTATCAGTAGTTTCTGTCTGAATAGGAAACCAGTTTGAGCCTCAGAAGGAAGGCTGAGGTACAGGTTTTGAAAGATCTGAAGAGTAGAAGACACTTGTATAGAGAAGCTTTCCTGAAATATACAAACCACCTAAAATCTAAACAGATTTTAATAACTTCAGTGTGGAGAAGGGAAAGAGTAAAAATTGTCTTTTTTCATAATGCAAGCTCAAAAAGGTGAAGTTAATATTTAAATCTTACCAAATTCCTTGCTTGAAAAGAACACTTTGAAAGAACATTTGAAATAGTAAATGAAACATATAAAGCTTTATAGGGTCTAAAAGTATTTGAGGTCAGTGATACATTCTTCCATACTTTATTTAGATTATTTTCGTACACATTTATGACTTAAAAGGAGGGAAAAAAACTAAAACTTGAGTAAAACTGATCAGATTCGCCTTTAATCACTCTCACCACTTCCACTTTATTTAATAAACTTTTATATATATATATATATATATATATATATATATATATATACACACACAACATATATAAATATGTAAATGTGTGTGTGTATATATATATACACATATATATA